>NC_142203.1:17544943-17877443 GCF_049639895.1 Pseudopodoces humilis
TTGTGTACACGCATTTTAATTGGCAATTCATCAAAATAATTCACAATTAACAGCAAAGTAACAACATTTATGTCAAGCTAAATTAGCGTATATACTTGTAGCAGAGGCAAAAACAGCTGTTACTCTGTTTGCATAAACTTCCAGCAGAATGTGTCTGGCAAAGTTAAGCACGAACATTTCTGCTTCATAAAAAATAGTTCCAAGACTGCAAAAATGCAGAGGGCCAAATGTCTCATTAATAGGACCACTCAAGTGAGTAAGCATTGTTCAGTCAAACAAGGACCAGGCCATCACAGCTGTACTGTACTCTCAATCCTGTGCATAAATTAGAGTTTTTAATGTGCTCATGAAACCAATATTAGAAACAAACAGGGAAATGGCACAATCCAAAAGGCACCTTCTGTCTGCCACCCCCAGTGACACTGTGTGATGTCTTATTCTCCAAGCTGCACTGCAGACTTTGCCAGACTGCATACAGAATCGGAAGAAAAAACAACATTGAACTTTTTTAAACACAGAGCACAAAGAACAACATTTTGACATCTACAGCTAGTCTATGAAAGTCATTATGGAAAGCCCCAACTGTGCTAAATGCACAAAGCTGTTAAAATTACTGTTTAAAGAAACTGATTTTAAATTCAAATGTATCAGTTTTTTAAAATTTACACTTCGATTTAAGTTGCTATAACAGGCTTATTACTAAGCTCAACAGCAAGTGAGAACTTAGAACTGTAAAATAATGTACAGCCACTAACACACTACTGTTATCTCGTGATTGTGCAACAATGCTCAGACTTTCTTATCTTTTTCTTTTTAACTATTTCCCTTTTGTCCTGTGGAATTACTATTATATTTAGCCCAATTTACCATAAATGTAACACCTGTGATTTTCCTCATTAAAAGCAAAATTGACAGGGTTATGGGATGAAAGGGCAGGGTATGGACTACAAAAGGGCTAGTTAACATAAGCCATTATACTGCTGCACTGATAAAGCTCATTTATATTCACCAGATGATTAGTTCAATCAATATTTACTCCTGTGTGCATCTTCAGCTACAAAGCATACAATCTTCAGTGTCACAGTGCAGACCTTAATTTCTGGGAATTCACTGCACCGCTTGAGAGGTAGGAATTTCTTGGATAACTTGGGAATCTTTCACCCCTTCAAATTTATTTTCCTGTATCAGGTAACCAATGCGCACACTATGGCAGACCCTGGGTCCTGGAACTGTTTAACAAAACTCAGTACTGTTAAAGGTATACCTTACCCACATGTTTCTGAGGACGCAAACGTCACTCTGATATACAGAAATACGTTCCACAGCGTCCTAAAGACTTTCCACACATTATCACAAGTACATTTTAAACAGGAATTATGACTTCCAGAATTCTTGTCTACTCGGGACTTTTTTTTCTTCCTGATAGATTTACTCCTCAAATGCCAAACATAGTTTTTTAACAAAAAAGCACAATTTAAATGACCTCTACTATTGTACTGTCAAATTAGAAAAATCATATCAACTTACTGCTTGTGACTGGATTTGTAAAAGGATAACAGTGGAAGTCATATATTTTCTATACCACAAAAGAGAAATTATTCCCAGTCAATGCACACGGTATTTTTGTAGTTTTTAAATTAACTGTCACCAGACTTCCATCTATGAAAAACAAATGTAACTTAAAAAATAAATAAATTATATGATGAAAAAAATCTTATATATATATGATATTAAATCTTATAGTTATCTATTGATAAACTTTCATTATGTATTCTCCTCTGACCCCCAATACTGTAACATACTACAGTTAAAGATAAAAGGAAGATACCATATGGAATATAAGTATGATCCAATGCAAAGTAGAACTATAGCTGAGGTACAAATGGGCTCTCATGCTTTCTCCCTTACTTTGTTCATTCTAGAGAGGTGTCACTGTTTACTGACTATACATATCTGTATTTTTTGTTACATGATACAGTTTATTACAGACTCGTGATTTTCAAAGCGTTTACTGACATTTATTAAAATTTACCTGCAAACATCTAACACCAGAAACTTGTGCTTTATCACGTATCAAGGAGTCCCAATGAAGTCAAATAACATTATTCAATTAAGGAGTCACTAGACGCACTGTGAGGACAAATTGGTTTTACAGTTCTGGTAGGGTAAGGTCCTAAGTCTGTCCTTTAAATAGTCAATGCAATTGATGCATTTTAGATTATTAATGTTACATATTACAAATAGAGATGTATTTACTTTTTCTGGAATAAATTGAAAAAAAATTTTCCTTTAAAGTTAATAAAGATTCCCTGCACTCATCCCCTCAGTTAAGAAGAACTTCAAAGTTAGCCAGTTTATTTGTATATGCTACTTAATAAGCTTGCTTAGAAACACTGCAGATAGAATTTGTTTGATCACTTTTCTAATTTCTTACAAATATTTCAGTCATACCAAGAAATACAGTAACTACATAACATCATGTAACATGCGTCACTGCTCAGTCCTGACACCAACAAGAAAACACTACATAGAAAACCCTCTTAAAATACTTGGCTTCAGGGGTTTGTGGTGCTCCTTTTCTTTAAAACATAACAGAAAAAGCTTTTAATAAGATTTTCAACTAAAAGTTAAAATATTACTTTTGTAATAAGTGGAATACTTGGTTACTAATGTCCCTTTCACAATTCAAATAGTTAAAATCACAAAACTGACTTTAGTATGTTTTGTGTATGAGTAGCATATTCCCAGAGTAAAAATAACTATTTTGACACTTTTTTTTTGCCACAGACAGCCCTCCACATTTGCGTAACAGCTGCATTATACGCAGAATTGACTAACTTTTAATAGCTTTAAACTTTACAAATCATTTTAGTAAGAAATAAACTACAAGGACAAATTTTTCAGTTAAATAGCACAATCATTTTAGTGCATTTTCTGTACTCTTTTTCTAAAAAATACATAGGTTCATATTCTATGGTCTTAACTCCCTCACAGGATATTGCCAGGAGTGGGACAGAAGGAAGACTGTGATGAACGCTCACTGTGAATTTCTTTTATACCTATGTTTGCCTCTATAAAATACTGGTATAAAAGTCATCAACCTCAAAAAGTTCCATTTTTCCGAGGGAAGTATATAGACCTACCCTAACAACAAATGCTCAGTTGTACGTTGTTCTGCTTTAAGTCAGTATGGCTATGTCTTCTTAATGGGATTGAAATCAAGGTTTGAAGTGCAGAAAATTATTATTTTGGCTAGAACATCACCAACAGCTGAAAATGTTAGCTTGGCGTCCTCAGGATGGGACGACTGACAAGTCTGTGGGTCTGTCCAGTGATTTGGAATTCAGCAGGCGCTGAACTTAACAGAAGCTGGTTATTTTCAGGCCTCCATCTCCAACGTGGAGCAGTAATGAACCACCCTGCACATCCCAGGCATGTTGTGCTAACTGCATCAACTGCAATTTGGAAGGATCACAGCTCAGCTGGGAAAGTTTGGGGGAACAGCTCACATGTTCAAGACTGAGCGCTTCCTCCTTCAAACCAACTGCAAATACAGTTGAAAACAACTACACCCCTAGAAGAAGGCTCTCAGCTCTCTAAAAGCACGAATTCATGGGAGCTCACAGTCCGTGAACTGTGATACTCATCTATTTCCGTTATTTTGAAAGCCACAGCAGACAGATGCTCAATTAATGTGTAACATTCGCTTTTAATTGAGGCGGTGTGAAGCACTGCTCTTGCCTCGACACACACCTGTTGTAAAACTTCACTTTACTGACCTCTAGCACATCACCTCCGAACAAGGATGAAAGCTGCCTGTTTGTTTTTCTCCTCCATCCATCCCAGCCCTTATTTCCCCACCTGTAAGTTCCCTATTGAGTAAGGATAAATACAGCGCAAATACTAATTTGCATTCTAGGGGCAGAGCTGCACCTCCTCACAGTAGCTGACAGCACAGCTAAAGGGGCGGCAGAGAGAGCTGGGGCAGATCCCACAAGAGATGCTGCCAGATGTGCAGCAAGATCTACCTCCGTCTCCCTGCCCAGGGCAGTTAGACCACCCTCGGCCTTGTTTAGAAGGAAGGCATCTGAGGAGAGGGATCTCTCCTCCCTCTCTTCACCCTTGCACAGCCCATCCATCCCAGGGCAGGGGATGAGAGGTGTGGGAGCAATGGTTTCTGTGGATGAACTGCCCACAAAAAGGGGCGTTGGGGCTCCTGACCAGGGGTCACTGGATGGGCACGTTTTGAAAAACAACCCGAGACAATGACTGACTGGCTTTATTCAAATTGGAGGTGCTCTGCTGCGCAGAAAAAGAAAGAATGAAAAAACCCAAACAAAACCAAAACCCACAAAAAACCATAAACAAACAGAAAACCTCCAAACCAAGCTGCAACGGGGCCACTTTACAGAACTGAGTGTTTTCCCTCTCTTTCCTGTTGCTTTTAAGAAAAACAAACACCGTTTAGCAGGTTCTTGCCAGATGCCCCACAACCAACACCCTAACAAAGAACGCTGGGGGAAAAGAAGGTATTTTTAAGCTGGTCTGTGCAAATGTCATAGTTATAATTCCTTAAAAGCGAATTATACACGTGTGGTTTTGCAGTGTGTTAACACATGCTGTTACAGGAGCTGGCATCGAACAAGCTGAAATTCTAGCTAGAAGTTCTTCCTAGTCTGTGTGTGTGTCCCGTCCTTAAATGGAAGATCAAGAAATCTGCATGCAGTGTCGCTGTCAACCCCCAGCGCGTCCCACTCCCCATAAACCCTTCTCCTCCGTTCTAACACCCTGTTAGAGAATACTTTTTGTCCCTTTTACCAAGCCATGGGTGAGACAAGCAACCGCTCTGCCAAACTGGGTGATAAAGGGCAGTGTGGAAGATGGGGGGAGAAGGAGCTGATGCCTCAGTTGATGCCACCCGCGGGGGCCCGGCGGATGCCTGCGGCTGGCAGCGGCTGTTCCTGCTCCGGCGTCAGTGCTCGCCTGGCCCGGAGATGGGGCGCAAGGGGAGTCTGGTCCTGGGAGACGCGGAAAGAACACATTCCCACGTCCTCCGCAGCGCTCCACACCCACTTGGGCGCCCGGCGCGCCAGCACGCAGCCCCTCTCCAGCCCCAGAGGACCAGCAGCTCTCCCTGCCTGAGGTGTCCCGCCGGTGACGATACTCTGTTCTCCAGCGGGACCCTCACCGGGTGCTGCTGCAAACCCTGCGGGAGTCTCTCACCGCCCTCCACGACAGGACTGCGCAGCAAGCACAGGCTCGGGGGTCCGAAGAGACCTGCGGGCACGGGCAGGGGACTCAAGGGCAGCGCAACCCTTACCGCCCAATTTGCAACCCAGCTGGGGAATGGGGGCGACGTGCCGCTTGGGGAACAAAGTCCAGATAACTTTTGGGGAGAAACGGGGAGCCCCTCTCGGCGCTGGCAGCGACCCGGGACCGAGCGGCAGCGGGTTCTGCCGCACGGGACACCTGCCGCGCCCCGCGGGGCAGCTGCGGCTGGGGACCTCACGGCACCTACACTGCCGAGCACCTGAGCCTCCCTCCTGCCTGCCCGCCACGGGCCAGGGCGGCGCCGGGCTTCCCAGGACAGGTAGGCGAGGGGTGTCCGCCCACCATCTGCCGCGGAAGGCTCCTCGCTCTGGGTCGCGGCCCCCGCGGGTGCAGGATTCACACGGTCAGCAGCCACGCCGGCAGGCCGGCACGACTCATCAACTTTCTTCCCCCGGACCCTCTCCCCTTCTCCAGCCCGTTCCCCAGCAGCGCTCCCAAAAGAGAGCCGTCCCCCGGCCCGCTTACCTCGCATGGTGTTGGTTCCCCGCTCCGCGCAGTCATGAAGCTAGGAGCCCAGGAACCGCACCGCACAGATCCCGTCTCAACAGCCGCGAAGGTGGCAGGCGCCGCAGCTCTGCTCCGCCGGGAAAACCATACCTCCGGGGCGGCTCCGCGGGGCGCGGCTCCGCGGGCTCCCCGCCGCCGGGCGCGCTGCTCCGGGGCGGCCGCCCCGCGACTGCCCGCGGCGGAGCCTCTGCGGCGGGGCCGGGCGTGCGAGGGGCTGAGCAGGGGAGGAGGAGGAAAGGAGTTACGTTAGAAAAAAACAGGAAAAACACGCGGAGGCAGAAGAGAGGGGGGTGCCGCGTGGATGGCAGAGCATGTGCGCTTTCACATGACAACGGCGCCCCTCAGCAGCTCCCCGGTGCGGATTTCCACTGCGCAGCCACAGCAACGCACGGAGCAAAAATGAGACCCAGTGAGAAAGCGGCAAAGGGGCTTATAGCGGGGGGTGGGCGGTGCCGCCGCCGCTGCCGCCCCGCCCGCTGTCAGCGCCGCCGCCAATCGCCGCGGCCCACCCGGCTCCGCCGCCGCGGGTGGCCCCGAGTGCCGCCGCCCGGCCCAGCCCGGCCCGGCCCGGCCGTGAGGGCTCCGCGGGCTCGGCGCCGCTGCTCACCCCACTCGGGGCTGCCCCGCCGGCCGGGCTGCGCTGGGCGGGGAGCTGCGGGCATGGGGCCGGCGTGCAGGGCTCTGGAGCCTGCGGAGAAAGGCAGCGGGCGCAGAGTCGCCCCGTGTGGCGCTGCTAGCGAGGAGGCGGTGTCTCCGGGGGGAAAGGCGAAAGCGCTCGGTCACCACGGTGTGACCGTCATCGGGAAACTGCATTTTCCGACGGGAATGGGAAAGTTTGGTGGTGAGTCATTTTCTCATTAAAGAGTGAATCTGGACGTCGAAAGCAATTTGTTTTCCGGTGCAGATGGTTCTGCAGAAACCGGTGTGTTCTGCAGCCGGCGGGATTTTCACGACTCACAACTCTCCCTCTGATTAACTGATAGACAAACCAACGTTCGTCCCCGAGAAAAAAACAAAAGCTCAAACAACCCCTCCAAACAAACAAAAGAAACAAAAAAGGCAACAAAATCCACCCGAACAAACAAAATTACTACGGGATCTTTCCAATTACTGGTTTGTTTTGGTTTTTTCCTGTATGATAGATCATGGAACGCAACCGGATCTCAGGCATCTTAAAAACAAATCCCTGTTACCACGGTTTACAGTTCCTAGCTCCAGGCTTAAAAGGAGAAAGCCTCTGATTTGACTAAAATGTATCCGTACAAAGTTACTATATCGACCTCATATATATTTGATAAATATTTGATATTGTTAAATTAGAAATGGACGTACCAAAATAGGTTTGTCACTACCTGAATTATCTGACTAAGTTCTATTAGGTCTGTTTTGCAAGAGATCATAGGTATGATCCTTTTTGGTGTCTTAAGGGTTATTATAGGAAAGATACAAAGTGAATTGCCCACTGTTAGTTAAAACTGTCAAAGGTTTTTTCTTGGGGAGCAATGTTACAGGGTTTAGAGGAAGCAGTTCTTGTGGTTAGCCTCTTTTTAAACACCTGTTTGAATTGCAACTGACGAAGACACGAAAGAGTCAACTCTGTCAGTATTGAAAACATCTAGATTTACTTGACCATGGTGAATTTTAACTGCATTCGTTGTAGGGTCAGTTTAAAAAAAAATAATAAAAAAAATTTTCTTAATTCCTATGATACTACTAGATAGGATTTGTATTCTTGACCATTGTATTTATGCAATTCATATACTGCATGCAAAGTTGTTAATACTCATGTGGGATCTCATCCAGAAACTTTTACCAATTACTTGGCTTTTAGTCCACTTATATCAGCACACCTTTCAGCAACAGTTACGTTGCTCTCCATCTTTTCACTTCACAAGACCTGGAATTTACAGTGGCATGTTTTCTTTTTAATTGGGATTTTAGCAGATGTGGTTGGCGGCAGTTAGGCTTGCCTCCAGGATTCTCTTCTATGGATTTTCCCACAAACCATCTCTTCAATCTGTTCCTCATGTTCAAAAGCTTCTGAGGTAATTGCAACTAAACAACTCTTACCCATCACTTTGCAAACCATGTTAGGAAGTCTCATCTCATAATAATATAATTTGCCTGGTATCTAATATGGAATTTAGTAAACAGGGCTTATGGCTCTTACAAAAGCGACTCGGAGAGACAGCAGAGATTCCATCTACTCATTGTATTGGAACCAGAACATTTTTTTTTCCCTACTGGATTCACCTGCCACAGGAACAAAAGACAGGTGAATCTCAGGAGAAGGCACATGCTCTCTTTTCATATTGTCAAGACATCCTGTTCTTGGCTATGCCAATGTGATTTTTCAATTTAACTGTTTTCAAGCTGCATCTTAACACCAAAGAAAACTTTATTAGATAAATAACTAGCTATCTACTTGCTGTGCAGTGCATTCAAAATACCTTATGCTATTACGGTATTACAAATACTGCCTTTATGTGGTATTTGTGTGGTGCTTTTTGATAATGGAGAAAAAGATCTCATTATTCTTGCTTAGCTTGATTTTGATAAAAAGATTTTTTAAAATTTTATTTATTTATTTATTTATTTATTTAATATTTTTTTTTTTCTTTATAAAACCCACATAATTTGACCCCTGGAGTTCATTTGCATTTGTCACTACCATATGGAGTGGCAATTTTATGTATCCATTTTCAGAAGCTCTTTCAGGTTATTCATCTTTCTTGTTCTAATATAGTATGTGTACAATGATGTTTGAGATAGCTTCTTCACTAGCTAGAGAAAGTTGGTAAATTTGTTGGTTTTTTTTAATATTTAGGATGAAATATTGTCTGCTAAGTACTAGTAATGGTAGTGAAAGGATTAGATGATATAAACATGTGTGAACTTCAGTGACAGCCAGACAAGTTTTAAATGCTTTATTTAAAAATACAGGACTGCTTGAAACTGTTATATTTTGAAGCAGGTAAACAACATGCAAGAAAGCCACATGATCTGAAGTCATACAGAAATTTATAGAATATTTAAAACCAGAACATATATCTTCAATAGTTAAATTAACTGAGTAGTACAATTTAGCCCACTATTCTTGAAAGATGTTAGTTATCCTAGGTTTCAAAGAGAGCCTTTTCAGGTTTTTCTCATTTCAGGTGAGTGCTTCAGAGAAGAAGTTTAGAAAACATCAGAGAAATAGAGGTAAAATAGAACAAATAATTTGTTTTGCTTCAACATATAAACAAATGTTTTATGGATAAAGAACAATATTATTGCTATTATATTTTCACTGCAAAATAACAATGAGGAATTGCTTTTCAGAATATTTGCTTGCATTACCACCTTCCCAAGGCTCTTTGGATTGCCATCTACTTAGACAGTATTTAAGACCACCTACTTTTATCCTTTTAATAATTTGCAATATGTTCATTAGAGCTGTAGCAAGTTATGCCTAATTTAGTTGCTTCATTAAAAAGTACTGAATGAATAGTCAAAACATACTGTATCAGGCAAGACCCATTTCATTCCCCTGGATATCAATGGCTAATTTCTGTTGGCATGAAAAGATGCCAGATGCACCCCATAGTCACAATTTATTTCTTAGGTTCAATAGGAGTAGCATTGGTCACAATTTTCTTCATCTCATCTGTCTCTAGCTTCATTGACAGACATTCCTAACTTCATGTAAGTAATAAGAAAGATTTTCTAATTTTTTATTTTATGATTTTGCACAAAGTTATTGACAGACTCAGGAATATGAGCTTCTCTCACTTTAGCTTAACTTTCTGAAATTCTTTTTATCTTGTTGTGCTGTCTGCAGTTTGAAAACATGCACATGCACTATATTGTCTTTATTTCCTATAAAGACTTATAACCATTATGCAATTTCAAACTATTTCCACAGAATATAATTTAATTAAAAACTGTGCATTTTCTTCCAAACGAGTAAAATTATTTTAAAAGCAACTCTAGAAAATCCTGACACAATAAGAAACAACATGTAGCAATTAAAAAAATTATAATTATGCCAATTTAGTTTTTGAAGCTAAGAATGTAATGTATTATACATGACAGGATAGCCAGAAACTTGAAAAAATAAAATGAAAAACCATGCTTGACTTTTTCCTCTGTCTTGTGAAATAAAAAGCAATCTGTAGCCATCAATAAGGAATCTCAACTTCTGTAAATACTTCATGACATCTATTTCATTCTGTATGTTCTTCCCTGCCTTAATGGCAGAGGTTGTATTGTGACTTCCTCTGCTTTACATGCAGTGTCAATCACTGGATCATGTTATAAAATGTCCCAATTAAACATATCTTGGAACAGGAATGCGTACTAGCTGAGATACTAGATACCATCATCACCTCACCCCCCGACAGAATGTTCAGCACCTGAAAAAACTGTCTGTTAAGGATACAATTGCTGCTTTAAACTTAGAACACCAAAGCCTTGAAATTATATTTTGGATTCTAAAACCTAGCCAAGGAAGGAGCTAAATTTGACAGTAGTACCTGTGCCCAAGTAACCTGGAGTTTGCGCTGGAGAAACTACAGCATATTCGAATATTGATGAGAGAGGAGGCAGTAGTGAAAGACTGTCCTGCAGCAAAAAGCCTGCCAGGAGGCAGTGACCTTCCAGGATTTGTGTCCACATTCTCCATCCTTGAGAGAAGGTCCAAGGGTTCCTAAGTTGTTTTGAGGCAATAAAAGACCAAGAATGAGCTTCAATGAAGGAGACAGAAAGATAAGAGTTGCAAGGAATACATGGGCCAAATAAAGTGCTGTAGGAAAGAAGCATGAGGCGGAAGACCTGCCTTCAGATCAGTGCTTCAAATCCTCCTGGTAGCATCTGAAGTACTAGACATTATAGCCTAGGAATGAGTCTCTGAGCATCTTCAAATTTCTATGGCTCTCATGAAGTATTTTAAAGTTTAAATGTGAGGAGGTATTATTTTTTCTTTTTTTTCTTTTCAAATGGATACTGACCCTCCAGATAAACATTCATTTGACCTCATGGAAACAGTCTGATTTTTCCAAGTTTTAATGCTGTTTCACTGGAAAAATACAAACCCCTACTACAGTTATTTTATTCATCAGGAAACTAATTAATTTTCTGGTGGAATCACAGTATTCCTATTCTTACATATGCACTGCATTTTTACAGGGCATATGTAAGTTTTACATTTTAAAATCAAAGAAGTTCAAAACCTTTATTCTAAATTCTTTTTCATTGTATGCAAAATAGATTATTTCTGAGCTAATATATGTTTAGAAAATTGTAGTATTTAGTATACCACGGCTGTTTACACAGTTTTTAAAAACTGATCCTTTGCTATGTGTAGCATGTAAAAGCATATGCTTTTGTATGAAGAGTAATTCTCTTCCAAAAGAGATAAAATAAAGGCAAACAGAAATATTGTGTATTCATTTAAAAACAAAGCATCACTGAAACTGGAATCTTGGATAATATATAATATCTAAATAATATAACACTATTTAAATAATATAATATAATAATAAATAATCGGAATATGTAACAGAAAAATTTAGAGGGTCTGACATTTTGGACTTTATAGGGACTATGAAGCAGATTGACTGAGTAATCCATAACCTTCTCTTGATTATTCAGTTATTTATTATTATGTCACAATGAGTTAGTAGTACCTGCAGAACAAGGATAGGCTGGTTGTAAAAGGCTAATTTGGACTAAGCAATTTTAAAATGGCTGTATTCCATGGTTTTGAACTGAAAAATTTGTATTTATTTCAAAATTTCCCTCAATTGAGAAATATTTAGGTTTTAATATGTTGCCCTTCTTTCAGCTCTTGGTTTTCTGCTTTAGACTTATCTCAGGTGTGCATCAAGTCCACTGCTACACACCACAGCTTTCGATGTAGCCATCCCTTCCTCCCTTCCTCCCTTCCTCCCTTCCTCCCTTCCTCCCTTCCTCCCTTCCTCCCTTCCTCCCTTCCTTCCTTCCGCCACTTCCTTCCGCCACTTCCTTCCGCCACTTCCTTCCTTCCGCCACTTCCTTCCACCACTTCCTTCCTTCCGCCACTTCCTTCCTTCCGCCAATTCCTTCCTTCCTTCCTTCCTTCCTTCCTTCCTTCCTTCCTTCCTTCCTTCCTTCCTTCCTTCCTTCCTTCCTTCCTTCCTTCCTTCCTTCCTTCCTTCCTTCCTTCCTTCCTTCCTTCCTTCCTTCCTTCCTTCCTTCCTTCCGACACTTCCTTCCGACACTTCCTTCCGACACTTCCTTCCGACACTTCCTTCCGACACTTCCTTCCGACACTTCCTTCCGACACTTCCTTCCGACACTTCCTTCCTTCCTTCCTTCCTTCCGCCACTTCCTTCCGCCACTTCCTTCCGCCACTTCCTTCCGCCACTTCCGCCACTTCCTTCCTTCCTTCCGCCACTTCCTTCCTTCCTTCCTTCCTTCCTTCCTTCCTTCCTTCCTTCCTTCCTTCCTTCCTTCCTTCCTTCCTTCCTTCCTTCCTTCCTTCCTTCCTTCCTTCCTTCCTTCCTTCCTTCCTTCCTTCCTTCCTTCCTTCCTTCCTTCCTTCCGCCACTTCCTTCCTTCCGCCACTTCCTTCCTTCCTTCCTTCCTTCCTTCCTTCCTTCCTTCCTTCCTTCCTTCCTTCCTTCCTTCCTTCCTTCCTTCCTTCCTTCCTTCCTTCCTTCCTTCCGCCACTTCCTTCCTTCCGCCACTTCCTTCCTTCCTTCCTTCCTTCCTTCCTTCCTTCCTTCCTTCCTTCCGCCACTTCCTTCCTTCCTTCCTTCCTTCCGCCACTTCCTTCCTTCCGCCACTTCCTTCCGCCACTTCCTTCCTTCCGCCACTTCCTTCCTTCCTTCCGCCACTTCCTTCCGCCACTTCCTTCCGCCACTTCCTTCCGCCACTTCCTTCCTTCCGCCACTTCCTTCCTTCCGCCACTTCCTTCCTTCCGCCACTTCCTTCCTTCCTTCCTTCCTTCCTTCCTTCCTTCCTTCCTTCCTTCCTTCCTTCCTTCCTTCCTTCCTTCCTTCCTTCCTTCCTTCCTTCCTTCCTTCCTTCCTTCCTTCCTTCCTTCCTTCCTTCCTTCCTTCCTTCCTTCCTTCCTTCCTTCCTTCCGCCACTTCCTTCCGCCACTTCCTTCCGCCACTTCCTTCCGCCACTTCCTTCCGCCACTTCCTTCCTTCCTTCCTTCCTTCCTTCCTTCCTTCCTTCCTTCCTTCCTTCCTTCCTTCCTTCCTTCCTTCCTTCCTTCCTTCCTTCCTTCCTTCCTTCCTTCCTTCCTTCCTTCCTTCCTTCCTTCCTTCCTTCCTTCCTTCCTTCCTTCCTTCCTTCCTTCCTTCCTTCCGCCACTTCCTTCCTTCCTTCCGCCACTTCCTTCCTTCCTTCCTTCCTTCCTTCCTTCCTTCCTTCCTTCCTTCCTTCCTTCCTTCCGCCACTTCCTTCCTTCCGCCACTTCCTTCCGCCACTTCCTTCCTTCCGCCACTTCCTTCCGCCACTTCCTTCCTTCCGCCACTTCCTTCCTTCCTTCCGCCACTTCCTTCCGCCACTTCCTTCCGCCACTTCCTTCCGCCACTTCCTTCCTTCCGCCACTTCCTTCCTTCCGCCACTTCCTTCCTTCCGCCACTTCCTTCCTTCCGCCACTTCCTTCCTTCCTTCCTTCCTTCCTTCCTTCCTTCCTTCCTTCCTTCCTTCCTTCCTTCCTTCCTTCCTTCCTTCCTTCCTTCCTTCCTTCCTTCCTTCCTTCCTTCCTTCCTTCCTTCCTTCCTTCCTTCCGCCACTTCCTTCCGCCACTTCCTTCCGCCACTTCCTTCCGCCACTTCCTTCCGCCACTTCCTTCCTTCCTTCCTTCCTTCCTTCCTTCCTTCCTTCCTTCCTTCCTTCCTTCCTTCCTTCCTTCCTTCCTTCCTTCCCTCCTTCCCTCCTTCCCTCCTTCCTTCCTTCCTTCCTTCCTTCCTTCCTTCCTTCCTTCCTTCCTTCCTTCCTTCCTTCCTTCCTTCCTTCCTTCCTTCCTTCCTTCCTTCCTTCCTTCCTTCCTTCCGACACTTCCTTCCGACACTTCCTTCCGACACTTCCTTCCGACACTTCCTTCCGACACTTCCTTCCCACACTTCCTTCCTTCCTTCCGACACTTCCTTCCTTCCTTCTGTCCGCCACTTCCTTCCTTCCTTCCTTCCTTCCTTCCTTCCTTCCTTCCTTCCTTCCTTCCTTCCTTCCTTCCTTCCTTCCTTCCTTCCTTCCTTCCTTCCTTCCTTCCTTCCTTCCTTCCTTCCTTCCTTCCTTCCTTCCTTCCTTCCTTCCTTCCTTCCTTCCGACACTTCCTTCCGACACTTCCTTCCGCCACTTCCTTCCGCCACTTCCTTCCTTCCTTCCTTCCTTCCTTCCTTCCTTCCGCCACTTCCTTCCTTCCTTCCTTCCTTCCTTCCTTCCTTCCTTCCTTCCTTCCTTCCTTCCTTCCTTCCTTCCTTCCTTCCTTCCTTCCTTCCTTCCTTCCTTCCTTCCTTCCTTCCTTCCTTCCTTCCTTCCTTCCTTCCGACCCTTCCTTCCGACACTTCCTTCCGACACTTCCTTCCGACACTTCCTTCCGACACTTCCTTCCTTCCTTCCTTCCGACACTTCCTTCCGACACTTCCTTCCTTCCTTCCTTCCTTCCTTCCTTCCTTCCTTCCTTCCTTCCTTCCTTCCTTCCGACACTTCCTTCCTTCCGACACTTCCTTCCTTCCTTCCTTCCTTCCTTCCTTCCTTCCTTCCTTCCTTCCTTCCTTCCTTCCTTCCTTCCTTCCGACACTTCCTTCCGACACTTCCTTCCGACACTTCCTTCCGACACTTCCTTCCTTCCTTCCTTCCTTCCTTCCTTCCTTCCTTCCTTCCTTCCTTCCTTCCTTCCGCCACTTCCTTCCTTCCTTCCTTCCTTCCTTCCTTCCTTCCTTCCTTCCTTCCTTCCTTCCTTCCTTCCTTCCTTCCTTCCTTCCTTCCTTCCTTCCTTCCTTCCTTCCTTCCTTCCTTCCTTCCTTCCTTCCTTCCTTCCTTCCGACACTTCCTTCCGACACTTCCTTCCGACACTTCCTTCCGACACTTCCTTCCGACACTTCCTTCCGACACTTCCTTCCTTCCTTCCTTCCGACACTTCCTTCCGACACTTCCTTCCTTCCGACACTTCCTTCCTTCCTTCCTTCCTTCCTTCCTTCCTTCCTTCCTTCCTTCCGACACTTCCTTCCTTCCGACACTTCCTTCCTTCCGACACTTCCTTCCTTCCTTCCTTCCTTCCTTCCTTCCTTCCTTCCTTCCGACACTTCCTTCCGACACTTCCTTCCGACACTTCCTTCCGACACTTCCTTCCTTCCTTCCGCCACTTCCTTCCGACACTTCCTTCCTTCCGACACTTCCTTCCTTCCTTCCTTCCTTCCTTCCTTCCTTCCTTCCTTCCTTCCTTCCTTCCTTCCTTCCTTCCTTCCTTCCTTCCTTCCTTCCTTCCTTCCTTCCTTCCCTCCTTCCGACACTTCCTTACGACACTTCCTTCCGACACTTCCTTCCGACACTTCCTTCCGACACTTCCTTCCGACACTTCCTTCCTTCCTTCTGACACTTCCTTCCGACACTTCCTTTCCTTCCGACACTTCCTTCCTTCCTTCCTTCCTTCCTTCCTTCCCTTCCTTCCTATCCTTCCTTCCTTCCTTCCTTCCTTCCTTCCTTCCTTCCTTCCTTCCTTCCTTCCTTCCTTCCTTCCTTCCTTCCTTCCTTCCTTCCTTCCTTCCTTCCTTCCTTCCTTCCTTCCTTCCTTCCGACACTTCCTTCCGACACTTCCTTCCGACACTTCCTTCCGACACTTCCTTCCGACACTTCCTTCCGACACTTCCTTCCTTCCGCCACTTCCTTCCTTCCGCCACTTCCTTCCTTCCGCCACTTCCTTCCTTCCGCCACTTCCTTCCTTCCTTCCTTCCTTCCTTCCTTCCTTCCTTCCTTCCTTCCTTCCTTCCTTCCTTCCTTCCTTCCTTCCTTCCTTCCTTCCTTCCTTCCTTCCTTCCTTCCTTCCTTCCTTCCTTCCTTCCTTCCTTCCTTATTCCGCCACTTCCTTCCTCAACTTCCTTCCGCCACTTCCTTCCGCCACTTCCTTCCGCCACTTCCTTTCTTCCTTCCTTCCTTCCTTTCTTCCTTCCTTGCTCCCTTCCTTCCTTCCTTCCTTCCTTCCTTCCTTCCTTCCTTCCTTCCTTCCTTCCTTCCTTCCTTCCTTCCTTCCTTCCTTCCTTCCTTCCTTCCTTCCTTCCGACACTTCCTTCCTTCCGACACTTCCTTCCGACACTTCCTTCCGACACTTCCTTCCGACACTTCCTTCCGACACTTCCTTCCTTCCGACACTTCCTTCCGACACTTCCTTCCTTCCGACACTTCCTTCCTTCCTTCCTTCCTTCCTTCCTTCCTTCCTTCCTTCCTTCCTTCCTTCCTTCCTTCCTTCCTTCCTTCCTTCCTTCCTTCCTTCCTTCCTTCCTTCCTTCCTTCCTTCCTTCCTTCCTTCCTTCCTTCCTTCCTTCCGACACTTCCTTCCGACACTTCCTTCCTTCCGACACTTCCTTACTTCCTTCCGCCACTTCCTTCCGCCACTTCCTTCCGCCACTTCCTTCCTTCCGCCACTTCCTTCCTTCCGCCACTTCCTTCCTTCCGCCACTTCCTTCCTTCCTTCCTTCCTTCCTTCCTTCCTTCCTTCCTTCCTTCCTTCCTTCCTTCCTTCCTTCCTTCCTTCCTTCCTTCCTTCCTTCCTTCCTTCCTTCCTTCCTTCCTTCCTTCCTTCCTTCCTTCCGCCACTTCCTTCCGCCACTTCCTTCCGCCACTTCCTTCCGCCACTTCCTTCCGCCACTTCCTTCCTTCCTTCCTTCCTTCCTTCCTTCCTTCCTTCCTTCCTTCCTTCCTTCCTTCCTTCCTTCCTTCCTTCCTTCCTTCCTTCCTTCCTTCCTTCCTTCCTTCCTTCCTTCCTTCCTTCCTTCCTTCCGCCACTTCCTTCCTTCCGCCACTTCCTTCCTTCCTTCCTTCCTTCCTTCCTTCCTTCCTTCCTTCCTTCCTTCCTTCCTTCCGCCACTTCCTTCCGCCACTTCCTTCCGCCACTTCCTTCCGCCACTTCCTTCCTTCCTTCCTTCCTTCCTTCCTTCCTTCCTTCCTTCCTTCCGCCACTTCCTTCCTTCCGCCACTTCCTTCCTTCCTTCCTTCCTTCCTTCCTTCCTTCCTTCCTTCCTTCCTTCCTTCCTTCCTTCCTTCCTTCCTTCCTTCCTTCCTTCCTTCCTTCCTTCCTTCCTTCCTTCCTTCCTTCCTTCCTTCGTTCCTTCCGACACTTCCTTCCGACACTTCCTTCCGACACTTCCTTCCGACACTTCCTTCCGACACTTCCTTCCTTCCTTCCTTCCGACACTTCCTTCCGACACTTCCTTCCTTCCTTCCTTCCTTCCTTCCTTCCTTCCTTCCTTCCTTCCTTCCTTCCTTCCGACACTTCCTTCCTTCCGACACTTCCTTCCTTCCTTCCTTCCTTCCTTCCTTCCTTCCTTCCTTCCTTCCTTCCTTCCTTCCTTCCTTCCTTCCTTCCGACACTTCCTTCCGACACTTCCTTCCGACACTTCCTTCCGACACTTCCTTCCTTCCTTCCGACACTTCCTTCCGACACTTCCTTCCTTCCGACACTTCCTTCCTTCCTTCCTTCCTTCCTTCCTTCCTTCCTTCCTTCCTTCCTTCCTTCCTTCCTTCCTTCCTTCCTTCCTTCCTTCCTTCCTTCCTTCCTTCCTTCCTTCCTTCCTTCCTTCCTTCCGACACTTCCTTCCGACACTTCCTTCCGACACTTCCTTCCGACACTTCCTTCCGACACTTCCTTCCGACACTTCCTTCCTTCCTTCCGACACTTCCTTCCGACACTTCCTTCCTTCCGACACTTCCTTCCTTCCTTCCTTCCTTCCTTCCTTCCTTCCTTCCTTCCTTCCTTCCTTCCTTCCTTCCTTCCTTCCTTCCTTCCTTCCTTCCTTCCTTCCTTCCTTCCTTCCTTCCTTCCTTCCTTCCTTCCTTCCTTCCTTCCTTCCTTCCTTCCTTCCTTCGTCCTTCCTTCCGACACTTCCTTCCGACACTTCCTTCCGACACTTCCTTCCGACACTTCCTTCCGACACTTCCTTCCGACACTTCCTTCCGACACTTCCTTCCTTCCGACACTTCCTTCCGACACTTCCTTCCTTCCGACACTTCCTTCCTTCCTTCCTTCCTTCCTTCCTTCCTTCCTTCCTTCCTTCCTTCCTTCCTTCCTTCCTTCCTTCCTTCCTTCCTTCCTTCCTTCCTTCCTTCCTTCCTTCCTTCCTTCCTTCCGACAATTCCGACACTTCCGACACTTCCTTCCGACACTTCCTTCCGACACTTCCTTCCGACACTTCCTTCCTTCCTTCCGACACTTCCTTCCGACACTTCCTTCCGACACTTCCTTCCTTCCTTCCGACACTTCCTTCCGACACTTCCTTCCGACACTTCCTTCCTTCCTTCCGACACTTCCTTCCTTCCTTCCTTCCGACACTTCCTTCCTTCCTTCCTTCCTTCCTTCCTTCCTTCCTTCCTTCCTTCCTTCCTTCCTTCCTTCCTTCCTTCCTTCCTTCCTTCCGCCACTTCCGCCACTTCCGCCACTTCCGCCACTTCCGCCACTTCCGCCACTTCCTTCCGCCACTTCCTTCCGCCACGTCCTTCCTTCCGCCACTTCCTTCCTTACGCCACTTCCTTCCGCCACTTCCTTCCGCCACTTCCTTCCGCAACTTCCTTCCGCCACTTCCTTCCTTCCGCCACTTCCTTCCTTCCTTCCTTCCTCCCTTCCTCCCTTCCTCCCTCCCTCCCTCCCTCCTTCCCTCCTGCCCGCCTCCCTCCCTCCCTCCCCTCCATCCTTCCCTCCTTTCCTCCCCTCCATCCTTCCCCTCCATCCTTCCCAGGTTTAATTGATATCCCTAAATAAATTTATTTTCAAATAGTTGGAAAAATTTACTTAAAAATATACTTAAACACAAAAAATCGGGCCAGGAATATTCAAAGTGCCTACTGTTGGCCTAGTTTTTGAAACAGATAAGAATAAAGTCAGGTTTTTGAAAATCCACATACTAAAAAGCTGATTTTTTTTTAAATTTGTTAAAATATATTTTTGAAGGGAATAAAAGACTTTACAGATTGCTTACCCCTATTTTTGGCATGATACATGTACAGGCCAGTGCAAAGCAAACAAGATAGTTACCTCAGATAGCAAAAAGAATCTCCAAAGCAGAAATTACTGTCCATGCTCCCCTTTCATTTAAAAGAGCTCTTTCTCTTATAAAGCTATTAGCACCACTTTAATTTATGCAGTTAATTTTTCCATCCAGTTCATAGGCCAATCCCAAGAGGGAAAAGATGGCCCCAGCTCTGTCCCTTATATAAGGCAAGCAGATTTTGCAAGTCTTGATCTGAGGAAGTAGTAATGCAAATGCTTAGGATTAAACATGTGGTTATGTGCTTTTTTTGAATTAGAATCTGTGTCAGAATGCTTATTTAGCTACAATTTTGATATTAAGAAAATCTTCTTTTGTTGGCTGACATAATACAGAAAGTGGCATTGGTTTGAATGTTCCTTTTGTTTTATACATTTATGGTAAGATACATTGAATATATAAATATTTGGATGAGAGACATAAATTAGCTAATAAACATTTTGTGTCTTATTTCCAAAATTATTTTTGCAATGCCTATTGTGATCAGATATGACAGACCAAGAGAAAACTTCTGGATACAGTGATGCAAAAACTCTGGACCACTCATACTTATGAACAGATGCATATGGATGAGGTCTCATAAGATATATTTGAAACTAATAAATGCTGGTATAAATTGAGTTCTTGGCACAAACACCACCCCATGCTATTGTGTCACTACAGCATAAAAGTAGAAAATACTTAAATAATTCAACTATTAAAGATGTTTCAAGTGTTAAAGATGTTGGTACCTCCAGCCATAGCTGGCTCATGGGGTTGATAAATGCACACGTTCCACACAAATAAGCAAGACCAAGGAGCTAATATTCCTTTAAATCTCAGTTCTCCAGCATGGCCACTTGCACCTGACAAACTGCAAATGTTCTCCACTGGTGTCTTTGGTTTAAATCAGGAACAGGGAAATGTAAAAGCCCACTAGGACACAGTGTAGCATAAAGAGGCAAGTCAGTTTTAAATGAAGTATTTTGGGTACTGGCAGCAGTCAAGCTGTGATAGCAGAAAGCTTACTCTGTGCAAGAAGTTTATTCTGCTGCATGGGCATGTTTAGCAGCCTGTTCTGCACTTCATGCTATTGTGAGGTGGCTGCTATGCAATATTTTGCATAATACCTGCCATGCAAAATGTAGCCAATAGAGCAGAGGCACCTGGCAAAAAACACTTAACTGGGCTAGAACTATACTGCAAAATAATATATATATAATACACATTAAACATGTAATAAGGTATGTTATACACTATACAACTATAAATGCACAGTTCATTCTAATAACTTTTGCCTATACATTATACCACTTCCCCCTTACCCAGAACCTTCCTGTGTAAAATATGGCTGGTCTTGAGATGCATGCTCTCTTTGTCAAGAAAGAAAACATTCACATGACATGAAGGAAATGAGGTATTTCTGAAGGAGCACTACTTATAGTGGGACATGGGTGCAAATGAAGAGTAAACTTCCAAACACCTACAGCTAGTGGAAGATTCTCAGATGAAATTAACAGCTTCAAGACTGCTGCTGCTAATAGGAAACAGTGAAAAAACAGCAAATGTCTCTCTCTTCGCTTTTAATGCCAGTGACAACAACAAGATCCTGGGTCCCCCAGGCCCATGCTAGGTTGCCACTGCATTGCAGGGAGATAGCTGATGTGTCAGAACGCATTAACTTTCTTGGCAGGTGGGCAAGGAACCACTGTAGAAAGAGGTCTTGGGTGATTAAGGAGTATGAAAGCATGATAGCAAGTTCAATTAACACAGAAGATGTAGAAACATTGGGAAAATGTTCATGTAACAGCAGCAGGGACGCAATTTTCAATACAGTAAAAATAAAAAATAAAGGATAGGTTAAAACCCCTGTATTCGCAAATTAGGGATTAAAAGCAAAGACTAGAATTACATAGGGAAACAGAAAAGTACAAAAATAATTGCCTTGTTAACCACAACCAATTGAAATTAATATAATATTTATTCTCCTGTTAGCTTTCCAAATGTCTACTGATTCCCAAATGCAGCTCTTTTAGCTACACAAAGTGATTTACCTTATGTGGGATAGAGAATCATACTGCTATCTATTATGCATAGTATTTCAGCATTTCAATTAAAATCAGTTGTTTACAAGAACAACAGTAGAGAATAATGAGGAAGATAAGTACAAACAAACACAGGAACAGAAATTAAAATCAAATTAAATTAAGAAATATCCTTAAAAGCACTGTATGATACCTTGGTGCCTTACTTGGTACTGCATTACATAATGTTTTGTATAACATGTTTTTTGTAACTCTTCCCAGGACACTGCACATATTATTGTGATAAGACCACAGAGAGGGAATACTGAGTGGGTGTGAGGCTATATAATTCTTCTTCTTGTAAATCTTTTTAGTTCTAGAGGAACTTGCACATGTTATGCAAGTTCTTTCTACTCTGTGCAATGACAGTAGTCTGACCAGACTCAAAATGCTTGGAACTTGCAGAAGTAGTGATTTTTTGCAGGCTGATAAGTGCTGCATTAGGGAAAAGATCTCTAAAGCTTTTCTTTCAGCTCTTGAAGTCTATAAGCTGTTGAAATTTTTATTCATTTGCAAATAAAAAGTACAGTGCTTGTCATTTTTGGAGAATAAGTACTGTCTTAGATCACTGTATGATAAAGTCTGATAATTCCTATACTTCCAAAGGCTCAGCAGAATCCACAAGTACTATGCATGTATGACTTTGTATATGTCAAAATAACTTTTAAAAGCTTTATCTTTAGGAGAAAATGTATTATGTTGGAAAACTTTATTAGTGTTTTGCCAACATCAATGATGTAATTGTTATACGTTAGAGACATGCTTACACTGTCATATTCAATGTTCCTTTTAACTTGGGAAGATACTAAAACAAGAGAGTCCACTAAAAAGAAAAAAAAAGAAAATAATGTCAAGCACTTCTGAACCTCTTCAAAATTACAGAAAGTGTCAAAAGAATAATGAAAACAATATTCAAATGACAGCCATGGAAACATTATTCAAATGACAATCATGTCAGGTTGTTCCTTGCAAGCTCTTAAAGTCCTAGTAGGTTTGTTTCTTTTTCTTTGATTCAAACATTCAAAACAAACAAGCAAACAAACAAACAAAAAAATACACACCAAAACCAAAAACAACCAAACAAAAATAAACGCCAAAATTCAAAAAATAAAAGCCTATTTTAATTACTTCCTTGGTTTTACAAACTATGTTGTTGAAACAGACATCTTCTTTAAAGAAGCAGCCACTTTTCCAAATGTACAGAATCAAACACCAAACAAAGAAACAAATCATATCACTCCTCTGTGCACATCCCCCTGGCCAGCCAGATTGTATGTCACATTTGGAACAGTTTCTCTGCCAAATCAAACCTTTCATTCCCAAATATACTGGCGCAAAGAAAGCCAAGGGCCAGATTTCAGTTTCAGTTCTTCAAATATTTTGTTTCAGAGCAAGATCAGAGTCAACATTGATAAATACTGTTTTGTCCATGGACATTGCCTTCTTGCTCCACTAAATCTCTTCTCAATCTGTTAGGTCTTTCTGTAGCATTTTAGAACTATTCATTCATGCCTTTGTCTTGCCTGTGAAACTGCATCTCTGTTAGTTGATGCCTGACTTATAAACTTACCCTGCACAAGGATCAGATTTATTTCCCTTCAGCTCCCTACTTAATTTATGTAAACCACCAGAGGAGTACCTAAGTGCTGGCAGCAGAAAATGTGACGTTCAGCTCTAGCTGTCCTACATCTTATTATGACCTCCAGCCTGGCTAGGAAGAAATGAGCTGTTCAAAATGAGTCAAAGCCCAGTCCTATCTGGAAACAGCAGAGAAAATGATTTCTTATGGACAGTCCTGCCACACTGTTCTGAAAGTGAGCACTGGTTTGTGAGCAGTGTATGGCTGTTGCTGGGTTCTTATTGATGCTAGGCCAAAAAGTATCATTCAAAGTAGTAGTCAATAATGTCTTTATATCTAGGAATTTATTTCCATTTTTGCCAGAAGAATGACTTCCTGTGACTGAACCTAAAGGAGAGCTGGATGTGAAACCACTGATGTGTAGGGAACTACAACTTAGCCAGCTGTTGTATTTCCTTAATGGTATTTCCTTAGGTACCACAAACACCAACTTCCAATAGTTTAATGTAGAATTTTTAATTTGATTCAATGACTCTTTCATTATAGTTTAGGTGGTTTCAGATACTGAGGAGACTGCTTAAACCTGTGGAATGCTCCATGTGTTCTTTTACACGGCAGGACTTTATATGATAAGCATAAATAAGTGGAAGATGAAGACTGTGGACTGGTCTTGAGCTTGAAATTAATTTCTAAATCAATGAGGACCATTAAAAAAATTGTTTCCTGTGAAAACTGCATTTTCTGAATTTTTAATTTTTCTATGCCTGTAGCTACATTATATTAACACCACTTCTCCTCCCCTTTCAATTTCCCCAATTCTTTACACTGTAAAGTGTATTGTTTTGGTTAAACATTTCTGCCATATATCTCATTTTATAGGATCTGAAAAATATAGTTTTCTAAAACCACAGTAAATACTGTGAAATTGTGTATTTCAGGATGTATAATTTTCTTTATACATGCTGTAAAAATATAATTTTGAGTTAGTATGCTCTGTTTGCAGAATCAGATTGTGATGTCACTGAGAAATACCTGCATATATTCTTTGACAGAATGGAATGAAATAAAATGACAGAATGACAGGAAAGGAAAGGATGAAAGGAAGTAACAGAATGAAATTGAAACTATAAGTGATATGGTCAAGCTGTGTAGGCACTGGCAAAACTAAACACTCAGTTAAGTGACATGTGTAGTAAACCTGTATTGATACTTAGCAGAGAAAAACTATGAATTACCAATATTGGTGAAAAGTGTAATTTTTGTTACCTTGGTGAGATTTGAGGATTTATGCAGTTGTCATCCCAGATTTTCTTCTGATGGCACTTTCAATTAAGGTTCCAGAGATACAAACATTAATAGGTGAAACTGAGAATTAATAATTAAAATGTAGTGTCTTAGAAAGAAAAGCTGTAAAAGACATAAACTTAGAAGTGAAAGAAAGTACAAGGCCTAGAGGAAAGAATATTGTGTGCATTTTGGAAATAAGACTTCTCTTTTCCTTGCTACTTGCAGTTAATTAAGCTGTTGCTTGTGTAATTTTTCCTATAATACTTCTGCACCATCCATATCTCATATAGCCTTGTAAGTGTGATCAAATGAAAATTAGAGAAGGTGTAGGGGTTTGGTGTACTTGGTAAGATTTATTTTACATATCAAACCTGAATTTAAGCAATGCCATGTACTGGTTATATTGAACTGCATAGCCTGCATTAAAAAAAACCAACAAGGATGAATGAATACTGAGAACAAAAATTGTTATACCAAGGAATTTTGGATTTGCTGTTCTTCATGTTAAAATATTTAAAAATAGATCTGATCCTAAAGATAACTTTTGAATATAATACAGATCCTAAAGCCACATGAAACATTAACAGAATCTATTTATCAAAATAAGAACACTAATAAACATTTGACTAGTTGACAGCAAAAATAAAGCAAAAGACATCAAAAGACTTTTGCTCCTAGTTTTTCTGTTCAAAAACTAGGAGCAAAAGAATGGAATCAGCATTCAATAGATATGATGAGAAAATCTGCAGAAAAATATATTTATGAATTATACAGAATGGATCGTTACACTTATAATGAAATCTATAGGGTTTCCACAGGGACTTGTTTGAATTAAGGTGTAATTTTTAGATAAAGCAAGACTAATTTGAAATTTGCCAGCAGTGAATAATTTACTTTGTCCTTTTCTAAAGCAGCAGTAGCAACAAGTTTTTGCTTATCTTGTTAGAAATCTAAGCTAATATCTCCAAACTAAACTCACGCAGTGTGAACTTACTGGGACGTTATCTTTAAAACTTACCCTTTTCATTGCCGTCTTTCTTTCTTAGTGTGACTTGCTGAGTATCTTGCTCTGTAAAATAGAGCTGGAAATGGTCTGTAGCCTGGAAGTTAGCCCTCAAGTCCTCACTCGGCTAAGCACAGGTTTTGTGCAAGTGGCTTTGTCCATGAGTCCAGGAGTCTCTGGAGTAAAGGGGGTGCAGCAGCTCCAGCTCTGGCTCCATTGGCACATCCTGGTTGCAGCAGCTCTTCCGATCCACAAACTGCTCATAGCACGTGCAGCCCCAGGCAAGCCTGCAAAGCCAAGTTCTGCTCTTGGTTACACTGATACACTTCTGAATAGATGCTGGCCTGCTTTATTCATTTGTGGCTCATACTGGCGTTAATGTCTTTGGATATGAAATTAATGTTTATTCAAGCAACTTCCCACTCATGTAATATTACTGTCCCCCACTGAAATTACGAAAAGATTTGGCGAAGACTTCAGAACTTTGTAAATATTCAGTTAGAGTGTAATTTGCTACCAAATTGAAACTTCTTTGATGCTGAAGTAGAAGCAGCTGTGCTGAATTTATTGGAACTGCATCTTGTTTCAAACTGCCTCATAGTTTTATTTAAAGCTCTGCATGCTTCAGAGGAGAATTTGGAATAATAAATGTTTCAGCCAGGTTGTGTAAAAAGTGTTAGCAGGTATTTCCTTTCACCCTAGCATGAGTTTGGGAGAATCAGCTTATACTCTCATAAGTACTTGATGCAAGAATGCTAAGATTTTTTTCTGGTTTTTGCTTTCCACATCTGAAAATGCGAAGTGATAGAAGTGTTTCTGTACTCTCAGTAAATAAATATTCCACCTTAACTGTATTCTGAAATTTAGATATGTGCCAATTCATTATTTAGGCATTATAAAAAAAATTAAAAATTCATCTTTATTAAAAAGTTATGGGGTTTGACATAAGATCCTAGGGTGAAGCCAAGGACAGATAACACTCTAGCAAACTGGATGTTAACTTCATTAATGACTGATTTCCTCAAGTTTATTTCTCTCAGAAACTAAATTCAGTGGTTTAGAACAGAAATTACATAATTTCAGTTGCTCTGCCCAGCTTTATATAAGCTATAGCAGGATTTGAGGCATATTTGGGAGACCAGATGTTTTTAATTTAAACTTTCAGTCTTTATCTTTAGCCTAACTATCTTGGACTACATCTTTCAGTAAAAATTCTAAACTATGGCAGCATATAATGCAGCTAAAAATCTAAACATTAAAATTAGACAGAGAAGGCATGAAGATCTGAAATGACGTACACTCCAGCTTCAATATGGGTAGAACTGATGGCAATTAAAATTCATCTCCAACCTACCCAGGAGTATTTTCCCTGCATCTGTTAGGAACTTTTCTCTCCATGCTTTCCTTTCACCACTATTACAAAAGAGAAATGCAGTCAAATGGAAACTAGTGTAAACTCTGTGCAAACAATTCATACAGCTTCAGTATTGCTCTATTTTACTGAAGCAATGCAAAGGATTGTACTACCAGCACAATGCTTAAGAAACAGCAGTAGATTTTGAATAAAGAGCTCTGCATTCCACTGGCAGATGAGGAGATCAAACAGAAAATATGCCAGCAGTATAGACCAATGCATTATCACCCCCTCCCTCTTGCTGCATAACTGTGCTTCATAATGTGCCATAACATTGGCAAGCACAGCTCAGAGCTTTTTAAGAACACAAGGAAGCTCATGAATAATGGTTGAATCAGGAAAGTGATAATTAAATGAGACAACTGAATGCCAGTGGAGTCCCCAGTGGAAAATACTGTTCAGTGAAGATCATCTTCATTTTCCTGGGTTTAGCGGTACAACACTAAAGATATTTTTCAGACTAACATTTTAATGAAAATATTAAGATTCCCAAAAAAGATTTGAGGTATTTTCCTGCATGTGAGCTCTGTTTTAAAATGATTTTTTCAAAGAGAAAAAAAAAAATAAATAAATTAATTCTTTAATTCTTGATTCAGCGAGATAAAATATTTTGCTGGTTTACTGAACTAGTTGACACTATTAAATTTATATTATAAAATGTGGCAACCAATAATGGATAAATTGTAAGTGTCTTGGCTTTAATATTTGCTTCGTGTTTCTCCTTGTGTTGGAGGTACAGTTAGTTTTGTTCCACCTTCCAGTTTCACCTGCTTGGTGGCCTCAGGGAAAAACATGGTTAGCTGCTATTTGTCAGTGGCCAATCTCAAATTTTTATACAACAAGCACCTGTACCGTCTCCCTGGCCATGTCACCAGGCCATGCTCCTCCTGGTGGTGTGCTGCAAGGAGAGGCTGCCATGCTCCTCGTGCATCAATCAACACACAGTGGGTCTGAGAGCCAGGGGCTGCAAGCTGTACGCCCAGATCCTCTTCTGTTTTGTACTCTCCAGCTAAGTCCTCTCCTACAGGTCACCCCTCAAAACAGGAATGAGAAATGAGCCTGGTTATGGAACAAAAAATTGCTTTTCATGAAAGCACTAAAAGTCAAAGTGATTAAATGGCTTGACATTCATGTGGACATTATAGCAAAATTTGACTGTAACACAACAGTTTTTGTGACTTATGGTGTGTGTAATATACATTCATTCATCCATTTTTATCTGAAATAAAGTCTTGCTCCATTATCACCTGACTTTTCATTCTTAAAACAAAAAAATAGCCAAAACTGACTGAGAGTGCATCTCAAGGTTGCATTTCAAACAGATTCATAGCTCTTTTAAAAACTTTTATATATATATTTATTTATATACATATATTGTTTTATATATACAAATAGTTTTTATATATCTTCTTGAAAGGATGTTTTTAGCATCTGAACTGCCTGAATTAAAAGATCTAGAAAAATTATTTGGGATATGTTTTTGTTAAAACACCATAAAGACTATTAGCATTTATCATATTTTTGTCATTTTTTTTTTCAGTAAAATTTCTGTTTCTGTCTTTGTTATGCTGGTAAATGCAATGGAAGTTTGAAGATCTTTATCACACTGTTGTGGTTTTAAACCAGTAACTAAAAAAATTACTTATTTCTTGCTGTTAGATATGGATTAGAACAAGAGCAAAACAGGCTTAAAACTTAAAAGGAATACAGAAAGTTTATTAACAAACTACAATAATAAGAACACCAGAATAAACTTTCAGAAAAAACCCTTTTTATCCCTTACTACCCACTATTCCCTTCTTCACATGACAACAGAGACAAAAACTTTAGAACTTTGGTGGTTAAAACAGTCTCAATTCCTGCTAGAGTCTTTTCACCAGTCTTTGTAGAGAAACAGAAGTCTCTTTCTGTTAATTTATGGAGTTTCTCACAAGAAAACTATTTCTGCTATAGTTTTCCATTGCCCTGATGTCAGCTGCCCAGAAGTGCTGTCATTAGAGCTCACTCCTCCCATTTCACATCACTCTGAGGTGTGTATGGGCCATGGGTCTAGGGATGTCATTTTAAGGATGAGTTATTCAAAGGCAAAAGTCTTCTTCATCTGTCTCTGTGAGCTTCACGAGAAAACAGTTTTCTCATTGCCTCCCAAGGCTTCAAATCTTCGCTTCACTCTATTCCAGCACTTCACTGTATCACAATCACTCTACTTTTTACTCAAAATTTACACTTTGAACACTCTATTCCTCCCTATATACTGTCATGAATTAAAGGAGTTTTTTCAAGACCTTATTGTCTATTTCCATAGCCTCAACAGAAAGGTATTTCAGCTCATAAAAGCATCTCCTTATTCTCTACCTTTTCTGAAACTTCTTTTTTCTTTACTGTCTCTGATAGTTTATAAAGTCTCTTTACATGTTGATCACTCTCTTTTCCTCTCTCTGGATAAAAGGATTAATCTGCAAGTCTCATCTGGGTAATGAAAAGGTTAAAATCTTGCCCAGGCTTTGTAGATGGTTCTGTGACCTCTGCTGGAGCAGCAGCTGGAGTTGTCTGCGATGGAAGATTCTTCATGGCTGCTCTGGAGAGTGTGGTCACTGACTCAGCCCGCCGCAGGTCAAGAGCTTTTTTTCTTTCTTTACTCGGCAGTCTCTGGTGAATTCAGTCACAGCAAAAAAACTGCAGCCGAGCCAGGGACCGGCCTGGCCCGGCCAGAGCCCGGAGCAAGCCCCGCAGGCCCCATCTCCCGGCCGGGAGCTGCGGCAGGCCCAGCCCAGCCCCCGCCCGGGCCGCATGGCCGGGGCAGAGAACGGGAGGCCAGCTGGAGCTCTGTTACCTTTCACGGCCAGGAAACAAAGAGAACAAGAGAGCTCTGACTTTACCTCTTAAGGTAGGGTTCACAAGTTGATCCCACTTTTCAATGGTCAAAACTGCTGTCAGTTCCCAGTAATGACCGATAATTGGTCAGGAGAAAAGACTCCCATCAGTCCCCAGCAACTTCAACTTCCTTAGCTCTCAAAACCACCTTAAAGGTAAAGTCACCTCATGACACACACCTAAATCAAGATGGCAGAAACAAATTTCTCTCACTTTTAGAGGGAGGATGCAAAAGCAGTGAGGATTATTTATTCACAGACCATTGTACTTCACTAAAGTACAATTACTTAATCCATTGTAATCAAGGTTGTGGATTGTAGATATATAAAAGCATAATCTGCTCTTAACCCACACAAGAAGAATTAATAATACGAAATTTCTTCTTCTTTTTCCTGCAAGGAAACTTAAAGTTGGTCTCTCTCTCTCTCTCGCTTTGCCAGGTGCCTCAGAAATCTTGGCCAATGCAAATTTAACACATAATGGGTGCTCACCTATTTTTAGACTCTCTTAGTTGTTCCAGATCCACTTTACGGCACAGAAATACAGTATTTTTCTACCGGAGGAAATGAATGTGGCAGTGGCCTCGTTGCAGAGATGGGGGTGGAGGTTTTTAGTGCAGTGTGTGTGTGACCATGGTGTTCATTCCATACCACCAGCTCCTCACTGCTTTCAGCAGGACAAGCTGGGCACCAGAAACCAGAAGTCCTTCTTACCAGGGTTGCTGGAGCAGAGTGGACTATTGCCTTAAAGCACTGGAGAACTTGGTTTCTTCTGCTGTCCACCATCTCCCCATTGTCCCGTCCTTCCTCTGGAGCAGGACCAGAGACTGATGGTGCTGAAAGGGACAGCTCTGAGGCACACCTGAGCCAGCAGGGTCAGGGGCATGGGGCCAGCACCCTGGCTGAGGTGTTTCACACAGACACATGGACACACAGACACACAGACACACATCTTCTTGCAGAGATTTGGAGGTGGCAGCACAAGCCACTGCAGAGAGCTGAGCTCAGCCAGTGGCTGCACGATCCCTATTTGGATGAACTGTCTTCCAGGGTTTGTTTGTCCCTGCATTCCATACAGGAGATCTCCTCACCATATTACCTTTGTCTCCCAAATACCTGGTGTCATGAGCACTGTCTTCGGGAAGCAATTTTCCCCCCTTTGTTCCCAGTTGTGAATACCCTTCTGTGGGTAAATTAACTTCTCTTTTTTGTACTCTTGTTATCACTGCTGTTGCTGTTATCATGTTTTTTATTAAATTTTTATTTCAACTCATAATTTCTCATTTATTGTCCCTTCTTTACAGAAAGGGACTGGGGAAGGGGTGGCTTATTTGGAATTTGATTGCCCTGCTGGGATTAAAATCAGCACAGACAGTAGAACTTCTTAGGATAGGACACCCTTCTGAAAACTGGAAAACTCTGAATCCTCTTGGTTCTCAGGAAAACAGAATGATGTGGAGTAATGATTTAAATGATAATTTCCCAGCCATACTTTTATCCTGATCCACTGTGCTGGCACACAAGCAAGCTGGTGGAACAGCGACTGAAGGTTCTTGCTTAGGACAGCACAACTACTGAAACGTAGCTCTACACTAGCTTGATTTCCCTCCCACATACTAGAAATTAAATAGTTGGATTAAAAGCTTCCTATTTTTTTGTTCCATTTTAAGAATTTTTCAGTTACATTGGAGGGAGGGGGGTAGAGGCAGGAAGTGAAAATCTCTAGGAAACAATAAATATAAACAGATCACTTCCATTTAGCTGTTGTACCAAAGAAGAAAGAGACAATATGTTCTAGTCAAAGAGGACATCCTAAATCATGTTTCATATTTTTTCAGATAGTGCCTGTGATGCTGGCATTATGGAACAATAGATAGACTTGAAGTTATGCAGAGTGATGTTGCCAGCTACACATTAGAGATGGGTCAGATTATTTTTATGTGATTTCAGAAGAGGAGTATAGAAAGCCCCTTGTAGCTTCTCATATGCTAATCTGCATAAAAAAATGTTGGGAAAATGACTTGACGTGCAATATAAAAGAGAAATTTAAAAGTTTGGACTTGCTAATAAAAGTAGAGGTATCAATAAAAAAAATACAAAAACCCCTTGCCTTCTAAAAAAAAGTAAGGTAACTTTGTTGGCATGGGGTACCAGAATTTATTTCAATCCTTGGTGTTTGTAGCCTTTAGGGGGAATTATTTTTTGGTGAATAGAATATTGTTATCCTCTCACAAAGATTAGACTATTGCCCATATTTTGTCCCAGATTTAGCTAAAGAGTACTTGCTTTAGGCTGGAATGTCAATGAGAAGGGGAAAAAAACATGAAAAAAAGAAAATACCAAAAATGGGTAAGCACCTTAAATAATCTTTTGAAGTTCATTGTTCAGTGTGAGTTCATCTTTAAAGCTGTATGGCATTGGTTTAATTTAGATCACCTTAAAAATTTTACAATATCATTCCTGATGCCAAAACAGATTAAGAAATCTGGAAAGTGACATGAAATCTCATAATCTAGTGAATTAAGGAGGATCTGAAAACCACAAAGCTTTGAGTTACTACCTTTTTTTTTGATACTGCTTTTCAGGTTAGCTTGAAGCATATCTCTTAAATGGCTTCAGTATTCACAGTTGTAGAAAAGACATGACAATTTTTCAGTAATTCACAAGTTTATCAGAAGAAAAGATAAATTTCACTTGAGAGGGAAATTTATAGCTGAAAACCATCAAAAGACTTTTTCTACAGTTTTGGCCTGCACTGAGACTGTGTAACAAGTCACTTAAATTCTGACGAAAAAGAGTGAATACAGCCCCAAATTTATTATCTTGTCTCTTATCAGCCAAATGTTTGCAGGTTTGGTATTCTTCAGTTGTCCTAGAATAAAATTTATAAAGGGGCCAATCTTTTCTTTCTTTCAGGTACAGAGAAGCCTCAGTTACGAAAAGTTAGAATTTTATGGATTGAGCCCATTACTCCCAAGGTTTAACACTTGCCACCTTCATAAAGATTCATCTTTTTTGGTGATGTTATGAATCTTTCCAAAGCCAAAGTTATCACCTGGCTAAGTAAATATTAGCAACAATTTAGTAAATAAAATCTCCAAAACACGCCTCCCTTAGGATGTGGCTTGATAGTTTTTTGCTACACTTCACATCTGCTACCTCCAGAAAATGTATTCCTCTTTTAATTAAGGAGACATATGCTGATCCACATGATTTTAGGATCTAGAGTCATGTTGAAAATTGCATGGAGGTCTTCCTAGTCAAAGAGCAGGCAGCTGACTTTCTTATTGAAACCTTTAATTCCCGATTGAGACAAAAATCTTTAAACTTAACTAATTTTAAAATTATAGCACTTACTGGTACAAATAAATAATCCTGGGGACTCTGTTTCATGTATTTCACCCTCTAAAAATTAAAACAATCATGACCATTTAGATGTGGTGCATGGTGAGCTTCTGGGCACATCCTGCACCCTCACTGAAGCAACATGGACTGTGGGATTGCCAGCATACCTGTCTGGGGAGCACTGCTGAGGAGAAGAAAGCTGTGCCAAAGGCACAACAAACAAAAGTAAGACCTGTTTACACAATCCAACATTGCAAAATTAATGAAAAACACTAAACTCAGGGTTTCCATGCATCAAAATATCCTATGACTTTCTTTTTTGAGAGCTAAATGTAAAAGGAATAGTTAAGAAAACAGAACAGAAGAGAATGGGACAGATGTCAAACAACCAAGAAACTGAGAAAGACTAGATGAGGGATGATAAGCAAAACAACCCAAAACTTATGATCCAGAAATATAAACCAGAAGCTTGAATTAAGTAGTACATTTCTTCCTCATAGCAGATGCAGGAGTCATTATGTGCTTAAAAATACTGACCCAAGTGGCACATGCATAATTAGCCAAGGAGGACTGTGAGCCAGAGAAAAACTTCTATCTCATTGTTCTTGAATTCCAGTGCAATAATTTTATTTCTTGATCACATTGAAGATCTGTTTGGACAAGATTCCCAGGTATTTAGAAACAACCCAGTTTTTCAATTTCTGTGATAATTTTATTTGCTATTTTTGTTATATAAGTCACTGGAGTATAGAAGCTGCAGTATAGAAGCTTGTATCATTCATTTGTTCATATGTACCTCAGCTGTAAAGAAGAGTGGGTAAGAAAAATCACTAGATATGGGCTTATGTGATGATTCTCCTGATATCATATAGCATCAGGTATGCTTAGATGATGAAAAGCTGATGTAATTAGGCAGTCTGATAGTCCTATTATTATGAATTTTAGAAGTCCTTTTCTTTTTCTTTTATACTCCATGGACCATTTTCAACACCACAGTGTCTGACTGCCACATATGCAACTTTTTTCCAACTTAAAAAATAGCAATTAGGGTCTTTACCTAGTGACTCAGCACAAAACATTTTTGCCCAAATGGTGGATTTTTCACAGCTGTTAGTCCATTTTATGAAACATGGATCCATTGAAACTGTTCTACACCCTTGAATAAGGCATCCAAGTTAATGCTCCAGTAATTATATTGTGTAATATTACAGAGTTGATTTCATAATGCCTTAATTAAGGAATCATGTTATCAGCATGTACTTTCAGGGACTAAATACTTTAATTATTGTCCAAATTTGGTAAAAAGCTGTCAATTGTTTGTGAAATGAAAGTAGAAAATGTTTTCAAGTAGTGCTTTGCTTTTCTCCTCCTCTCTAAAGACACCTGTTGTGTAACAGAGAACACAAGCCTGAAGGTTCTTTTCTCTTTTTGGTGCATGTCCCTGTCTCCCATTAGTTTTGCATAACAAACCAAAAGTTGCAAGCACTTCTCTGAGACCTAGAGATTGTATTTTACCAACTTGTTTCTTTTGGTGAGTTGATCTGGATTGCAAGGTTTGACTTCCATAAATCTAATTTATTTGTCAAAAATCTTTTCTCCTTTATAACCTACTTGCCCTGCAGACCTCTTCCTCAATTAGGCCTCATATTCTTCTTTGCCCATTCATCTACCAACTTTAATCATCATCACTTTCAAGTACTATCTATCAGGTGAGATTGATACTAGCAGTAGATTTTAAAATTATTGTGGTTGGGAAGACACACACATTCCAAATGCCAGCTAAACTCAAAGATGACCCCTTAATCTAAAATGTATACAATTAAATGAAAACTATATACATTGAAGGTGGTAGTCTTTGAAGTTTCTCATTTGTTACTGTAGCAAATAAAGTAATCTGGTCTGAGGTAATTCACACAAACCAATAATTACCTTTTTAAACTCTTCCTCTGGTACACTGAAGTTACATAAGCACATGCTATGACTTTCTTAACACCAAAGATGCAAACAGCATCAAAATCATGTTTTGTAGACTGAATTCTATCCCCTAAAAGGACAAATTTCTTTTTTTGAAAAGGAATATAAGCCCTAAACTCTTTTTATTTATTTATATCCCTCCCCTTCCCTCCCCTCTCCTTCCCTCCCCTCTCCTTCCCTCCCCTCCCCTTCCTTGTGTCTGCTAATCAAAGTGATATTTGCAGACTCGATCCATGGGGGTAAGGGAAGCCTCTGTAACATGGACTTCAATGGGTTAATATAGGTTCAGATGAGGCACACAGGCACCTCCCCTGAGGGGGGAGTTTTACACTGCTGCAAACACCAGGTCATGCACAGTCTTGTGGTGGAAGGCTGCAGAAGAAAGGCAGGGGTGGTCTTATATGGTATATGGTCCCTTCTGAGACATAACCTCTCTTTGTCTCAGCATGGTTAAGCCACTTATGCCATATCAGAGGGGATGGATACCTTCAGGCCTACATGTGACTGCCCCAATACCTCCCTCAAGAGACAGGTTTTCACCTGAGATGATTATGTAAGGGAGGAAATTGGCATGATCAAAAACATTATCCCATCTCCACAGGATCTGTTTCGTAACAGCCTTTTCCTTCATCTCATTCAACATACAGCTTGTTTCTAAATAAATGCTGGTTTGTCATCCTCTGGTGGTGGGTGCTCACTTCCCTTTGCACCAGGGCTGTTCTTATTAAACATTTCACCACCACACACCCAATCCACACATCCATCTCCTCCCCTTTTGTTGGGAAATGCAAAGCCTTAGAAAAGCACCCTGCCATTTTGCAAATAGATGATAGTTTTAGTCATTATCTGTAAATATTTCAGTCTCCCACAAATATCTAGCCTAGATTTTCTCTCTTTCAGTTTGTACCCCTTACTCCTTTTACTATCAGTACAGTACCTGATGAAAAATCCTTCCTCAGTTCCCTGCAGCACTCCTTCAGACACTGGAAGATTGCTCTGAGGTCTCCACATAACCTTCTTTTCTCCAGGCTGAGCAGACCCACCTTTCTCAGCCTGTCTCTGTAGGGCACATGCTCCAGTTCTCTTATCAATCTCATGGCCCTCATCTGGACTTGCTCCAACAGTACCATGTCCTTACACTGGGGACACCAGGACTGCATGCAGCACTCCAGTTAGGATCTCATAAGAGCAGAGCAGAGGGCAGAATCATCTCCTTCAACCTGCTGGCCACACTCCTTTTGATGCAGCCCAGGATGGCTTTCTAGGCTGCAAGTGCACACTGTGAGCTCATACTGAGTTTTTCATCAACCATCTCTTCCAAATTCTTCTCCACAGGACTGCTCTCAGTCACTCCTCCACCCAACCTGTATGTGTCTAGAATTGCCCCAACTCAGGTGTAATGCCCTGGTGCCATCCAGGACAGGGTTAATTTTTGTTGTAGACGCAAGGGCCATGTACAGGACCCGGAGGTTATTCTATACAACCTCACTTCATTTGCAGGAGATGGTGGAGGAAGGACTTCCCTCCAGTCAGACCAGTGATGAAGCAAGTGGTCAGGACAGCACCAGGTTCCACATGGTGAGCACCTGTGGGTGGGTCATTCACCAATCTTGTAGGCTCTGTTGTTGCTGCTGTTAGTTTTCTTATCTCATTGCTGTTTTCAGTAAAATCTTTATTTTAAAGTGTGTATCTTTACCTTTTGTGCCTCCAGTTCTGCTCTCCATCCTTCTGCAGGGGGAGGGCAAGCTGTGAGTGGCTGAGTGGCTAGTGGTTTGAAGTGCTTCAGTGGGAACAGTAAATTAGAGAACAACATTATTAGACCATGGCAAAAACTAGGACCTTGCACTTACTTCACTTTGTTGAAGATCATGGAGTTTTCATCAGCTGAAGCATGACATGGTGTCTCTGGGTGGCATCCCTTCCTCCAGTGTGATGTCTTTACCACACAGAGTGCTGTTAGTGAATTTGTTGAGACTGCACTCAATCCCACCATCCATGTTGGTCATGAAGATGTTGAACAGTATTGGTGCTGATCCCTGAGGGACACCACCCATTGCTGGTCTCCAAGTGTTATAATGAGACATTGACCACAACTATTTTTACCTGGCCATCCAACCAGTTCTTCTTCCATTGGGTCATCCACCCATCAAATCCATGTCTCTCCAATTTGGAGACAAGAATGTCATGTGGGACAGTGGCAGATGCTTTGCATAAATCCAGGTAGATGATGCCAGTTGCTCTGCCCCTATCCAGTGCTCTAGCCCCATTACAGATCACCAGATTTGTCGGGCATGATTTCCCCTTTGTAAAGGCATCTTGGCTGTTACCAAGCACCTCTTCATTTTCTGTGTGCCTTAGCACAGTTTCCAGGAGAATCTGCTCCATGATCTTGCCTGGCACGAAGGTGAGACTGACCAGTGGTTCCATGAGTCTTCTGCTTTCCCTCTTTTATAAATGGGAGTTATATTTTGCTTTTTCCAGTCACTGAGGACTTCATCTGCCTGCCACAATTTTTCAAAATTAATGGAAAATGGTTTAGCAACTATGACAGCTCCCTTGGGATCCTGGGATGAATCTCATCAGGTCTTCCCATGGACTTGTACAAATTCAGGTTCCTTAGGTGGTCTCAAACCTGATCCTTTCCCATAGTGGGCTTAGGGTCTTCATTCTCCCAGTTCCTGAATTTGATTTTCTTCTCAGCTTGATTAGTGTGGCTGGAGTACTTCCTGTTGAAGACTGAGATATAGAACTCTTTGAGAACCTCATCCACCTCTCTTTCCAGGGCAGTCAGGTGTCCTGCTTCCTGCTGCAGAGGGCCTGCATTATCTTCCTTTTGTTTGCAACATACCTATAGAAGCTCTCTCTGTTATCCTTGTTATCCCTGGGTGGACTCAATTCTAACTGGGCTTTGGCTTCCTTAACCTTCTTCCTAGCATCCTGTACAATTTCACTGTATATCCTCCCAGGCCACCTGTCCTCATTTCTACCTTCTGAAAGCTTCTTTGATTTTGCTCTGGGTTTGCTCATCAGCTCATTATTCATCCACGGGGGCCTCCTGACATTTTTGCCCAATTTTCTCCTTGTATCCATTGCTCCTGGGCTTGGGGGAGGTGATCCTCAAATACCTGTCAGCATTCTTGTGCCTCTCTTCCCTCCAGGGCTCTATCCTGAGTAGGTCCAAAATGTGCCCTCCTGCAGTCCAGGGCAGTGAGCTTGCTGCATGGCCTCCTTACTGCCATGAAGGCCTCACCACTGTCTTGTGGTCACTGCAGCCAAGGCTGTCTTGGATCACTACAGTACCCACCAGCTCGTTCCTGCTGGTGAGCATGAAGCCCAGCATGGCAACTCTTCCTGTTGACTCCTTTGTCACTGTGTAAGGAAGCTGTCATTGACACATTCAAGGAACCTCTGGGATTACCTGTGCCCTACTGTGCTGTCCCTCCAGCAGATATTGTGGTAGCTGAGGACCAGCTCCTGTGTGCCTATCAAGGGCTCCATTAACACCGTCCTGATGGCTGGGTGGTGTATCAGACCTGCCACTCTAGTGTCCCCTGCCCCTGTCCTCCCTTTAATCTTGACAAGCTCTTGGTTGGCTCTGCATCCTTCCCTAGGCAGAGTTCCATACACTCCAGCCGGTTGTTGACGTAAGGGCTATGCCCCACCTTTGTCTCCTGAGCCTATCTTTCCTAGAAAGCCTAAAACCTTCCATTTCAATGTTCCAGTCATGGGAGCCATCCCAACATGTCTCTGTGATGCCAGTGTTATCACACTGATGCAGGTGTGTATGTCTCTAGTTTGTCTTGCTTTTTTCCTATATTGTGTGCTTTTCTGTATAGGCATCTGAATCAGATGAAGGCCTCAGATTAAGCCAACTCACTGGAGTATTTGGAGTGCCTTTGCACTCTTCCAGGCATTCATTACAGGTATTTGCAGCCAACTGGCAGGATTGGGATGGATAGGTGTCCTCTGTCCCTTAAAAAAATCTGGTTTAAAGCCTCCTTCACCAGTTTGGCAAATCTCTGACCAAAGATACTTTTCCCCTGCTTTCTCAGATGGACACCATCAACCCCCTGTAGGCCAGAATTGCCAAAGCAAGTCCCATGGTCTGAGTGACCTGACTATGGTACCATAGTTCATTTATTGACCAGCCAAACCCATCTGGCCATTTCAAGCACCTCTTCTTTTACTGGAGAATTGATGAAAAAAATAGTTGACCTCCAGAGCCCTTTACCACCTATCCTAGTAGGGCTCTCTAGTCCACATCAATGCTCCCCTGCCAGCTGCTGGCTATATCACCTGTGCCCACATCGAGCACCAATAATGAATAATAATTATTTGGTTTAGCTAGGCTTGGCAGCTTCTCAGTAACATCCTTGATCCAGGCTTAAAAATGCATCAGAAGTGCCTGTGTGCCTCTTACTATCACCTGCCACCTTTTCTTGGGTGAACTGGTTGTTAATTTCTTGATTTGTGGAGAAGACTGGGCTGGTCCAGTTATCTCTGGCTGTTCTGGAAAAAAAATGGAATATCAAAATGACTATGTTTTGGTAATCCTACATTATTTTTTCAGCATCCTTGACTGGCAATTGGGGGAGTAATTTTTACTTACAACTGTTATTATTTGAGGTTATTACTTACCATCACATTTGACTTTCAAGGAGATGCTGCATATCCCATTCAGGTAACTATTTGCTTTGTTCATTAAGTTGCTTATTAGTATAGAAAAACCCCACCAACTACATAAACATGAAAGGCTTATGTGTGGATGTGAAGCAGTCCCCAGTTCTGCAGGGAAAGAACATTCCTAGTGGACTAGGAAGCTGGTCTGGATTTTACTAAGCAGTGCCCACTTTCTCAGCAGATTGGATGATCCATGTGCCCAAAACCAAATGAAACATCAAAGGAAGTTGATAGTCTGTGGTGCTATGACAGGAAAGGTTCACCAGTTCAACACAATCCTTGTAGGGAAAGAAGAACAAAAGCCCTCCAAAGCTAATTATGTAAAAGGTATAGATTAGCATATTTTGCAATTATGTTCAACTATTTCAATTCCATTTGTTTTTCCTGTGTTTTGTTTTCATGAATAAATTAATTTTACCATGAACAGTGAAAGACAGCATCAAAGAATTTCCTTGTTTGGGATCTGAGTTTGTGTGAAAGAAACTGATTGCTTTCTGATGGTCCAGGTTAGAGAACAAAATTCCTCATCAGTCAGGGGTACTGGGTTAGGAATGGTACCTGAATCTGTAATACTGGAGTGCAATAGGCAGCTCTCATAGTTTCACTGTTCACACAATCTTCTTTAACAAGGGCTCACAGATGTAAGCAAATCTAAACTCAGTTTAATCATTCCCTACTTTTATGTCTGTTTTTTTTCTAAACAAAAGGTTTTTTCCCCCCATTACTTTAAGAAATAATACAGCATTTGCATGAAAAGCACAGTAGTCTTTATTAAATAAAAAAGCTAGTTTGAATAAAAAGCTAGTTTCTAGTGGATTTTTTGTCAGAAAGACAGTGTTCCAGAATTATTCATCTAGACTCAACTTATATTTCCTTTTTGAATGCTGTACTTTGAAAGAAAACATCCAGCCAATATTCCAATAAAATCTTGGATACAGAGGTCTTGTTAATTTCTTATCATATATATTACAAGGCCTGTTGCTATTCTTTTTCCTCTAATTTTTTGTTGCGTAACATTTTACCAAGCCCAATTCCATGACCCATTGCATTTAATAACTACATTGACATTACGTGTATTTCCAAGTATTGCTTTTCTGTCCTCTCTCTGTATTCCTCTTAACCTTTTTTTTTTTTTTGATACTAAAAGGACTGAATCAAGAATTTAGAGTTAAGTCTTCTTCCCCACTCCCTAAGGCTGTGTGTCTGAATTAAATTATTGTCAGAATGTCAAAGGGAATGTGAGGACTGACTGTCACTGCTATTGAAGGAAAAACAATCCAAAAGACCAGAAAACCATCGACATCAGAAGTCCTGTGTCTCAGACCTGAGAGGAGCTGATACAGAAAAAGCAGTCTTCCTAAGAGAAATGCATATTTGTACCAGGCTAATGGAAATTACTGCTGGTGGTGTCAGTATTTGAGTACACACAAAGTGGGAGCGGCACTCCTGGTGCAAACATATTGGACATTGCAAGAAAGATGATAACCTCCCCCAAGACAAAACTCCAAAACAAAGAGAGGGAATCGCCTCTTCCAAGCTCTCTGGGATACTGCAAGTGAGCACTGTAACATGGCAGAATTTATGAGTGTGACTAATACAAGGTGACAGCTCAGTTCAGATCTCTCTGCCCGTCTTTAGTAAGACCACTTTAATGAAATGTTTGTTTACTCTTCAAAAGCTGAACTCAGCTTGCAGGGAATGCCCATTTTGTATTTATCTGAGTCTGGTTTGGAAGAGCTAAATATTTAAGTGACTAACAAACCATAGCATTGGTGAGTTGGCCTCTTATGGGAACACACAGCTCAGAAAAGAACTGCCACCTCTTCGCTACAGGCAGCAGATTCTTGCCTTCAGGACAGCCATAGCTATAGGAATTCCCAGGGGAATGAACACAGGAAAGGATCAAAAAACGTACTTTAACAGGGATTATTTGCGAACAGTGGTGAATGGGCTGTTTTCAGCAATTATTATAACAAATTGACAAAATGTTGCCACCATCCTCTAAATAATACAATATAATTATTTCAAAATGCTCATAACAAGTAATGGTAGAGTACAGTTAAAAAAAAAAAAAAAAGGAGTGTGAGTTTTAAAAGAGCAAGAATAATAATGGTGATGGGTAGCTGCATAAAACAGCAACACATTTTTAATTGTATTTAACCAAAAAAGGAAAAAAAAGGTTCCTAACCGAAAAAAAAAAGGGCTCCAAATAGGACAAACACATTTCAGTACTGGGATGCTAGAAATCTAGGTGGATTTACTTTCTTTTTTTTTTTTTTTTTTCCGTTGGATTTTGTTCCAAGACAAACTTGGAACAAAATCAGTGAAGTGAAGATGTGCTGCGCCCTGCTTATAAATCCACAGGATCATAAATCAAGGGTCCCAACTAAGACTAAGAGTTAGAAGGAGGAAAAGAAATAAATCACAGGGTTTAAAAGCACATCTTTTTCCCAAAAGACTGAAAAGATGTTAGTCAGCATGGCATCTGAATTTTTTGTGTGCTTTTGCATGGGAGAAGAGAAAGACACGCAAAGATTAACTATAGAAAATAGCACCGCATGGGGTACAACTGAATGCCCCATGGCTTTCCACTACATTCACAGCATCACAAAGCTTTGCAGGCAAGACCATCATTCTCTGATGCAGCCACAACAACTTTCCAATGACTCTATCTGAGATCTGCAACCCTGCACCAAGCTTTTCTCTTCCCTCAGCTGGACCATCATGTGTCTGTTCCCTCTGGGGCAGAGAAAACCAGCCCGCATCAGCTTGTCCCATGAACTCCAGCTGTTCACAGAAATGTGGAGGTAGTTGGCTTGGTGTCACCTTCCTGTCATCATACACAGGCTTGTCCTTTCTCCGTTGCAACACAGCATTCCAGCACAGACTAGGCTTCTGAATTTTTCCCCCCTAAAATGCTGCAACTCTATTAACATAATTACTAAAGAATACTGTATGTTGCTAAATTTTTAGCATCCCAAAAGCCATTACTAATGAGGACAGATCGAGTTCTGCTACTTTCATTAGGAAACAGGCAAATATTTCAATATGAACTAGAATCCAGACTTCGTAAGAAAAGGGTGTGAAGAGACTGTGATGTTCATTTAATCATTGATGAGTACTCATATAACATTTATGGCAGTCAGTATCAGTCAAGTTAAATGCAGTAAATATGTCTTATTTTATTAAACTGCTAGGACATAGCAATCTTAGAGTATACATAGAATTTAAGGCATGGTGTTACAGACTTTGTGTTCTGCATGAGTATTGCACATTTGTTAAGTCTCATTAATTTTATCACTATTATTATATATTACTGTGAGCTACAAAATTGAGGAAGCATATTTTGTAAATATTTTCCAGTTAAACAGTCAGTTAACTGGTAACATGACTTTTTTAACTTTTTGTGAGATGGGGTCCAATATTGGCATCTATTTAAACAGTGGTAAGATGAAATTTTTCATGCCCTGGCCTATGCTTTTTCTCATTTTTTCCTCCTCTCTGACGAACGCTTTTTAAAATTGCTTTTACACAGTCCTTTTTAATGGATTTTCTTTGCAAGGCTTCTTATGTCAAAATACACCAAATATACAAGTAGAGATTTACAGATTATACACAGAAGCTACTCTATAAAGAATATGTCTACATGCTTTTCTGCATGTACATCACAGAAGCATATGGACAGATAATCACACTTTAGATTTTATATAGTCAGATGAAAAAGATCTCTTTTCTTATTTTAGGTTTCTTTTTCCTCTGCATTTCTGAACAAAAAATTTGTGAAAAGTGTAATATTCATTATTAGGATATTTTTCCCTTATCCCTTGAATGCTGTTTTAAAGCAGTTTTCCAATCAGCAGCTAAATCTTCACCATATTCTAGCTCAAAAAAGTGCACTTATACTTGCATGGCAACATTATTCCTATTTCTCAATGAAAATAATGAGACTTTTATACACAAACCCCAAATTTCACTCAGATAGTGAAATTTTTTTATCAGGCAAAAAATAATATCAGTATTCATATGGAAGTAAATAAGCCTTAAATTTCTGTTAATTTTTTTTAAACTGATTTCCAACTCTGAGTTGGAAATCTATTAAATAGTTGGAAATCTATTAAAAAAAGGTATTTTTTTAATACCTTTCCTTGAATACTTAAAATATTACAATGATTTTGAGCCCAGAAGATCTTAACAGAGAACTGGAAGGAAATTCTATTTTATTTTCACTTTTGTTTGGCAATTTCACTGAAGGGTATACTGCATTTTGCAATTGCATTATGCAGAATTAGATGTCTTTCCAGGCAAACACACAGGCCGGCACTGTATGCTTAAAATTATGCTACATATTTTATATTAAAAAGACACCACTGATAGCCTATGGCTGCTGAATTTCAAAATTAACATGTCGGTTATTTAATTCCATCCTATAATTGAACAATAGCCTCACACTGTTCTAGTAGTCTTTATTTTTACTTTTTCAGGTAACCATTTAAAACCAAAATATTTTGGAGTATCAATTCAGTGGAGAAGATGACATGCTAATGAAAAGAACACTAGTAATTTAGTCAGCAGATACCTACCAGTAGTGGTAGATGTCATCTTCTTTTTTTATCTTCAAAAACGTTTTAGCTACTGCAGTTTTTTAACTTGAACTTAAATCTCATCCCCCCTCTAGGCTTTTCTTATCCAATACAAACCAATTTGTTATCATTTAAAAATTCTGTGTGACAGAGAAAAATTTATAGGCTTATTGTTCACATTTCATTCCATAACCTTCAATGGTAGCAATTTCTGCTGGACTTTTGCACTATTTCCCTATAGGCTGAGATTTCTAAAAAGGAACCTGGATAAACACAATGTTATTTACTTGTGAAAGCACTTAGAGCCTTCCTCTTCTTTAATCCGGTTAGAATAAACATTTGAGAAATGTGCCACTTTTATCACTCACTGTAACACCCCTCATAACACTAATCAGCAAGAGGTGCTAAAAAGTAAAATTAACTTGATCAGCAGAACCTTTGTTCTTCTTATCCAGTCCTAATTTCCTGTCCAAAGGTGGGTTTTGAAACACCTCTAAAAATCACTATTTTCCCCAAGGAAAAGAGGAAGTAAATTCAAAAATTATTATTACTTCTGAAGCACTGTATCATACCTCCTATCATATAACTGAAATCATTGCTCGCACTATGAACAGAATATCTAGAAGGGAAAAGGGGGAAATAGGGGGTGGCTAGGGATACATCAGGCTATGTGTACCAGAGCTGAATTTATTTGGGCACCTTTAAACTCTCCAACAATATCCTTGCTCATCCAGCCGTGGTAGCTGTGTGGGTTTTGAAAAACTGTGATCTTAAAGATAAAGGGATTGATTAAGAACAGGTGTAAGTCAGAGATTCTCTAGATAATGAAGACCATAAATTCCCACAACAAACCATTGTGCCAGCCTGAGATTTCCAAACCTTTAAAAGTTTTGGAATAATTTCTTACTGTCAGAAGGTGATTAAATTGTGCAACCTTAATGATGAACATTTTCATGTGCCATTAAAGTTTATCCTGAAAAATTCCAAGCTGGGACAGATAGTGTTTAACAGACTAGATATGATAGGAAACGTTTTGCTGCCACATACTTACTTTTGGGTTAATTTCAGACTTCACAGAAATGATTCTGGGTTTAGATCAGCATGATTGACAACTGAACATACTCTTAAATCCCTGTGATGTTTAAGCTTGTCGCAAATATATGCTCCAGGCAGATGATTAGCAGTTTCAAACTTTTGAATACAATTTTGTGAACTGTGATGACACAAATGTCAGGGTGTGCACAACTGTGGTAAAGGGACCAGCTTTCTGATGTGAGTGAAAGTGGAAGATACACCATTATCTCCAAGGTCCTAGAGTCTCTCTGCTGCCTTTAGCTGTTAGACAGCCTGCTCTGGAAATTCATTATCCTTTTAAAACTTGACTGCCGTAAGTATCATATGTAAAGAGCAGTACCTTTAAACACTGAACCCCAGAAAAAAAAAAAAAAACAAAAACAACTCTGAATACACAGATATCAGAAGAAGTTTAATAGAATTTGAGCCATATGACCATTTTTGAGAATATTATTCCCCAAAATTTGAATACAGATTCCTGCAGTTATTCTTCTTAAAGGAAAAACTTCAGTAAGATATTTGTTTGGTTGGTTATAGTAAATCTCTGGATAGACATGTGAAGCTAATTTTCTTGCTTACATGAGTAAGGAGGCTCTTGAAATAGCTGTTACAAATTCTCTACTGGCTTGGATTATATAAGTGCAAAATTCAGTTGAGACTAACCATCATAAACAAAATTAGTAGGTGAAGAATGAGATGACATGGACTTCTGTTAATCTGAAATCCATGTGATTCTCCTCTCTTGCATAGGCTACTTTCCAAAACTAGGCTCCAGTTTTGCACAGGATTGATCAAACTATGTCTGTTTTTTTCTGGTTCTCATTGGAGCTTTCCATATTCCACACACACAATGACAGATTTATTGCCTGTCACTGAGTAGAGTGAAATACAGCAAGAAGGAAATGTAGTCCATTTTGACTTTAGAAGAGAAAGCTTAATAAAAGTATTGGCACATTCAGTTCTCACACAGACCTGAATAAGTTGTCAAATAACTCCAGTCACTTTGATAACGCTTCCTTAAATATACATCCAAAAGAAAACAGCTTCTATTGGCACATTTTTCTTATTATAAAGTACTCCAATGAGAAACTATCTGATACACTTGTATATGCTGATGTATATATTTGAATGAAAGTAGTCTGCTTTGGAGCAATCCTATTGTATTACACAAGAATTCTGCTGTATGTGTTTTCAGCACAATAAATAAACTACATATACATTGAAAAAGCACCATGCTCATAGCATGTAAAATAAAATAGAATGAGAAGAAAAGATGGAATGAAAAAATGTGAAGAGAGAAGAGAAGAGAAGAGAAGAGAAGAGAAGAGAAGAGAAGAGAAGAGAAGAGAAGAGAAGAGAAGAGAAGAGAAGAGAAGAGAAGAGAAGAGAAGAGAAGAGAAGAGAAGAGAAGAGAAGAGAAGAGAAGAGAAGAGAAGAGAAGAGAAGAGAAGAGAAGAGAAGAGAAGAGAAGAGAAGAGAAGAGAAGAGAAGAGAAGAGAAGAGAAGAGGAGAGAAGAGAAGAGAAAAGAGAAAAGGACAAGAGAAGACTGCTAAATAAGTGAGCCATACTTAAGTAAGAGGTGATAATATGTGTCTTTCATTCTAAGCAATGCCTTTTTCTTCACTTTTTATAGATTAATGGGCTGGAAATATCACACCTAGGTCAGTTATGAGTAAGATGTCCCTTTACTTTGTTAAACCTGAATCAAAGCTTCTAAGCAAGTATTATGTGGGGAGTGCAGGGGTCAGTGAGGAAGGCATCAAGACTTTTCATCAGAGAAAAATGATGTTATAAGGCTTAAGCTGCTTCAAAGACTCTCAGGTAAAAAAATATGTTCTGCTAAAGGCATAACTGAAAGAAAACCCAGACAACCTCCCTCTTACTATTCATCACAATTAAAAAACCAGAGAGAGATACACATATTTCACTGGCTACAGTGTATTTTCTGGTTTGTTTGGTTTTGGAAGATCTAGTTAATCAGAGCTTTTTATTTTTCAGTTTCAAAGGACTAAACTCCCACTGACCATGTGAATCCGTGGAATATGATTTCAACTCACAGTTAGAGATGGTACTGATTATTTTGGCTGATGTGAGGCTAGGATGCCTTATATCTAAATTTCCTTGTTCTAAAAGCATAAGCCTCTTAATCTAACTTCCACATGCTGTGAGTGAAACTGGGTTTTAGGATAATGGAACAAAAGGTATTAAAATAATGAACACTTATGTGTAAACATTAGATTCTTTAGGCAAGGGGAGTGGGTCTTGTTAATCATACTATTACTAGAGACCAGATGCTGGGTCTGACCACCACACCTTCTCTTGCATTCTGCTGTAGCATTGAAACCATTCACCTTCAATATCTCAGAGATGCTTCTGCATCTATACTGCCTTCCAGAAGTATGATATTCACAGATAATGGTCTCATAAAGTGGAAATACCTTAGCCCTATTGTTCTGGCTATGTGTTCTTAAAAAAACCCAAAAAACCCCAACCAACCAACCAAACAAATAAAAAAGGCATTATTGAGATCAAAGTCCGTTCCTTGCTGCACCTTCTTCTGCTACTGAGAACACACTAATAGTCTGCATCTGTGATAGCTGGAGATGGGAAAAAAAGAATAAATTTGAGTGTCTTTTTCCTGTCCACTGATCTCAACAGCTGCCTATGGAAAGGATGAGACAGAGTTCAGGTATTTGGCCACCACTAGCTTCTCTGGCAGGTTCATGTCAACTCAAATTCAAGACTGACTTTCCTAGAAAAGTTTTTCATTTCAGTTTTCCTACCAAGATATCTGTGTTTATGAAGTAATTTTCTGTGAAAAATATTATGCTCTATTATATTTGAAATTTGGAAGATATTTCAAATGACATTGTTTTCAATAGCCTTCTTTTCTCTGGCATCTGTCTCCTAGGTACAGGAATGGTCCTTCCTCCATAGCACTGGAGAGCTTCAATGAGTCAGGCCTCTGGCTTTTACTTGTTCTAGTATCTTATTTTCCATGATAGATTTTCTAGAGCTGCTAAACGAAATAATACAGATTATTTTTTCTCTTTTTACATAGTAACTGTTGCAGTTGCCTGGTCTTCTGTTTCTAGACTGTAACTAGGACTCTTTCGTCCCCTTCACAGTGACCCAGCCCACTTGCTGTGTGTAGTATAATTAGTGACAGTGTCATATTTAAAACATAATACAAATATTAAATTATTAAATTAGGAAAAACATAATAGCAGTATGTCAGTGAGATTAAACTGCGCATCTTCTTCATGGTAAAATTGAATTTTTTTACCTCACAGGTTTCCCATAATTAGCCTATTCAAATAGAATTGCTGCACTAGTTAATCTTTAAAAATCAAATTTTGCATTTGTTGTACTTAAAACCCACAAGTGAAGTATCTCCCAGAGACAAATCTCTGTTTCTCTTTCCAGTTTCAAATTTGAAAGTAAAGAACCTTGCTGTTTCCCTGTGCATTTATGCTGTGAATTCAAGTGGGAACTGCTTCAAATGGGAGTCTCATAAGAGAACAAGCAACTTCTCTTTCTTAAGAGAAGAGGATGGGTTTTTTATTCCATTTCCAGCTCTGGTAAAGGGCTATAAGATCCTGAAAGAACATTTACAGAAGTAATTCTTAAGTGTCTGTGCATCTTATCTTAAGATAAAAACCCCACAGACACTGAACTTTCCTATAGTTGTTACACAGCATACAACAAATGGAGAGAATCTGTTTATTTGAGATAGCTCTCAGTTAGCCAAGCACTATATTGGGTGCTCAGAAGCTGTCTATTAGCTTCAGTGTATGTAGAAAATGACCCAACTAGTTTTTAGCTATTGATTTTAATTTAGCTAATCTATTTATACCAGCAGGCCAATCTCCACCTGTGTTTGGTAGAAAAGTTTGTTTAACTGATCCTTGGTACTGCAAGCTCTGCATATCTTCATGCAAATTTTCAGTCTTAAATTAATTTGTATAAATAAACATATATGTATGTGTCTGTGTGTGTTAACTTGCCTTTAGAGAGTGATATGATTTTATTTTAATAATTTCTTTATTTAACAATTTCCTGTGTAATTTTAAGTTTTCAAACTACAAATTATTATTTTCCCTTATTTTTGGCATTATTTTATCCTGTAAAGACAATTTATTCATTACAGAGTTCTTCTTTCAAGTCCTTTCCTCTCAAAAAGAAAGCTTTATAAATAACGGACTTTTTGGCTTAGTGCCTAACCAACATCTGTTGTTGTTGTTATTGTTGTTATTTTGGCAATTAAAATATTTTTCAAGCTAAATCTGAATTATTCCCATGAGTGTAAAGGAAAATGCATTTCACAAATAAAGAGAAGATGTTTCCACCATTTTTATTATTATGTAACTCCCAACATGTTAACTCTGCAGTCCTAACAAAAAATATGTCCAGAACACAAATTTTAGTCCTTCTGTCAAGGCAAAAATTTGAGCCGGATTTATTACAATTCTAATAAATAACTTTCTAAAACTTCTACTTTTTATGAAAAAAATAGGTTTTTATTGGTATAGAAGGAAAGAGAACAATTAAAAATTGTCATTGCTGAAAATTCCTCTCCTGGAATAGTGGGTGACAGAACCCACTATTCCATATCTTCTGCAATGAACACCTGTTAGCATATGAGCAATGCATAGATGGCTACACAGAGCATGCAAGATTTCTCCACAGGATATAAGCTGTCAACATAAATCCTTTTATAAAATAAGTCAGTAAGGAGGTAGAGCCCAAGTCTTCCTTCAGATGTGTGCTTTCAGCCACAAACTGCTTAAGGACCACGCAGCTGCACACACTACAACTAGTGGCAGGTGGGAGAGAGTCCAAAGGGTAAAAATGAGAATGCTTGTGGGTTTGGATAAAGCCATTTAGAAGAGGAAAAAAAGAGGAAAACCCCCCCTAAATTTTGCAAAAACCCGATCACTCACCACCAGCATATCAATGCCCGGCCAGTAGCCAAGCAAAAGAAACTTTGGGAGAATTTCCACACCTCTCAATTCTTTATAGCTGAACATGACATTCTAGGGCATGGGATAACTCTCTGATTAAGGCAGTTCAGCTGTCTTGGCTGTGTCCTCTTCTAGCCAGCCTTCTCACAGAGAGGACAAAGAGGTAAATAGAGATAGTCATGATGCTGTGAAAGTACTGTTTAGCAGTAAAAAAAACATCAATAACTAAAACTGTGAGTATCAACACAGTTTCTGTCAGATAAGCCACAGCACCATGTGGGATGCTGTGAAGAAAATAACCTCCATGCTATTGCAATTTATACCTTATTCCATACCATTTGTATTGTGCTGAGGTAGTACATTATTTAATCTATTTTCAAAAGACACCATTGTACTCTGCCCTACCTTTTGGCATATTTACCAGTGTAATTCCCTTCATCCCCTTCATGCACCACCCCCACTCAAATATCCATTCAAATGTCCATTCAGTAATTTAGCCCTTGACTTGGGTTCCCCAAGTTTTGATGGTCATTCAGGACTGGACAGATGGTGTGTTAGGTCCTTGCTGCATTTTCCCAATTCCTTATTAGGTTCTTCCTCCATTTGTGGCATGGTTCTTGCTTTGGTACTTCTGACATAGAATTATGACATAAGACAGCAATGGCAACATTGAGACCACAGATGATTTTCACCCCAGGTAAGACCTCTTCAAGGTGCACACTGGGTTTCCCCACTGTTTTGTGTTATCCACCAAGGTCCTTGAGGAAAATGGGTTGTGAATGGGTTTGCCTTTTCCTAATCTATAGGTGCACTATAGTAACTGTGTCCTTCTACGGTATGTAGGGATTTTGTTTAGGCAGAACCAGGTTGTTTAGCAGACCCTTTACTGTTATTCATCCAAGTGACCTCTTCTGGATTTGTTTCCCAAATGACTGAAGGCCCCAGCACGCATCACTCTAAGATAGTTTTTAACTGTTCAATTAAAAGTTGGTGTGTGATGTGTCAATGTGTCTATGAGTGCAATAGTCTGATTTGATTTATACTGGAGTACTTTCTTGCCTTGAGGCTTATTTTCCAAAGCTCAGGATGATGTTTCAGGCAGTGGTGTTGGTCACGTGTTTTCAGCCATCTGGTAATAGTTTCCACTGTTGTGAGTGAGTGGCAATAATCCTGGTATTTTCCTACTAATGTAGGCCTCCCCATACTAGTACCTCAGGCACCATCCTCTGTGCCAGAAACCCAATCTTTACCTGCTGGGGTCTTTTGATTATGGCATGTTTTGTGTTCTCAGCATAACCTGTGCAACAATCTCAATTGGTCATATTCATCCGGAGAACACAATGCTGCATAACCCTTCTTGGTGTCCTGATGCCTCAGGGATCCATTGAAAAAAGATATCCTATCACCACTCTTTTGATCCCCAGTCTTAAACATAGCACCATACAGAGTGTTTAATTATGAAGAAAATTAACTCCATACCAGCCAAACCCAGTACAATAATAGATTAAGATGAGCTGATGTGTATTTCTCATGCTCAGTTATTCATATGATGCAAAAACCACCAAAAGATAAATGGTAAAACATTTTCCATGGGGACTACCTATTTAGGGAAAATATTCAAACTATAGGCTAAGTTAACTTTTCTTTAAAAAGACAATGGCACCCTACATTTACCACTCTTTATCTTCTTTACACTGTTTTCCTCTATTGCAGACATTACCTGTGAGAATGGTGAGGCACCAAAACAGGTTGCTCCAAGCTGTTCTGGATGCCCCATCCCTGGAAGAGTTCAAGGCCAGCTCGGACAGGCTTTGGGCAACCTTGTCAAGTGAAAGGTGTCCTGGCCTGTGACAGTGAGTGGTTGGCACCAGATGATCTTTAAGACCCCTTCCAACCCAAGCTGTTCTAGAAACTGTGCGTTGGTTGTAAACCAGCATTGGCTGGTTCTTGTTCTTGTTTTCAAGCACCCGTTGGTCATTTTTCAAGGATGGCTAAAATAAATGAAATCAAATTAATACAGTAGAATATTTAATATAATTTTAAATTTGGTTCAGCTTTGCATCTGCTGATGTATCTGCCAGGTGAAAATGCAGCTTTTTAGAATAGCAAACTGTATTCAAACAAAAGATTAAGCATTAGACTTTTGGTGGATATTGCTCAGAGAAGAATGTGAAAGGAAAAATGTAACTATGGTATGCTTATTCTGTAACTTGAGACCGAGCATTTCACTTCCATTTGATTACAAGTGCAAGATCTAGCATTAATCACTGATATGAGGTCTTAAGTTAGACAAGTATACAAACAAGAGTCTATAAAAAGTGAGAGGAAAAATGAGTACTTGCTGGTAACTGAAAAAAAAGACTTAAAAAAAGGGACAGCTTTCATATTTTTGCCTCTTTCCTGGCTATAATAAAAAAGGGCTATTCTGAATTCAGAGATCCATAATGTCCTTTATAATTGCTCATGAATGAGTTTTTTCCTTTAATAAAAAAAAAAATGTGTATTTTCTTCTTAACTACTCATTCCACATTGCCTCAGGGAGCATACATTTTTCTCTACAAAAACTGAGCATTTTGTATAGTTTAAAAGAGCCATTGAAATGGTCTTTTCAGTTTCCTTTGATAACTTCACAAATATTATCTTTATCAGCATTTATACATTACAGGAGGAAAATTCCTAGCAAAATATCCAAAATATCCCAAGGGACAATTTAAAGTTTCTTTTTGTATGACCCAAACTGTTGCTTGCTCTGTTGACATTTAGGGATGAATCTATCATGAATCACTTGATAGTTTTATTTCTTTTTAGAAGTAGGCAGGGTTGGAACAGTGCTCTCCTCCTGTCTCATATAACATCTAACCCAGTTTGGGTGCTAGAGAAAGATTCAAACAGAAATGATTAATAATGATGTGTGAACATGAGTAGTTCAGAGCTGTAGGCAGAGGCACACAAACATGCAATGTCAGACACTTCATTTTTTTCTTGTAGTTTCTCAATATATGCTTGTTGTACAAGTGAAAAACACAAGAGAAACAAAAGAAACAATAGTAATCTAGCATAAGAAGAGCTATGAAAACTCCTTACTGTGACTTGCATCTGGATTGCAAACCTGATATTATTATTTTTATCAGCTGACAGCGAGGCCAATCCTCAAAATGTCTCTAAAGTTGAGTTTTACACCCATAAAGAAACTAGATTGTTGTGATTCTGTGGGAGAGTATGGGTTCAAATCTGACCCCTATGCTACAAATGCATGTCTCCATTTCCTCCTGTAACTTCAAATTGTTATTATTAACTATTATTAATAATAGGAACAGTGAAGTGAGTTTCTTTTGAAAACCCAAAAAGTCCTAAAATTTGCTGCCACACAGAATATTATGCCCTAAGCAGACATGGGATTTTTACCTACCTCATCTTGAAGTCCTGGCTCCAAGATTTTTTTAGTTTATTAGATTGACTGATTATAAAGCAGGCAACATTTCCTCCTGGGATCTTGTTTTTTGAGCATTATGTTTCAACATAATTAGCTCTTAGCTAATGGATTGAGAAATATATAATTAAATGTGAAAAGCCAAATGTGAGTGAATAGTAGTCCTAAATGCAAGAAACAGAATTGATTTATCTCCTAGTAATAGTAACATATTATTTTTAATAACTCTTGGAAAAGAAAAAAATACTGCACTGTCTATTCTATCATGTCTATTCTATAATTTATTTCTTTATTTAGAAATAAATACTACTATAGTAGAGATAAAGCTCTAATGGAGGTTCTAATTGCATGCAGCCTAGGAGGCCTTAAAAATTAAAATCATCATCTTCCAATCTCTGATATGTTTTCAACAGAAAGAACACTTTGCATTTAAGTCAGGACACAGTGCAATGAATAAATCTGGTGGCATTTTATTAATTATTTTATTGTCCTTGGGGTCTTGTTGGACTGAAGCTATGGAAAATAATTGTTTTCTTATTCGTCTGTGTATCATATATATCACATTTCTAGTTTTGTTGCATATTATATGTATAAAATTTCTACTTCTCTGGTTACAACATTTTTTCAAGATTTCTCTTTTGAGTGTTGGAGTGACTAGCTTTGGAAAAATAACCAATTTGTTCCATATCGACCAAATATTGAAAACAAGAATATATTGGGTTTTTTTGCATGCACTTCTGTGTGCTTATGTGTGTGTGTGCACCTGGGTGTAAACACATTGTTATTATTTACACATATATTTTTAATAAATTGTTTCTTATTCCTGTGCTCGGACTTATGGTGTTTTCTTCTCTCACAGCTGACTCTGTGATAGAACACAATACAGAAAATTCATTCACTGGTTGAGAAGAGTGAAGTTAATATGTCACTTCTTGACGCGTCAAAATAAATAGAATCCTTACCATAAAAACGTCATTCCTTAAACTTCCCTGGTTATAATAAATTCTGGTGACATAATAAGTCTTATTGGAAGTCTTGTGATCTGAGACTGAGCAGTTCAGTAAGAACCTGAGATACCCCTTCTAGGATTTTACACTCTTTGAGTGAATTTCTGCAGTCTGTCTCTGAATATTAGAAGGTAACCATGCTAGGAACACACCTCTCTGAGATCCATAGGACTTTGCTTTCCCTTACTATAAAAATTACATGATTAATACTCCATATATCAAGCATAGAGAATCAGAGTTACTGACACCTCTGCATGTAAAATTCCACCAATTAGAAGTTTAACTGAGTGCAATGTGCTTAGATAGCAGCATACAATTTTGCGGCTAAATCCCCTTGCAGAGCTGGGGATCATACTCAACTCTTTCACTAAGCATCTTAACTAAGAAATATCTTCATATCACAGAGGAAACATGCCATGGTTTAGGAATGGTTCTCTCCAGTTCAGTGCCCCCCCCAAGACTTTTCAAATCGTGTGCTGCTTTCTCTCTCTCACTCTCCTGTTTTCCTGTTCCTCTTCCCCCGCACTGGAAACAGCAGTGAGATAAGAAAACAAACAGTAACAGCAGCAATGCTGATGACAGAGGGTACAAGTAAGAAATTATTCACATGGAACCATCAACAGACTACTTCATTGTCTGCCATGTTTACTTGGCCAGAGTGGAATCCTTTCTCCCCAAGACTGTCCCTTCCCCATGCCCCCAGAAACAACATGGGGTGGTATAGAATAGCCTCTGGATTCTAGTCATGGTCCCTCCAGGCTACTGCGAGAATTAACCCTGCCATGGCTAGAACAAGGGAAAAATCCATCAAGTAACTGACTACACATGGCATATGAAAGAACAGCTCTAGCTGAGATATGAACAATCATACAATGCAAATAGCGGTTATTTGCATCAATTAATGAAAAAGAAGACATATTAAAAAAATCAAAAACAAACAGAAGAGCACAAACAAGACAGGAAGAACAGCATGCTAAGAAAATGATTAAGTTTTAAATTTGTTGCCACATTGAACAAATATACTCCCATCTGAAGCTACATATAAAGTGTGGTTTAGGAATATTGTGGCAGCATCACCAAAATTTGAAATCAGCATACTCAACAGGCTTCAAAAGAGCTGGTGTGTACCAGCCGTCAACACGGTCTGCTGTTTATGAGCTTTCTTCCCTAACCCAGCTTCAAACAGCATAATTTTAAGTTTGAAGTGAAATACAGTTCCCTAGTCCCACTGATGTCAGCCTAATTCCTCAGACACTGTTGGTATGTGTTACATGTCAGAGCTAAATATGGTAAGCATTAATTGCTAAAAAGGTATTTAATTTCATATAATCTAAATTTATTTTGTCTACTTCAATCTTAGGTCTCTGCGCGCCTTATTTTACACTGCAATAGCAGTATAAAAATTCTTCTAAGGGAAACATTTTTCCTGCCTTCCTAAAACCAAAAGAAGACAAGCAGTAATTTAGAGGTAATATTTACATGTTGCTGATTCTCATTTCATTTGATTATTTTCAGTGTGGACTTGTCAGTGCTTGGAATCCAGAAACACAGACAATGGGAGAGAAGCAAGTTAAGAAACCTTGTCACCCTCTGGAGGACAGATACGAAATTCATTGCTTTCCTGCCAGAGGCCAACGCAACTAAGTAGAGTAATTATACCAGAAATTTTTTGTGTTCAGCTGGAATAAGACAACAAGAGATTCCATTTCTCTTCCTAACTCACTACAGGACAAAATCGTCCCATTTCAGTTTGGATTTAAGCAAACCATCTCAATGTACCTTAATGGAGACATAGAGCCCATGCAACCAATGTGCACGTGACCTCATCGGAATTGCAGCGTCTACCTCTACACACCCAGAGCACAGGAACATCCACCACATTAATTGTTTCTTAAGTGATTATGAATCGGGGCTCTGAAAGCAATTTGGGTCATAAATGGGGATTTCAGGAATACCAGTCCTCTTAAGTTACACTGCAAACCTAGCTGTTTAATATTTAGAGAGAAAAAGATATGCTTCAGATCTAAAGGAAGAAGTATTTCCGACCAAACTGAAACCTAGAGGAATTAAAACCCTGAAACTTGCCACTGAAAGCCACAGTAATTCACAAAGCCATTTATAATATCCTGAAGCCTATATTTTTAAAATTTTAATTACTGTCTTTTATAATTTTATGTATCTCTTACCTGATTTTGTACTCTTGTTTCCTGGGTACAGAGACAAGGTGGTGAAGCTTTTAGTGTTGTTTTTTCAATACCACTCACATCACAGCGGGGAGAGGGTGTGTGTGACTTCTGCAGGAAAAGAGCTGGGGCTGGCAACAAAAAGTTTGCCATTTTTGCCTGGCTCTCTTCAGGAAGAAGGTCCCAGGTCAGCCTGATGGAACTTGTCCTACTGCCACCACTGGCTGCTCCCTTTCCCATTCCTCTGAATCACAGTTTTTGTGGTTTGGTGCTGAAAGACAGTGATGGGGAGCCCAGGATGCCACTCTGAGGGAAAGAAAAGGGAGCAAGAGCGGCAGCAGCAGCCTGAATGCAGAGCTGTGTGGGGCCCAGGAGAGCTGAGTGGAGTGGCACTAATGCCGCAGGGATCTGCGTGCAGCTGAACTGGTGAAATGGAGTGGTCTGGGGGGCAGCGCAGGTGATCTAGCTGCCAAGAGGCCTTGTCTACCTTGGCTCCCCATTGCTGATTTTTAACTGGGGGTGGGCCAGGAGACATGACACTGTGGAAGCTCTCATTCGCATTCACGTCGCTTTTGTTTTCCCAAGTACCGCTGGCCCCAGCACAGGGCCAGTCCCCATCTTGCCTTTGTCTGGGAAACTGTGTTCAGGTGCTGTCTTTGGGAAGCATTTCTGTCAGTCTGGTGGCAATACTTTTTTGTGAGTAAAACACTCTTTATCATTAATACTATGATTAATGCAATTTTCAGTAAACTGTCATTCCAGTTTATCATTTCTCCCAGAGCTCCTCAGTTTTCAGAAGGTGCAAGGGCGAGAAGGGAGCAGCTTGAGTGGGTTTAATGTTATAAATAGGATTTAAAACCAGCACCAGCTCATACGATTTTGGGAAACATTTTGGTGTATTTTATTTCATTGTTTATTTCCAGCCATCACATAACTTAATTTTCTACAACATTCTTTCTCTGAATAACAAAATCAGCATTTATAGCTGTAATAGTCAAAGTGCTTACATTTTGGGAATAAATTTTTGCACAAGTTTTTTTATATGCTGAAGGCTGAAAAAGCATTTTGAACATTCACAGAAAATTCTTACACTTGCATCTAAAGTATCTGAACAACCATTACAAAAATGATGATTTGTGATTGAAGGTTTATGATTTTGAAATAGAGAAAATACATATTTTTTTCAAGACAGTTCAAGTCAGGGTATTATAAACAGACTTGAAATTCAGTCTTTACTAAAGTGTTTTTAAAAATTTATACCTTGCTTCCTGCTTTTCTATCAGAGTGTTAATTTAATTGCTTACATGTGTTTGTCTGACTTAGAAGAGGCTTCTTATACCTGTAAATGCTATCTACTTTATACCAGAAAGTTTTCTTAAATATAAGTGGTCCTTCAAATAAGTGTTTTCTACTGTTTCATATGAATGTTGCTGTACAAATATTTTATATAAATTTTCTGGTTTTCCTATTTTGCAGTTTCTAATATTTATTAGCAGTATTTGTTCTTATTTGTTTAGCACTTTTATTTTTCTTTGTTGAATTACAGGTCTACTAGTCATCTTTTTATTTGAGACTTCTAGTTAACTGTGTTCTTTCTACAGTTCTAGCCCTTCCCATTTAACACACATTATTCTACCAAACTTCACTATCTTTCATCATCACTTGATGATCATATAGATCATATAGATGATTAAAAAGAAAATAAAATGTTTAATTTCAAAGAATTTGAAGAACGTTAATCTTGAAGAAGACTCCTGTGGTTAATTGGAGGAGCACATTCTTAATAAAAGGAGTATCACAAGAGAAGGATTTATGTTCCTTTACTAAAATTTTTCTACAGTTACCCCTGTTAATTCCAGCTGTCTACAACACATTTATCATGCAAAGCATTTCACAGAATCATAGTATCACAGAATGGGTAAGGTGGTAGGGACTAGAAGGGGTCATCTTCTCCAGCCTCCCTGCTCAAGCAAGATGATCCTAGACAACTTTGGATGGAATGTGTACAGCAGGCTCTTGAGTATCTCCAGTGAGGAAGACTCCATGCTCTCTCTGGACAATCTGTTCCAATGTACAGTCACCTGCATAGCGAAAAGGTTTTACTCATATTCAGATGTGACTTCCTGTGCATGATTTTCTGCCATTGCATCTTCTCCTATTGCTTGGCACCACTGAGCAGAGCCTGGTTCCATCGTCTTGGCATTCTCCCTTCAGGTGCTTACTTAGATGAGATCCCCTCTCTGTCTCTTCTTGAGGCTGAACAAACCCAACTTTCTCATCCTTTCTTTATAAGAGAGGTGATCCAGTCCCTTAATCATCTTTGTAGCCTTCCTTTAGACCTCCAGGAGCTCTGAGTCTCTCTTGCACTGAGGAGCCCAGAACTGGACACAGCACTTCAGATGTGACCTCTGGAGCAACCCTTCCACCAGGCTGACTAGAGGGGCAGGATCTCAACCTGCTAGCAATAATTTTCCTAGGGTCCCCCAGGATATCATTTGCCTTCTTAGACACAGGGGCCCATTGCTGGGCAGGGGAAGTTGTCATGGACAGTTTGTTGTCTACCAGGACCCCCAGGTCCTTCTCTGCAGAGCTGGTCTCCAGTAGGTCAGCCCCAAAGTGATTCTGGTGCCTGTGGTTATTCTTCCCCAGTTGCAGGACCCTGCATTTGCCTTTGTAGAACTTCAGGGAGTTGTTCTCTGCCCATTTCTCCAACTTGTCAAGGTCCTTCTGAAGGGCTGCACAACACTCTTTGGTATCAGCCACTCCTCCCTCCTTTGTATCATCAATGATCCTGCTGAGAAGGCATCTTCACCTTCATCAAAGAAAATAACAATTAAGTTAAACCATACTGGGCTCAGTATTGAACCTTGAGGGACACCTCTAGTGACAGACTCCCAAATAGACCCTGTGACAATGATTTGGACACTATAGAATTTGATGTCCAGCCAGTTCTCCATCTACTGCGCACTCATCCCATTCACACTCCCTGTGTGAATTTGTCTATGAGGGTTTTGTGAGAGACTGTGCTGAAATCCTTCCTAAAGGTAGACAATATCTATTGCTCTCCCCTGGTCCATCCAGGTATTTATTTCATCATAGAAAGCTATCAGGTTGGTCGAGCATGATTTACCTGTAGTGAATCCATTCTGACTTCTGATCACCTCCTGTCCACATGGATAGAGATGGCTTCCAGAATGAGGTTCTCCATTGCCTTTCCAGGAATTGAGATGATTAGTAGTTCTCTGTGCACTCCTTCTCACCCTTTTTGAGGACCAGTGACATTTGCTTTCTTCCAGTTCTCAGGCACCTCTTCTGAACTCCATAACCTTTCAAAAGATGATGGTGAGCAGCCTCGCTGTGATTTCCACCAGCTCTCTCAGCACTCAAGGATGCATCCTGTCAGGGCCTGTGGACTTGTTGGATGTCAGGCTTGCCTAGTTGATTCTAACCTGAGTCTCCTTGACCAGGAGTCAAGGAGAATTGGGTTACAGTCTGTCTGTCTTCCAAGTTTCCTTTATCCTGGTCTCCTGGGTTAGAGTTTTCTGAGGGATGATCTTGTCAATGAAGATTGGTGCAAAGAAAGCATTCACTAAGTCTGCCTTCTCTGCATCCTTTCTTACCAGGCTTTCTCCACTAGTAACTGGCTCACATTATCCTTTGTTTTCCTTTTATTATTGATGTACTTGGAAAAGAACTTCTTGTTGTCCTGGATATCCTTGGCTAGATTTAATTTCAGGCGGGTCTTTTCCTTCCTTGTCGTAGGAACATAGACAACCTCTCTATATTCATTCCAAGTGGTCTGACCCTGCTTCCATCTCCTCTGTGTTTTCTGTTTACGCTTGAGTAATGACAGGACTTCTGTGTTCATCCATGCATGCCTCTTTCCCCCTTTGTTTGATTGGGATGCATTGTTCTTGAGCCTGCAGGAAGTGATCTTTGAATATCAACCAACTCTTCTGGACACCTGTCAGCTGCAGTTGCTCTGTCTCATAGATTCTTCCAAGAAGATTCCTGAAGAGGCAAGCTTTCCTGAAGTCTACGGTTACAATCTTACTTGCTGCCCTGCTGCCTTCTCATCTGATACTGAACTCCACATTCTCATAGTCCCTTCAGCCGTGTCTGCCCCCAGCCTTCACACTGAGATGACTTCAGTTGGTTAGAGCACAGTGCTAGTAACACTATTATATATAACACTACAGCTAATAAGGCTGTGGTTCAATCTCTGTATGGACCATTTACTTTACAGTAGGACTTGATGATCCTCATGTGTCCCTTCCAGCTCAGAATAATTTCTGATTCTCCAACAAGGCCCTTCCTCTTTGTTAGGATGAGGTTGAGCATCACATAATTCCTGGTGGGATTCTCCCCTACCTTCCTGAAACAGGAAGTTGTCATTAGTGCTTTCCAGAAGCCTCCTGGATTGCTTGTGCTTTTCTGTGTATGTTTACATCCAGCAGATATAAGAGTTGTTGAGAACCAGTGTCTCTGACTTTGAGGCTGCTCTGAGCCGCCTGTGGAAGATCTCATCCACTTTCTTCTCTTAATCAGGGAGCCTGTAACACACACCCACAACAGTGTCACTCTTACTAGTCTCCCTTTTATCCTAACCTATAAGGTCTCTACTCTTCAGAGACAGAGCTAAATATATTCCAAGTGTTGTCTCACACAGAGGGCAACTCCACAGTAGCTCATAACAGTCTTCATGACATAACTTTCCTTTTTGAATTCCTTACACCGAATCTGAAACCAAGCTAATTGCATCTTCTGCCTGCACATTACAATGTGTCATCATAAACACAAATTTCACATATGTTCTGGTCTTTCAGCAGCAGTCTAATGAACTAGGAGCTTAAAACTAATTGCTTCTACAAGAAGACTACGAAGATTGAGGAAATCATTTCAGTGGCATATATTGATCTATCTTAAATGCAATGACACAGACATAATTTTAATATGAATAGTGCTCAGTACTTCTCTTTATTATGTTAAGGATACACCATTACTCTTACAAAAAAGCAGTGATGGCTGCCTTAATGAGCAGAGCTCCCTTTTGATTAAGATGTTAATTGTTATAATCATACTACAGTTTTTGTTAAGTAATGAGAGATATTTTTCTTCACTACAACCAAAACAGAACTTTACAATCAAGAAAACATGGGTTGGAGTACTAACTTGTTTGGCTCAGATACACATTTCTTTGAACCTGGTATGAGCAACCCTTTATAATGTCCAGAATATGTCTTTTCATATAGGTGTAATTGTTTCATAACTATAAATTACAGATTCACACAGATTCAAAACCCTTTTGCTTTTAAGCACTATGTTTCCTGATGATATTGTAAATATGATTTTGTTCATTTCCTTGAAGTAAGAGGAAGTGAAGACATCCTTTGCCGAAGAAATGGTCAGTCTTATTATCTTCACCCCAGCAAGGTTACCATAGATTTCATTCATATACAGTCTCTGACATTTATGCTACTTAAACACACAGGCACTTGCTGAAAGTATAAACTTTAAAGTATAGCCATACTAGCCAAAAGTATAGTAACTCCAGAAGTCTCCCTGAAACTATTAAAAGAAGCCATCCCAATCAGCTAAAAATATTGGCCCATGGGTGTAAGTGTCTCAACTTTTTTTTATCTTCCTTCTTTCCTCCTTCTTCTCAATCCAAGCAAGGTAAAATGAAGATATCCTGTTTTAGTTATCAGTTAAACTCTTGTTCCTTACCATAGTAGTTTAATAACCTGTTACATGGTGTCTTAGTCTAAGACAACAATAAGAGGCAAAGATGTCCCATATGTCCTCTCTAGTTTTAACCACTAGATACAAAGGTGCTCTCCTGGTCCCCTGGAAAGATGGAGCAGGTGACCCTCCTCCCAAGATGGTGGGCACCTTGGAAGACCATGTGGACCAGAAGACAAAGACAATATGGTGAATTGAACCTCTTGGCTCAACCTTTCCCTGGAACAAAAAACCTGGAGGGCAGAGGTTTGCAGAGGAGTTCAGGAAGGAGGTGGGAATTGTTGTCATTGCCTGGGAAGCTTTGGCCCTGTGGTGTTGGTACCAAAATCTGCCAGATAGAAACACAGTTTTGGATATTAGAAATTGGGCATTCTTTATTGAAGCACTCTGGTTACTCAGAGGATCCTTCCTCTGAGCGCTGAGGTAATCAGCTTTTATCATAAAATGTGATTACATAGTCACAGCCTTTATCAAAGTCCTTATGTGGTTCTTTGGGGTCTGTCTTCAATGTTCAGTGTCTTTTTTAGGTGGCTGTTCCTTGACACCCGCTTTTGAGTAAGTGCAATATCATTGTTTTGCATAACTTCTGCTTTGTCAGCCTTGCGGAGCTGAGCTGGCATCCTGCTTGCATTTTGCTTAACTCATATTTGCTTGAGCTACATTTTTTTATCTATTTCTCCAATGTTGTGCTGTTCCATTCCAGTTCTACTGTCCTTACTGGTGCCAGCCCTGCTTCCTTTCAGCAGCTGTGGTGGCATGTGTGTGTATGACTCTGTGTGTGTGTGTGTGGTCAGTAGTGCCACTCGCTGCCTCCTCCTGCCACCCACTGGACTCAGTGCAGTCTTGGGCCACTGCCCCGATGGTGAGAGGCGGGTGGGAAGATAATGGACTTGCTGGTCACCAAAGAGCAGCACCCCTTGCCCCAGCTGCAGTTCTGGACCTGTCACTTCAGCACCCTTTGGCTTGGGAATGGCTCTGCTGCCTCTCCTCACTGCCTTCTCCTGCAGAAGTGTCCTGGAAAGGCTTGGAAATGGGAAAAGACCTGCTGGTTGTGCACTGCCAGGGTCTGTCCTTGACTTCAGCAAGCCAGACAAAATGGACCCTATTCCACTTGTGGCCATGGCTTTTTCCCTGCCAAAATCACACCAATGGCAGTGACATGAGTGGTACACTCAGACAGCAGTGAAACCCTCAACACCCTTGTCTCTGTACCCAAGGCATACAGTAAAGCACATTAGTTAATTAAATTTTAGCCTATTTTGCGCCCTTTTACCCTTATATCCCTGTTTCTATCACAATATTTCAGTCCTTTGCAATCTCCTGTCTTTCTGGCTAGTGCCAATGGCCAAGGTGACTTGCCATGCTGGGTGAATTGCCAGTGCTATATTTATTTTGCCTTGCTAGCCAGAAAATAAGGTGAAAACTGAGAATGCAATATCTGATTTTTACCCAATTTGTCCCCAGCTAGGGGTGTTACAGTCTAACCAATCAGTGATTTTATCTGTATTGAGAGAAAATTAATTGTCTTTGAGATCTGTCAAGTTTGACTGAAATTATGCAGTAGAACAAAAAAAATCTTGGAGGTAGGAGAACTGATGGATGTGCAGAAACTTGATAAGCCCTGAACATCTCATGTTTTACCTAGGTTAAGAAAAGGCATGAAAACTATATGATCTATTTTATTTCCCACTTTCATAGCACAAAATTAGGAACCATTCTATAACTGCTTTTGCTCTGATACACTTCCAAATGTCAATTGGCTTTTAAGCCTAAGTACTTGACTATCTGAAATTCCCTGTTTGACATTTACATGAAATTGAGATTTCAGTTCTTAAGAAATCATGATCACATCTTTTCTTCTGATGTAAAAGGGGTAAAAACTTCACTTCTTATACACGGCTCCCACAAATCTGTTTGGTAACATAGCTGAAATCCGTGGTTTTAGAAAAAAAAACAAAAAAGAAACATTATTCTTCAAGTGAATTTCAACCATATTTTATCTCTTAGCTGATGAATTAACTGACGTGTCACAATGTTTGTATAAAGAAATAGCAGGAGGCATGCACATAGCCATCCTCTTACCCAATCATGCTATTTACCCAGTCTTTAAAACACTAATTTTTATGTAGCATACTGTTGCAAGTATTTTTGACTGTTTGACAGCATTAAATTACAATGCTGAAAAGGCATATCTGATGCACTCTATTCCCCAGTGACAAAAGTGTGTATATATTATATATATATGTATATATATATATATATATACGTACACACATTTACTGTACAAATATAAATTATATGTTATCAAATCAAATACCAGTATTCAATACTGTTTTAATTCAGAGAGGATTTTTTTGGTGTTTCTGTTGAAGCAACAAAGTTTTAAAACTGCTAGCAGCCAGCATTTTTTTGCCAGTTTAGCTTAAGAGAGACATTTCTTTTTGCTGGAGATCTGAAATCAGAAAATAAACATATGTTTAGGCACCAAAACTCAGCAAGTAACTCTGAACTTATTCTGTCACACTTTCAATAAATCTTATCAGTTCCTAACAGACTTAGAGATATATCATGCTGATTATTTCATCAAACATTTGATTTATGACATAAGAAAAAGATGTTAAATGAGGAAAAGGAAGACCCCCAAGGCATTTGAAAATATTCACCCTAGTATTTGCCTGGTTTGTTGTCTTTACAGCTCAAATCCATTAAAAGAAAAAATGCCAGCCTATACATGAAAAGCTCAACTAGAAAATTGAAACTGGAGCATTTGGGAAAGTATTTCAAAAAGAGCTTGAAACCATAAATGGAAAATCTCTGAACTCTCAGGTGAGAAACATCTCAGGTGGAGATGGAACTGTTGACATGGTTTTCTTAGTGTCTTCTAGGCATCAGGAACATTTTGGGTTAAAATCAATTGCTCAGCAGCTAGGTAACAATACTGCTTGAAAGTATCTACGAAATTGAATGCTTCATGTATTCTGAAGCTCTTTTCTCTGAAGGGATCCTTTCTCTAGAGAAGTAACAATTTTAATTTCTGCTTTCATCTCACCAGTCTTTCAGGTTGTCTGATATAACAGTAAATAACAGTATAATTATAATTATAACAGTATATATTATATATAATAATTATATTTTATATATTTTATTAGTAATAATTAATACTATAATTAATTGTAAAATATAATAATAAATAAATAATAATTATTATTTATAATAGTAAATATTTTCCCTGTTTATTTACTCACTGTTTCTTTCATATTAAACGACCTTACTTAGCCTTGTCTTGGAGGCAAATCTTTTGAAGCTTCAAAGACAGTTAAGACTAACATGGACCTACAAGAGGCAATTTTTGTCCTCTTTCTCTTCCACTTTGTTGGAGGAATAAAAGACTTCCTTCAGTGAAACTACCTGCAGTTTCTAGGTTAGTCCCCTACTTTGAAGTGTTCTTGAAATAAGGTGTACCTTATAAGAGAGTTTAGTTTTGTTTAAAGACATTAATGTCTCTGGAAAAATAGACTTTGTATTAAATTAATGTTTAAGGATGAGTCTTTTGTTGGTGGTGTCTGTGTATTTGCTACGATGCTTTCCAAAAAACTCCCTTTTATTAATGACGTGTTGAATAGGCAGTGTATTTGCTGTATTTGCTGGAAAATATATCATTATTGTCTTCCATACATTTGTTGAAAATGTCCTTAGTAAATGTAAAATGTTTTTGTGTGCTAGACTCTCTAGGAACATGTGGATGTGGCTGGACAAAACACTGTAAAAAAGTAAACATAATTATATTTATTGAGGTTTAAATTATCATAAAGTAGCACAACTATTTCATTCTGTACATGATTTTTAAATTATTTAATATTTAATATTATTTAATATTTAATATTTATTATTGAATATTTAATATTATTTAATATTATTAAATATTTTTAAATATTTAATTATATTTTTAATATAATTAATATGGTGTTCAGATATATCCAACATGTAAAGCAATAAATTCAGTTTCCTTTCTGTTATCATACTGCTATTATCATACTTCTGTTATCATAAGTTTTTCTGCTATATGACAAATACAGAGAGCACTTTAGCCAAAGCTTTGTACTTCATCCTTTGCAGGTGACATCCATCTACAGAACACTGACTGTTGTTTGTCTAAAAGATTGGTATTACCTGGTACAATCAGCAATGGAATAAGTGGCTGATGTGCAAAGTAATCAAATATGTAGGCTCACCTTAAAAAAAAGGTTACATTTTTTGTCTGAAAGACAGATATGCTAATGCTCATTTCTATGTAACATTTCTTATGCAGCCAAGAGCCAGGCTGAGAACCAGCTAGAACTACCTCTGATCAAGTCTAGGAGACAAATGTAAAATGCTGTTACAGCTTAAGCCCAGCTGGAAATTAAGCCCCAGGAGCTGCTTAACTACCCCCACCCAGTCCGGTGAAAGAGACAAAAGGCAGAGATCCGGAGGTGAGGTTAAGAATCATTTACTGCAAATAGCAATAAGATAAAAAAATCAAAGTAACAGCATCATACTAAAATAAAAGTAAAAAGAGGTTGATTTACATACAAAAAATGCTCTTGGAACCATCTACTCTGATCTGAGCCGGTGCCACGTGTCCCTCTGAGACAAGAAAATGGCCCCTGGCCCGTCCACATGCATGTTTGTTTATTCCCAATCTCAGACAATGAAAGACAAGCTTGGACAAGTGATGCCATTCTATCCCCCAGAAAAGGGTAAAATGACCACCAATCCCCTATGAGCCTCCTTTTTTTCTCCACCCAAAGTCATACCCCCTTCTTCTCAAAATAAATATCCCTTGCTTCTGCCCCAGTGATGATGTGGGTAGTACAGAACAAGAACCTAGACAAGTCTATATGGCTGAAGGATCTGTCCCCTCACATCCTTGGCCAAACACACGTACGGTACAGGACAAAGAGCTCTGATCGCAACGGGAAATTCACAAGTTAAAAGCTTCATTCATTGTGCCTTATTTACCTAAGTCATTTTGCCATGCCATCTCATTGAAGGAAATTGCAAGTACTGCAATAAACAAAGCTGAAACACTCTTACTTATAAATCTTCTATCTGTTTCTAAAAAGGTTGACTTTATTAAGAACACAAATGTGGTTGAATTGCTATCACCAATTCCTGTAAACATTATTTGCTGTGGCTCTTGACTTCAATGAAGACCTCTTTTTGCTGTACTGATGACATCAGCCACCAGAGCTAGCAGGAAATCAAGCATAATTGAAGTATGACTATCAGCCCAGTTGTGTGAGCTTGGTTAGCTGAATTAAATGGCAAATATAATCTATTGGCCTAGAAGCAGAGAAAGCAGCTTTAATTTCCTTGTATTTCCCTTCAAAAAATGTCAGCATTCTGCTACTACTTTGAACACACACAATGCCCATTTCAGTCACAATTCTGTAACCTATAATTTTACCAGAGTTTGTTGGAGGTCTCATTACGAACCTTTGCACACAGCCTCTCATGAGAACCTTCCCAGATAAAGTCAGCGAGGCACTCAGGAGCTCAGGCACAAAAGGGTGAGCACAGTAAGACCTGCTACTCTGTTCGTAAAAAGGCATAACGCTTATGCCAAGAGGAATGAAACCATGAGGGCACCACAAGTACACAAGAATCCATGTCCAATTAAAAAGAGTGAATTCTGCTTTAAAGAACAGAGCTGTGTATTCAACAGTTTGCCACTCCAGTTTTTGGCCTAATATTGTGTTTTCTTGTTACTAGGATGCAAGTACTTGGAGATGTGTGCTACAATACAGAAGCAGGAGTCATTGATTAAAAGAAAGGAGTCCCTCACAATGGTAAAAATCCTGACAAAAGGGGAAAAAACCCACCACAGTAAATTTCTAATTTAGCAAGCTACATATCTAGAGCCACATATTAGCATATGACAGGAAAAAGAACTGTCTTTTCAGTTACAGACTTGTAACAGTTTACTAGAGATCAAATATATACTCCTATAAATTACTTGATACCATTATAAATTTACTATGCTTCTCTAGTATCTACTTTCTCTTACAGGGATTATATTGTCACAACAGGAACAATTATTGTTACAAAGTTTAGAAATTGCTTATGGTCATCTACACTGTCACTACTGACATTGTCAAGGTGTCTGCATTAGGCAAACAAGGGATCAGAGAAAAATGCTCATGAAAATGGCATGAAACAAGTCCATGGGTGACACAGCTAATTTTGACTGAAAATTTGATTTTTGCATTTGCCAGAGGAAACACAAAAAGCCCTAAAGGAGGCTTTTTTATGTAATGAATAAAAAATCAGTTAAAGGCATGGAAAATAAAAAGGAAAACGAGAATCATTTTATGACTACAAATTGCCATTCCTAAATTTGCAGTGAGATTAATATTTACTGTAACTAAACTTTGGAGTGCAGCCGAAGAGCCAGGGAGGGACCACAACTGTGACTGAATTTAAAGCAGCAATCTTAAATCAGCATCTTTTGCTTTCATTGGTAAGCTTTCCATTGACGTTAAATGCACTCTGGAGCTTTACAGAAGACTTTTGAGGTCTTTTCAGTGTACAGAGAAGGACACATTGATCAGCTTGCACAGTTGTATCCTCTCACTCCTTAATTGTTGAGTTGCAGATTAGATGTAAGAAAATTATTAAGTTTCTTGCTTGTTTACTCCTCTTATCAAAGGAATTTTGTGAAATAATAGTAAAAAATCCACTGTTATTTCTACTAAAATAACTTTAATAATATTATGATCCAAATATTAAAATCATTAGAGACGCATCTGCCCAAAATGAGGTGCAAACAAGACCACATTCTGGATTTTTATTTAACAGTAAGTGTGAGGAAGAGGGAGATAGAAAGAAATAGGGAAAAGACAGAGAAGGAATGAATGAAAGTAGAAAGGTATATAGTCACCATTCATTGGATCCCACAACAAAGCTTGGTGCTGTAATTTCAGTGTCTGGTGGTTGCTATTGACCTTACAAAAAGGGACAAGGCAGAGATATTTGTTACTTTCTTTGCTTCAGTCCTCAAAACTAAAGATGGGCTGTGGGGGTCCCAGTGTATTGAGCTGGAGGATGTGAGGGTATGAGGGATATGTACTGAACTGAGGCTGTGAAGATGATAAACACCTGAGCTTGTGTGGGATTTGCCACTCCAGATGGTTGTTGACTGGTCACTTGGGACTCCCCAGGGCTCCATCCTAGCACCAGTTGTCTTTCCACTTCTCCATGAAAAACTTGGATATAGGACTCCAAAGTGTACAGAGTAAATTTGCTGAGAACAATAAATTGGGAGCAATTATCCACTCCCTCAAAGGCAGAGAGGCCCTGCAGAGAGACCTCAACAAATTACAGGCCTGGACAATCACCAACCATATACAGTTTCACAAAGACAAGTGCTGGATTCTGCACCTGGGATGGGGCAATCCTGGAAGTGCATACAGACTGAGGAACAAGAGGCTGCAGAGCAGCTCCATGGAAAGGGACCTGGGGGTCCTGGTCAGTGACAAGTTGAACAGGAGCCAGCAGTGCCCTGGCAGCCAGGAGGGCCAAGCGTGTCCTGGGGGGCATCAGGGCCAGCATCTCCAGCCAGGCAAGGGAGGGGATTGTCCTGCTCTGCTCTGCTCTGGGGCAGCCTCAGGTCGAGTGAGAGGGGCAGTTTTGGGTGCCACAGTATAAAACAGACATTAAGCTGTTAACATCTAAACAAGGATGGTGAGGGGTCTGGAGAGGAAGGCATATGAGAAGTAGCTGAGATCCCTTGGTTTGTCCAACCTGGAGAAGAGGGAAGACCTCATCACAGTCTTCAGCTTCCTCATGAGGGGAAGTGCAGTTGTAGGGATCAATCCCTTCTCTCAGGTGACCAGTGATAGATCTTGAGAGAATGGCATGCAGCTGTGTGGAGGACATTTGTTTAGCTATTAGAAAAAGATTCTTCACCCACAGCATGACTGAGCACTGAACAGGCTCCCCAGAGAAGTGGTCACAGCACCAAGCCTTCCAGAATTCAGAAACATTTGGGCAACACTCTCAGGCACCTGGTGTGATTTTTGGGGTTGTCCTGTTCTGGGCCAGGATGTGGACTTTGATGATCCTTGTGGGTCCTTTTCAAATCTGGATGTTCTATGATACTAAGAGTCTGTGATTCTTTGACTCTTTTATTTTTAAATATCAAAATGTCACTGTCTTACAAAAGAGACATATAAATGTCAGATGAATGTCAGAATAGATCACTTTCATTTTCCCCTTTGGGTCAGTCATACTTCCTTCTCCTCACGAGAGCTATTTTGCACAGAAAAACAGATACAAAAGCCTCAAGTGTCCGGTATGAATCTTATCTGATCCTTAACCACTGGCATTGGTTATGTGTTCTGTAATAAATCAATGCTACATCGTGACTTGACTGAAATGCGCTCTATTTTTCTGTCATGTCCATTATATTTTATTTATATAACTTGGAGTCAGATATCAATCACAGATCATAGAGTTATTGTTTTGCAACTCTTAAATCACATTAGTAAAGCCCATGGTGGATATTCCTGTTAAAACTTGGGTCTGTGTCCATCAGCAGGGAAATACTGCTGAATTTTAAATGGATACCAACACAGTGGTTGTGTAACAGTTTCATGTCATTTAATTTCCTGAGCAAATGTAACAAATTTTATTCTTCAAATGTATTATGTTTGTGTTTCCATCTGTCTTCTTGTAAAGAGGACATATTTTGCATGTGATTTTTGTCCTTACATTTTTAATGGGACTGATAACACTGTAAGTTCACCTGTTAGCCCTTCTGGGGCACATAAAATAATTGAAAGCTATAAGATTATGAAGATTATGTCAGAAGGAAAGGGAAATGCAGTGTACATCACCTGTACAACAAACTAGTGACAGAATCCAGAATCAGTGCTCTCACCATAGAATTACTGTACAATTTCATGCTGTAGGATACCTCAACATCATTTTACCATTTTTGTGGGTTAGATTCTGTCTATCTCTGGTCATCAGCAGCACCAAATAGGTACATACTATTTATAGGAAAAATATTTACTAATTGATTTAAAACTTTTCTTGCTGTTGATTCTTTCAATTCATATTTTGCAGAAAGTTTTGTGTAGAAACTAAACAATAATAAAAAGCAACTCCTTTTAGTACTTCTAGGAGGAGAAATATTGAAGGCTCAAATTGCATTTAACGGTTAAGGAACAGTTAAGGAGACCAAGGATCTAATTTCCTTTCTTCCAGCACCACCAATATGGGTTTCATTTACCTCTGTGCAGCATTACACTACAAAGCCTTTTAACAAGTGTCTTTTTAAAAAGGAATTTGCATGTATCTTACATGTAGTTGGCAAGAGCTATTTCTGTCACTTTATATGGCAGACTTGTTTAGATGGATGACAAGCCCAGTAATTTTCAGTGCTCAGGGCAAATCTTAATATGTTCCTCGTCTTGCAACACACAAAACCAATACTGAATTATAGCAAAGGACTTACACAGCTTCTGCTAAAGCCTGTCATAGATTTCTGTGTCTTTGAAGTTTGAACATACTGCATAAAACAGCAATTACTTATGCCAGTCCTTTAGGTTTTGCAGTAGATGCTCAAAAGGGAAATAATTAATTCCTCCTAAACTTGTTCAAAACCCTTGGTTTGCATTTTCATTAGTGCAACTTGTAGTTGGCTGATCGCTGTTACACAGTAGAGAAAACTGAATGACATTTAAAACTACTCAGATAAGGTTTTTTTCTTTCAAAAATATGTGTTCCTGATTGACATAGCATTTTAAGCCAATGCAAAGGAAAACTAATTTATTGGGCAGATCTTTGTGGAAAATAAATACATGCAAAAATTCTATCTAAAACTTAATTATCTTTTACCACGGTAAGGCTTGGGGGAAGATACACTTAGATGTATCTTTCAGGGTAAATTTTCTTTCAAAAAGAGAGAACACTTTACCCAGTCAAACCCCAACATATGTCACTATTGCTAGTGACTGATCTCTTAATCATGAACTATTTGTTTCAGAATGGCTACAGGATTTAAACCAGTGCAAATGTTCTCAGAAGTCCCTTTACAATGCAACTTTATGCAGATTAAAAAAACCCAAACCCTTTTTTGTCCAGGTAAATTACAGAGAGTAGGCACAGTATAACTAGGCTGTGCCATACAACCAATAGCACAGGACAAGAAGGGTAGGTGGTGACATGGTGTTTTCTGCTACTCTTTCTCTGTAGGAGTTCTGTCATCTTTTCATATCTTTGTCTTCCAGTAGGATTTACTGTCTTTGGGATTATTATTTCTTTCCTTCTTTTTTTTTTTTTTTTTTTTTTTTTTTCAGTTTGACTCAGGGCTTGAGCTCCAGATGTTTCATTATTTTCATCTCAGATTGCTGGCACTTGCTTTCTGCCCACAGTCGTAAAGCTGTGTGTTTTTGGCTTCTTGGTTCCCTGTTGGAGGCTGGATTATTATTTGCTTGGCAGGGGTGGCTGTAGGCATGTGGGATGGGTGCTGCTGCATGGGGATCTGCAGTTTTGGAAGCTGTTTGTCAGTAATGCTTGCCAGCCCTTTCTGGCTTCAGTAATGTGCTAGGACACCACAGGCACCATTAAAGATGAAAGGAAAGAGCTTAGCAGTTGTCCTAATTGCCAAATTCTGACTGCATCCCTGGCCACACTGCTTTGCTTCCTCATTCCTTCAGTGGAGACTAGAGTGCTCACTACCCTTTAGTTATCCCAAACTAAATCCTTTCCTTTTCTCATTTTGGAGACACACAGCTGTCATGTCCCACTACCCCTGCATTTTCTGCATGGTTACAGAGGTTCTCAGGCACAGCACACCTGACACTGCAAAGTATTGCAGGGCCATGGGCACTGTAAAGCTACAGAGCTTCTGACTGGCACTATGCTGTGCTTCTGATAAGGCACAGTAATTAGAACACGTGTCCAGGAGGCCTCTCCCTCCAGTACACGTTACCAGAACCATCAGAGGTCACTTACATTGGAAAGCAGGAATTGTAGAAAAGCAAGAATTCATTCTCCAACAGCAGACATCAGTATTCTTATTAATACTATTGTCTATAAAGGCAAAAATAATTGGAATGAAAGGAATTGCTGTCTGTCATTTTCCCAAATATGTAAAATGAGTGCAGTAAAGAAACCACGTTGTTACAGCTGGCAATCATTAGCACTGGCATCACAGGCTTGTCTTGACAAAATTATAGTAGTAATAAACAATGTCTTGCCTTAAATAGAAATAGTCTGCTTTTGAAGCTCGCTACTTTTACTAACACAGGAAGTTAGGCTTTGCTAGTTTGTTATTGGACCCAAAATCTTTTGTTGTGTGCTACTAGGATTTGGTGAGGGTTTTTTTGTCAGCATTTCCTCCTCTAAAATGTAATTTAGTTAAATAAGGAAAATGATGCATTTTTCTGAGAAAGTACTTGTCACTACAAAAGTGAGACTGTGAGAGAAAAAAAAAGTAAAAATTACAAAATTTCAAAAATAATCACTTTGATTTAATAATATATTAATTAGCTTGCATTACCTACTACATTTAAGTACTTGAAATGTGATGTGTTTGATGATTGAGATTCATGGTAAGTTCAGGGTTTTTCAGTTCTGGAGAGATGAATTCTGCCAACTTGAACAAAGGGACTAGTATATTTTTGGAACTACTCTTGCTGTAGAGAAAGGCATCACCAGGGAAATAGAATGGGTGGGAGTGGGGTCCACTTGTGCAACATGGCATCTCCCAGTAGCAGCAGCAGCAGTCAAACTGACTTCTTGTGCTTGTGAGTGCCAAAGTAAGCTGGAGGCCATACTCATTGTACTCTCCATGTCCACTACCTGCAGCTTCAGGAAACAGATTTTGTGCTCTTGCACTGATTAAATGATATGTTGTCATTTTTCTTTTTCAGTGGCTATCTAAAGAGAGAGTCATGGTCAGTGGATGCTAACATCTTCATTCTTTAAAGCATAAATCCCTTTTCCGAGAAGTTCTAAGCATTTCTTTAAAGAAGAACAGACATTTATAGAAGGAAGGTGAGAAGGACTATCTATATCTTTCATTATATATTAATTTATATGTAATCTGTTCAATCTCTTGATTTTAGGTTCTGTTTGTTTTATTTTTGGGGATACAGCATTTAGTCTTCAGTATTCATATTTTTATTAGTTAGTAGCCTCTGGAAAAACTAAGAACAAAGACTGGCTATTGATGAATCATTCTCTGCGCTCTTTCTTTTCTCCATAGTTTTCACCTCTAGAATTTTGAGGAATAAAGCTACCTCAAGTTGTTTCTGTTGATAAGCAACAGAGTTTAATTCAGCATAGATCAGGAAAATATTTTCTGTTTTAATCACTGTTGTCACCAGAGATACTAGGGTGGGATTTTCATCAGGGACTACCTGAGACCCATTTCTCCATGGCATTCTAAAGTCAACACATTTGACATAGAAAAAAGAAAGAGCTGTTAGCAGAGAGTTTGAGAATGGTTGAAACCAGAAGGCTCTTACTGATGATCCAAGACCATCTGAATTTGATAATTCACTTTTTTTTTTCTGACAGATATGTTCCCAGAAACTACTGGGGTGAAAATTAAACCTTTTGTTTATGATTGCCAGAGTCGGTTATTTGTTTGGAGGCTTTTGTTCATTTATTTATTTTCTTGCGTTTCTGTATTTTTAAAAGCAGCTACATTCATTCTTTTGCCCATACCTGCATTCTCATTTAGGATTCCCTCAGTGATTTTTTTTTTTATTTCTTTCTCTAAATCCTAACTAAAAATTAACCAGAAATAATTATCAAGTATATTAAAATTTCAGTGTGATTAAAAAAAATAAATATTGTGGATGATTCCTTTTCAATCCTTTGGCAGAGGACTTTCTGAAATGTAGCAACATTCTGAATAAACAACAAGACAAAAAAACATAAATCAGAAAACTGACACCCCACCCCACACCCCCCACCGCCCCCCCACACCCCCCATTTAAAAACACCTTAGAGCTAGAATATTTATCTTTACTTTTGGATGTAAAGAAAATGGACTGCTCTTAGCTCCCAGTGGTGAGGACCTATTGTAGCACACAAGTGGTACCACTGATTTATACAGGTTCATAATATTACTCCAGAACCTTTACCACTGAATGTTTCTCCATGGAGCTTAGTACGGGGAAGTACGGGAAAGATTGTTCCAGCTGATATGGCCTTTTCAATTGCTATATCAAAAGTATATCTTGAAATGAAGAGACCAATAGAGTTTTTTAAGTCTCAAGCGTTGTCATGTTGATCCCTGGATGAAGGGGTTGAATGTACCCTCAGCAAGTTTGCTGATGGTACAAAGCTGGGGGCAGTGGCTGATCCATCTGAAGGTTGTGCTGACATTCAGCAGGACCTTCATAGGCTGCAGGTTTGGGTGGAGAAAATCCCAATGAGGCTAAACAAGGGCAAGTGTAGGGTGCTGCCCCTGGTGAGGAATAACTCCAGGTACCAGCACAGGTGAGGGGCTGACCTGCTGGAGAGCGGCTCTGCTGAGAAGACCAGGGAGTCTTCATGGATGACAAATTGATATGAACCAGCAGTGTGCCCTTATGGCCAGGATGGCCAATGGTATCCTGGGGTGCATCAGGAAAAGTGTGGCCAGCAGGTCAAGGGAGGAGATCCTCCCTTTCTACTTGGCCCTAGTGGGGCCACATCTGGAGTACTGTGTTTGGCTCTGGGCTCCTCAGTGCAAGGAAGACAAGCAACTGCTGAAGAGAGTTCAGTGAAGACCAGGAAGACGGTGAAGGGTCTGGAGCATCTCTCTTGTGAGAAGAGACTGTGGGAGCTGGGTCTGTTTAGTCTGGAGAAGAGAAAACTGAGAGGGGACCACTTTAATGTATATAAAAATCTCCAGGATAGGTGTCAGTGGGGCCTAGTGACAAGACAAAGAGCAAAGGGCATAAACACAAGAGGTTCCACCTCAACATGAGGAAGAACTGCTTTATGATGAGGGTGGAAGAGCACTGGTATAGGCCAAGAGAGGTCATGGAGTCTCCTTCTCTGGAGACATTCAAAACCCACCTGGATGGGTTCCTGTGTAACCTGCTCTATGTGACTGTCTTGGCAGGGGTGTTGGAGTAGATGAACTCTAGAAGTCCCTTCCAACCCTAACAATTCTGTGATTCTGTGATTCTGTGATTCTGTGAAGTGTGCAGGTGAAGGAGACATGCAGTGAAACCTAAGAAACATTATTTTTTCAGTTCCTCAGCAAATCATAAGAAATATGAAAAGAAAGGAGAGAACTTCCAAATAAAATACTTCCTGGGTTACAAATGGTTTTGGTTTTGTTTCTTTTCTGGCAGAAGTGGCTTGGAAATACATATCAAAATTGCTTCTTACAGTCTAGCATATGTTCTCAGTATACTCAAATAAAAGAATATAGAGAAACAAACCAAGCATGTTATTTGGAGGAAAATGTGGAAGAGATTATTAGGAAGGATAATTAGGAGGTAAATGTAGTGTATTTTTCCCCAAAGGTTTGTTATCTACTTAGGTATGTACAGAATAAATTATATATTATATGTGTATATATGTGTATATATGTATGTATATGCCTATATGTGTAGGCACAACCTTTATATAACCTCATTAATATCAAGTACCTGTTTGTCATCACAAATGGTTTTGTTCTTCCCAGGAGCTCTTCAAGCTTAGTTATGAGCATCACAGACTTTTTTATGGGATCACAGAGGATCCCACATATTCTCAGATGATAAAAATCCATTTCTCAGATGATAAAAAAAGATTGAGTCTTCTTCTATTTCTATCCAAATCAATGCTGAGTATCAATATGCAGAAACCAGACTTGTGATCACATGGAGCACCCATGGCAACTGAGAAAGGAAGACCATTTCCTGACTACTACTCCTGTGATTTAACAACAAACATCCTTTTTGCCTCAAATTGTTGTTCCCTCACTTGCACAGGAAGTTACACAAAAGCTTCACTAGGTCTATGACAAAAAACTACATAGTTCTGCTTTCCTTCTTATTTTGTTTATTTACTTAGCTGGTGAAATGGAGCAAGACGATGATAAACGATCAAACAAGACTGAGACAGAGAAATGGTAGAACTCCAAAAGTTCAGGCTGCTCTACAGAGAAGCTGTCAAATGTTTTCACCCAGACAAATTAATTGTTTCTGAGAGAACACTGATACACTGAATTTGGTGTGCTGTGAAATTTTAACACATTTGATCCAGTGTATTTCTCAAAACGTACTCCAAAGCAACATGTGAAGAATCACAACTCCTGAAGCTTTATGAGCATTCTGGAGCACCCAATGTAAAACTTTATTCATCTCTTCATTGAGTTACTTCATTTTTGAAGCAGCTTTTTTTCTCCTGTCTTGTGGATTCCAAGATGTTCATCAGACACTTTCTGATGCCAATTCACCTTCACAAAGAGAAAGCTCATTTTTATGAAGAAGTTGTAGTTTTCCCTAATGATACGTTTTAGGAGTTGTCCTCTCAACTCTACATATTGTGGAGAATATGATTGTAAGACTTGTCTTTTCTCTAAGCTAAATAAACCATAGCAATTTCTCCAACACTTTCCTGGTGAAATCTAAATCAAATCTGTTTTGGCTCATTTAAGGTATTGAAGGTTGACTAGGTCATATGTTGCTTGCAACTCAATACTCCCCTGCTTCATGGTGCTGCTCAAAAGGTAACTCGGCTTTTCTGTGTGAAAACTGAATTTGCTTACACTTGTTTTATATTAACCTAGTTTTATTACATCCTTTGAAGCCACTGAAGTTTTACTAAAAATGCTGAAAGCAAACTGAGCACTGAATTCAAATTGCTTATTCAATAACTTATCTAGAGTCCCTTTTAAAAAGGAGTCACACAGAAAAGATGAGAGGTGATGGGTACAAATTACTCCTGGGGAGATTCTGATTGGACACAAAAGGAAAATTTATTTCACAATGAGAACAATCAGTCATTTAGAATGATCTTAATGGCTGATCATTGAGATCTCAAGGGAAGTGCTGGATTCCCCAACAGCACACTTTTGTGTAGCAGTCAGATTCCAGACATTGTCCTTGAATCCCTCTTTTAGAGAGCATATAGCCATTCAGGGCAACTAAACGTGACAAAAATTGGTTCCACACCACCCACATATGCAATTTAGTTTATTCCACTTGAACTGGGAGCTCTCTGTGTGATGTGGTATCATACCACATGTGCAAAGTATGGAGCAACTGGCTGAAATATTGACCAGCTTCTCTCTTTCCAGTGACACATCTTATGGGTGTTACAAACTCTTTTAGATACTGTACAGCTTCACTATGACATCTGAGATCCTGTTCCATACTGAAAGCAGAAACAAAAATTTCTGCTTCCTTCCTCTCTTCTCAGTTTATTAAAAGGCCCAATCAGTTTAAAAAATGAGTAAAGAATTTAAAAAGTGAGAAAATGGAAAGTGGAAAAGTACTTACATACAACAGAAAGCATACTCAGAGTTGAGCTACAAAATTTTGGTCCTATTTATGATGCACTATTACAGTCTGCAATTTAAGTTATATTCTAGTTTTAACAGGTAGTGACGAGGACAAACCCTGTAACTCTTGTCAGGTGGGGGTACACCAGTTGAAAGTAGTTCTGTAAAAAGTTGAGATAATGAAGCCAGAAGGTCACAAAAATATAGAATGTTATGGGCAGACAGTGTGGGCCAGGCTACCATCATATATTTTGACAAGTTAGTATAGAATTTTAACTAAGAAAAATTAGTAAGATTTGGGGAGAGGGAGATTTCTTTCCAAAGTCTCTGTGTCTCTTGTTGACATTTTAAAAATGAAATGTTTTTATCTTTCTATTTTGAAATGGCTTTTCATTTACCTCATTAAAAAAAAAAAAAAAAAAAGAAAAAGCACCTACATACTGGGGAAAAAAACCCCAACAAATAAACCTGAAGCTAAAAATGAGCTAATGATCAATAATTAATAATTCTAACTTCAATAAGTGGAGAAAACTGGGGGTAGGTATTACTGACACTGTATTGCTTTGGTACAGCAAAATCTACAAACCCATCAGTCAATTGCTGCTGAAAAGATTTAATGAGATTTTATAGAAATGCTCATTTAAATAGTTAGCATAAGTGAAAATTATCAATATCACACTTTTTCAAACAGTTCATACGTGATGAACCAACAGACAATAGGGTGACTTCTGAAGCTTATACTTTCTTAAAACAAGACTTGCTCTTGGTGCTCAGTATGATGCTTTATTCCTCTATAAAGTGACTACTCAAATATGGAGGCTAAGCTGTTAGTGACTCAGGTTCAAGTAAGGTAAGTATAAACACTTTTACCCTGTCATGAACCTAAGTGTTTCATATTTTAATTGACAACATTCACATCGTTGAGCTTTTCATTTAGACTTTGATAAAATCTGCTCAGAAAGGCAGATGGCAGGCTGTTATTTTTAATTCACAAGCAATGTTAAATATATGCCATATGTTATAGAACTTTTCAGGCACAGTCTTTTGAATGCTATCACAATAAACTTACAAAATTACATAAAAGGGAAATCTGATAGAGAACAACACCATTGCAGTTTACATTTTTGAAAAAGGAAATAAAAATGACAAGACTTCCTTCTTGCTAAAATATGATTATTCAAATCACCAAACAATCATTGAAACATCAAAATTGGTGCAGAAGGGAAGTATTTGTGGGCTTCTGTTATCTGTTCTGCATCTAGGAAAGAGTCTCTGCATGAACTACATGCACCAACAGAGATGTTTCCTTGCAGAGAAAACGTTCATGATGTTTTACACTACTGTATGTAGGCAGCTTCACATGTAGGTTAGTAATAGCAATGAAAAGAATTAGGCCAAACTAAAAATAGTTTTTAGCGTACTCTGAGGTCACAGCTGTTGTCAAAAGAGACATTCAAGCTAGAGCTCTCCTAGAATGGGAGCTGTGGAAGCCCTAGCAGCAATTGGAAAGCAGCTCTGAAATATTTATTTTTCAAGGAAATATACCTAATGGATAAATGGCAGCCTGCTGTAGCAAGAAAAGTACGCCAGGCTTCGACAGTTAGTGGGATTTTTTTCGTATTTGAAAACACTGCATCCAGCATGTTGCTGAATTGCATGTGGACTTCTGGCCTGTGAGTTTTCAGGAGCAGCCCAAAGAGACAGACAAGGTGGTGTGTATAATAACAACCTTTTGAATTCAATGTGAAACAGAGGGTGAGATGTCTCCTAAGGAGGGAATAACAACCCTGCAGGTCAAGGCCGGGGAGCATGATTTCTTAGAAATGTTTCTGAGAGTGAGCAGGGGATGCAACCTCACAAATCTAGTGAGTAGCTGTTCCTGAAGCTCTCCCAACAGCCAGCACTGAAAAGGGAGCACTTTCAATGGCTCCTGTGCCCCCGTGGTCAGTCTGGACTAGCATGGTGAAAAGGTCAACTGGGCTGTCATGAGCAAGCACTGTTTATTTGTCTTCTGTTTTGCACAGTGAAGTTGCTGGTGTCCTGAATTTATTCAACAGCTGAACACTGCTTGAAGCCACTGGAAGTGAAGCTTTAAAGTAATGGTATAAATGTATGTGCAGAATGCCAAGAACATTTCTATATAGTGTAGAGATGGATGAATTATTCATTATGAATTATTCATAACACAATTTTTGACATTTTTCTGGAATAAATTTTGATTTTTTTAAAATTATTTGATAATTTTTCAATTATTCACAATATCACCCAATAACTCCTGAACCAATCATCAGAGTACTTTCATAGGTTCTTGGTTTCTTCTTTCATTACTTATCTTATTCAATGACACCTGATTAATCCAGCCATTTCTGTAGTTTTTAATATCTTAGGCCACAAAACCAGTAAACTAATGAGATCCAGCACTGCTATGAAGGCCATTAGAGAAAATGCATAACATTTCTTTTTTAGAAATATTTCCTTTTGTAAACATTCTTGTACAAGAGTGGATTCACAGAAGTAAATTTGGTTATAATAGATAGGCTTCTAGAACTTGTGGTACTATTATTTTTCAATATTGCCACCGAGACAACTTCCAATTGAAGTGGTTTCTGAAGTACTGGCTGACTTCACATTTCTTAAATGGAATCTATCTAAATCTAGTTTTCAGGTAAATGTGGGATTAGCTATTTAAACTCAGTGAGGACATATGACTGCAGAAGCTGAATGAGAAATAAATTAATTCAGAATCAGAACCCAACTTCAGTGGTGCTCAGCTATAAGTAGGCAGAACGAGTATAGATTCAGAGCTATACAGTGGTTAGAGTCTAGAAATTGCATGTAAAGCTCTGCAGAAGAAATTTACATCTTTCTATCAGCCCTCTGCTTGGTATGCACCTTAGGAGCAAAACCACTACTGAAACATCAGAACTTTTGAGATTTTTCAGTAAGCAAAACCAAAAAAGGTAAAAAATGTCCCAGCAAGCAGCTCCAGTCAATGAACTTTAGGTCTGGTGGCAGCTTTAGACTACATCTGCTAAAAGCATCAGTCACATATAAACTCCCCTAGATGCTCTGGACTAATTCCCATCCTTGTAAGTTAAAGGGTTGGCTGAAAAAAAATAAGAATTAAAAAAAAGAGAAAAAAGATAAGAAATACAACCTTTTCTTGCCCAGTTTCCATGGAAATGAAAGTGGAAAGACTGCTGGCAGTCAGTAACTGAGTGTGAGAACTCTCACTTGCAGATGTCAGTTCCTCACTCTTTGCTGAAAACTGCAAGTGTTGGTTTAAAAAATCAGCTGCAAATGATATGTCCAAACTCTGTGGATTTTAAAAAAAAGTTGATAAACTAGTCTTAAAATGGGAGCATTTAAAATGTAAAAGTCTTTACATTTCCATCCACCTGGCTGCTGAGACATATTCCTTTTATAAGCAAAAAAGAAGTGGTGATTACATTTTCAGTTACTATCTTCTGGATTTCCCTTTGGCTCAACAGTTTGAGCTGATTACTTTGCTGAGTGTGCTGAAAGCCTTCCCCACTTAAAGGAGGCACATGATTTCTTATTGATTTAGTAAAGCAGTCATAGATTCTGTTTAGATATGGATTGCTAAGATTTACATTAATTTAAACATAACAGGGAAATGAATGGATCTAGTTTTAAATCAAGATGTGATTGCTTGCATACAATATCTTTCAAGATTACTAACATATTTGAAATAAAGATTGAGAAACTTTCTTGATGTCTTGCAAGAGTTTGGATCCAAGTTCTTAAAGTAAATGATTTAATGTAAAATAAAATAAATAAACAAATATTTTTCCTTCTTATTACAAAAAAGACCAGAAACATGTGTCAGTTGTATCCAATGCACATTCTCTACAATCTACAAAAACTCTCCTCAATGCATTTATTCCACTCTGTGTCTTAACAAGCAGCTTACTGTTATTAAATTCTACGTGGAGAATAATGACTGCAAGGGATTTTCCTGGAGATCACAGTCTTAAAGACAGATTGGATGTTTTTTATGTCATACAATATTTATTACAGTAATACATAATTTTTCCTGGAATGACTGTGGGCTAAATGAGTAAGCAACTAACTCATTCACAAACATCATCATTAGGAGCTGAGGCAAATAAGCAGCTGATCTTGCTTGTTCTGTACACTGAGGCCTTGAGACTAGTTTTCCCTTTTATCCTTACACATTAATTCAGTTTTGTGGCTGCTGTGGCAGGTGGAGTATTTTATATTCTCATCTCTTTAATCAGGTGTGGGTTACTGAGGAAAGTTTATTCTATATATATATAATATACCCTTATATAACACAATATAATATATATGATATGATATGATATGATATGATATGATATGATATGATATTATAATTATGTTATAATTATATTATATTATATTATATTATATTCCCTTTTAGGAGATTGAGACAGTCTAATCCATAGCAAACCTGCTGTAGCACCATGAGGCTGCCATGGAACCAAGACCTTGGTAACATACTCCAAATATTGTGAGGCACCTGTGAGGGAAGCGCTATCACTTATGCAATGAACAATATGTGAACATGTGAATATAAGATAACAGAAAACAATACCATATTAAACTTTCTAATTGTATGGTAACGAGTATAGCAGTTTAATACACAAAATCTCCCAGTCTCCTCTTCATGGTCTGACTCAGTGAAGCTATTGTTTTAATTCACTGAACTGATGCAATACACAATTACAAATTTTTCTTTTTCTTATTTTAAATTATGAAAGAAAAATGAATAAACTTTTCTACAAGCTTTTCTTTTACTCCCCTTTTTAGCTATACTGACTTCAATCTACTAAGATTAATCAACAATTACATAGAAAAGAGATTTAATTAAATCATTTTGTGTTTAAATAATTGTGTGCTTATTTGGTTTAGGCTTATGCACACAGAGGCACTAGAAATGAGAATAAAGCCACTGCAGCAAAGCAGAGGAACTTCACTAGTGGGATTCTACAGATCTCCATCCTCAGGCCACTTCTCTTCAACAACTTCAAAACCAGCTTGGATGCAGACTGGAAGTAATACTAAGTTTGCTGATGGCACTAAAATGGGAGGAACTGTCCACTCCTTTAAAGGCAGAGAGGCCCTGCAGAGCAACCTGGGCAGATTAGAGAGTTGGGCAATCACCACATGAAGTTTAGCAAGGAGAAGTTCTGGATTCTGCACCTGGGAAAGGCAGCCCTGGCTGTACACACAGACTGGGGAATGAGAGACAGGAGAGCAGCGCTGCAGAAAGGGACCTGGGGGTCCTGGTCAGTGGCAAGTTGAACAGGAGCCAGCAGTGCCCTGGCAGCCAGGAGGGCCAAGCGTGTCCTGGGGGACATCAGGGCCAGCATCTCCAGCCGGGCAAGGGAGGGGATTGTCCTGCTCTGCTCTGCTCTGGGGCAGCCTCAGATCTAGTGTGAGGGGCAGTTTTTAAACCAGACATTAACCAGTTAAAGAGCATCGAAAGGCGAGCCAAGAGGATGGCGAAATATCTGGAGAGGAAATCTTTTGAGGACTGGTTGAGATCCCTTGGTTTGTCTAGCCTGGAGAAGAGGATTCTGAGGGGAGACCTCATTGTGGTCTTCAACATCCTCATGAGGGGAAATGGAGGGGCAGACAACAGTGTCTTCACTCTAGTGAGCAGTGATGGGGCTTGAGTGAAGAGCATGAAGCTAAGTCTGGGGAGATTTAGGTTGGATATCAGGAAAAAGTTTTTCCCGCAGAGGGCTGTTGAGCATTGGAACAGCATCCCCAGGGAAGTGGTCACAGCACCAAGCCTGGCAGAATTCAAGAAGTGTTTGGACAACGCTCTCAGAGACATGCTGTGATTCTTGCAGTGTCCTGGACAGGGCCAGGAGTTGGACTTGATGGATCCCTTCCAACTCAGAATATTCTGCCATTCTGTAAGTCCTGACATACTCTGCCTGCAAAAGAATGCTCTGAGGGCATACAGGACAGCATATTATTTTTTGTTGGTTTTTTACTAAATGTTAGTACAGGCAGGCGTTTGGAAGATATTTTGCCGTATATGAACTTCCAGTGAGAGGGATGAAGCTGCTAAGTGCTCTAATTAGTCAGGAGTGACATAGTTTTAACCAAGTTCATAGACTGTATCAAAAAGTAGTTTTCAAAAAAGGAGTCAGAGATCTCCTTTTTTTCACCATACACTACCTCATAGTTACCAGTTCTCTGCCCATGTCCCACAATCATTGCATGTCTGTTCTCATCCTTTCTACTTGCTAGGGCTTCTAGTCCATTCCCTTGAAACAAACATTCTTTTTAGTGATGTATATCATGAGATGGGTCAACATACTTACTCCTGATAGGGTTTATGGAGATGGATGTGATTAACAAGCATGGAACACACTGACTTTTTTGAACTGCATTTCCTTACAGCAAAGATGAAGCTCACCTTCCCTGGGTAGCTGAGCTATGCCATTGTCCATAGAAAGACCTGTCACTGTAAATGATTCAGGCCTTCCCAAGGCTTGTTGAAACTATCTTTACTCTTGAAGGTCAGTGTTTCCAACTAAAATGCTTTTTTTCATCTCTTTTCAGTGTCTTCCAAGCCATTTGTAGTTCTTGCTCATTGTCCTCTCTCTTCAAGACCCTTTGCATTCCTTCTTTTATACTTTCTCATACTTCTTTTAGCAGGAATCTTCCACTGATGCTGTGGTGATCTTTTGCCTTATCTTTTATATATTTATATATAATTTATATATAATTTATATATAATTTATATATAATTTATATATAATTTATATATAATTTATATATAATTTATATGTAATTTATAAATAATTTATATATAATTTATATGTAATTTATATGTAATTTATACATTCTCTGCATGTTTAGCTTACATATTTGTAGCCTGATACTGTAACTTAGTTCTGGTATTTCCCTAGGCAGGAGGACAAAGTTTTCCAAAAGTCTCCTCATTGAAGGCCTGAAACCTTATGCTGTCTTGGTTCTCCACAGGAACCAATGTTGGAACCAGCTCTCTAGGACATATTTTTATAAACAGGATCCAAGCCTCATCTGAGGGGGTGAGATGCTAGAAGTTGCCCTATAGGGGTACATTAACCATTAAGCTTCTCATTGGGGAATCTTTGTCAGATATGCTACTTTTCAAAGTCTATAAAAACTGTGTATGCTGTAAAAATATGTTTATGTCATGTGCTGATTTTTCAACGTTTTCCACCTTGTTGAGTTGTGCACTATAAGAATCCTTACTAAATGAGGTAAGGTATTCCTTTTATTCCCTTAACCGCGTCTCGCTCGTAATTCTAGGACCAGAGAAAAAGGCATCACTATAACTGAAACCTTACTTTGAAATACCCTTCTCTCTGATTTTTAGGGGGCTTTTCACAACCTGTATGCAGCATTCAGGAAAGTAAGGAAATAATATAATCTGATTGCATGCTGTGATGTATGAAATGACTTTTTGCTGGTGGTAGGGAACAGCTCCCAGTCTCCAACTTACACTGTACAATTTTTCTTATTTAACTAAACATAGTTTTTGAATGAGACTGCAACAGGAGACTGTGCAAGGGGGAGGAGACATGCCTAGTCCTCACTCATTTACCTTTGACTTGGTGTGACCAGGGAGTTGATACAGCATGGTTTGTTATAATAAGAATGTCACAGCTTCCAGAGCTTTTCTCATCCTTGTTATGGCTTTCCATTTTGCCTGGCTGCCCTGTTTCCTTTAGTATAATCAGCTATTTGCAGAGGTGGTATTGCCAGCCTATGATAGTGACACTTGGCTGATGTAAATTAGTTTACATCATTAGTCTGATTCTTAGTACTGTGTTGCTCTCAGAGCACTGATATTAAACAGTGAGATCACAAAATGAGCTGAACCTCATTGCAACAAAGCAGTAACTTCCTAGGAACACAATTTCCTTCTCTGTACAAAAACCTGTAGTTCACTTTGACCATTACCTACACCTAATTTAAGAATCAGTAAAAAATAAGTATATACTGCAAACCAAATTTTTAAGGCATTTATGGGACACATTGGACAATTTAAGCTTTAAGTTAATTTCTTACTGGTCCTATAAAGCACAGTGCCAACATGACAGAAACCCTTAAAAATGTGGTTTATTGAGTGACAAAGAATTCATATTCACCTAGCATCTGAGATTAGGAAAGATCACAACACCAAAAGCTATATATGAAAAATTGTAAAGTAGCATCACATTGCTGACAGATCAAAACTTCCAGCTTAAGTGGACACAACCATTTATGCTCCTATGCCTTTCCATACTGTCCCTTGCTCAACTCTTTATTTATATAAAATATTTCATACATCATAAAGTACTGGACTCCTCCATGACCAGACTGGTTATCTACATAATAGTACAGCAGGAGAATGAATGGACTTAAAATTGCTTGATAGTATCAGTATGCAAGTAATAAATATTGCACTGTTGTTTCATATGTCAACAATACTATTGTTCTTTTTTTCTTTTTAATCCAGAAACATATACACTAATCAGGCGCTTTGCCATTTTTTTCTGACCTGAAAACCTTTCCCATTCTTCTGCTTCTCATTCAACATTCCTAAGCATGAAGATGCACAAAACCCTGAGATCAAAGGAAGATTTCCATTGATTTCACTAGTCTTTCAATAGAACTAGAAGAAAAAAAATTATCATAAGTACCTCATAAAACAGTTTAAATTTTTTAAAAAAGTTTAATATTTGAATTTTAATAGAGATGGAAAGAAATGTTGCTATTATTTATGTTCCATAAGCCTTCTCCCTGAGATAATTGAAAACATTTTCCCTACTCTTTCTTTCATGGGGACTGTGGAGGAAGAGACAGAAAGATTCTTTTGAAATGCACATCTGAAATCTTTCAGCCCATTACCAAGTCATTAGTGAACATAAGCCTCTGTGATGAAAATTTGCTTAAAAATTGTTAATCTGAACTCAGAAGCTATTTGATTCACAGCAGCAACCACTGCCAATTTGAACTGATTGGTGGTGTACATTCCTAGCTGTATTAGGTTTCCTGTTTTCTTCCAAGTAGTTCTATTTAATTCTTCAGATGATTCAGGCTTATCTAAATTTGGAAGTAACCTAGCTCCATTTTACCAAGGAAGGAACTTTAAAATTGTACTTTGATTAACTATCTGTGCCCTCCATCTTCTTCAGCCAAATGCTCCATTACAAGCCTGCCACCGTAGCTCATGACTGTGATCAAATGTCCCAGTAGAAACTTCTTTAGGCAGGCACAATCAAAACTACATCTACTGAGCCAATGCACCCAACCAGATTTCATACTGACCTTCCCCCAGGAAACAGAGAACTTTTCTCATAATTTGCATACAGCTGCAAAGTGTTTCTCAGTGCAGTCTTGAAGTTTCCCTCATCAGCTCCTTGCAGCATTTTGATCAATAATTTCTAATGGCAAATGACAAGAGTGAGAAAGGCCACCCTGCTAACTGTAGGAATATCATAAAAATTGACAAATAAACAAGAAATGCCACAAGCTTTCCAGTGAATGTTCCATGACATACTGTTTGTGTTAGACCGCTAATCAGTCTTGATTCTATGATAAATTTAAATACTAATCCCTTCTGAATAGGGATTAAGCTTCAGCGTGTAGAGGAGGGATTCATTAGAATTCATCTCATCAAGACACAGCTTGAAAAAAGTTGCACAGCACTTTGTACCTCAGACCTTTCAGTGCTGACAACCAATTGCCAAACTACCACTGAGTGGCTAAAATCAACAAACTGTAACTTATGAATGCCCATATTTTCTCAGTCAGAAACTGATGATGTGTTGTGTTGTTGTCTGGAGAGGGCTATCTTTAGGCAAAATGCTTTCTGGTTAGTTACACTAGACAAACCATCAAACAGTCCTGAAAAAGATGACAATAAGTAAGGGAAATTCAGTGGAGATCACGTTGACAGAGTATGAGCATGAATGTTTTGAGGCCCCATCTGTTGATTTATGTATCATTGGCCGACTAATTTCACTATTGTGTGGGCTCACAATAGTGAAATTACTTCATTGATTCAGCATGAATCAGACTATGTATTAATGCATTGCTGGAATGCCCTTTCCCAGGAAACATACACACTCTAAAATAGCTTTGACCTTCTCCAAACCGTATCCATGCAAAGGCAGTGGTGGCTAATGCAAGATGTGGTGCGTGCTTAAAAGCAGTTTCTATTTCTTTAGCTACAGGGTAGAATCAATGAATGTTTTGACGACGAAATTAGTAGGACAAACTCCCCAAACTTTTAGGACTCTTTTCTCAGTGTCAAATAAATTGGCACAGCTTTGATGAACACATGGATATTTACTGATCACATAAACTGAATATATTTGGAGTAGTCCATGATACACTCTGTTGTTGCAGGCAGAAATGTCCGCAGGCACTCTTAACTAAAATGCTTTGTTTACAGCAAATTGTGCATGGCTATGCAGCATTTACAGTTCTGCATGCTCTACAAGTGCAATACAGCCATGCTCAGGGACTCTCTCACAAATAACTCCCTTTCTCTGTCTGACAGTATCCCAGCAAAACAGCAGATGAAGAACGAAGGGCAGAACAAAAGTAACCTTGAGACAGGTCATTATTCACAAGTTTCAGCTTGTAAGGAGCACTTCACAGTCCAAGTCTCATTCATTATAAACAGCAGAAGTGTTAGCTAATTAATTTGAAATGTGTGTAAAAAAATCAAACAAGAATTCAGATGTAGAATCCTAACACTGTCACACCAGCTGGTGTTGACCACTTTTGCAGGGACTGCAAGCTTCAAAATCAATGAGCTGATCTCACTGACCCCGTAATGGAGTTGCTTCATCTGGAACATCAGATATTGACCCATTTGGGTTTTGTACCTTTGACACACTCTTCAATATATTCCCTTCTTTTGAAGACAACTTCAGCCTGAAAGTATTCTTTCAAAGAGAGAAAAGCAGCCATACAGTATGCACAATTGTGTGGGAAAAAGAAGAAACATCACAGTCTGTGAAAATTTCCATCCACATCACTGTGAATGTGTTCAGAGGTGCCGGTACCAAGCAGCATGACATGGCTGATGCTGAAGTAAATGGTATTACTAGACAGTAACTTTCATTATTTTAGTTAGATTCCTGTGAAAACCTGAAGCTTTTGCACATAGTGCACTGATACAGAATTTTGGCTTTTTCAGTCATATATCACTTATTGTCCCCAATAATTAAAATTGCATGGTTTATTTTCCTTTTGTATGACTCATGACAGAAAGACAGATTCTCTTTGAGGTTGGTTAGACAATGTCATGAAAAATGAAATGTACAGCAATGTCAAATGTTAAAAAAAAACAATTCAAAAACCACTGGGAAAAGTGCACGTATGGAAACCTAGACTAGTTACCTCCAGAGATCTTGGGATTACTGGGCACAGGTAGGGATTCTATGTTTTGAGTGTCCTCGCCAGAATATCTGTTTCACTCAAGACCATCCCTACATCTGGATGTTGCATACAATTTTTAAAAGAATTCAGTCAAACGTTATGATATAATTTCTGCTTCAATGTTTTGAAGACTTTTTCTCATAAATTCTTAAAATAGAAAGCCTAAAAACTCCCTATCTTGAGAAGACATCTTAAAAGGAAACTTATTATTGAAAAAAGTGTTGATTTAACATGAAAATCAGTCTCACAAAGCTTGCACTGAACTTACCTTTTAGGGTGCTAAAGCTAAAATTAGCTTTTCACAGAAATAGCATCAACAAAACTGCAAGCGCCCGTAAATACTACCTGCTCTGGACAATGTACTGGCACATTATCTACCCTACAGATTCAGCGACAATAAATGCCCAACTGAGGGCATGAAGAAGAAAGTCTAGGAAAGGTGTTCTAGCTGGCAAGTGCAGGGCAAAGGGTCTGCTCTGTCTCAGCACTGAAATCTGACCATGGCTGGGTTGTCAAATACTGTCACAAGTCAGCTCTGAATTTGGACCTTGTGGTTGATTCAAATTGTGGCTAATCACACAAGAGACAGACAAGAACAGTAATTTCTTCTGCAGTAAAGTCAAGCTTTCTCTTGTTATCAGAGATGAATTCTAAAAGAATGTCATGCTGATTGTGCTATCTTTCTGTTTCTCTGGTTGTCATCATATAGTTCTAGTGTCTTTCAAAAAGCACACATATGAAATCTTGTACAAGTTCTATGCTTGAAATTTGATTAATTTTTTAGACTACATTGAACATAGGTTTTTTTACAACATAGGAAAAAATTACTGTAGTAATTATTATATATATTTTATATTAATTATATAAAATAATTATTGTAGTAATGGTAGGGTGAAATTTAACATATAAGAGTGAACTTTCAACAGAGACTTTCTTGCTAAGAAATTGGTTCAAAAGGGGAGTTATATAGCCATATATATATATATATATAGCCATAATATATATATAGCCATAATATATAGCCATAATTTCCTAATAGAATATGTTTCAAGGTGTATCTGAAATCCTACATTAGCATAGTGAAAAAAGCTCTATAAGATTATCCAGCCTTTCTCTGTGCTAATACAAGATGACAATATTCTTGAGAACCTCGCCAGTTCAATATTAAATTATTTATATGTAGAAAACTCTCCCATACTCTTGAGAGACTTGCAACCCACCAGATGTCACTTCCAGAGTAGTGTTCCTGATCCTGATCCTTCTCCTAGCTTCATTCTAATACCCTTAAATTAGTTATGTTTGAACACCTGTAACAACCTCAGTTCTGTGACAGTAATTACAATATCAATTGATCATAAATGGTTTGAGGTTTTTTTATCATTTGGCACTAATTCCGTCAAGCTATATACAAGAAGCTTGTCAATTCTTCCTTGTAATCCTCCTCTTTTTGTCCTGCTGATCTTCAAGCTGTTATTTTCAAAATTCCCTTCATATAGCAAGTAAGTTTCCCAAAGTGCCTGTGACTAGAGATCTATAGCCACTGTAAGGTATTTAGAATTATTTTCTCTATCAATATTCCCATGTGTGTAGGTCAAAATATATAATATTTTGGCTGTGTGTTTTTCCCGATTAAAGCATGGCTAGGCATCTAATCTCTTTTGGAATGGTCAAGGTGTTCTGCCCCACAACTAAATTATCTTGGAACTAAAATATGTGGAAGTGGTTAGAAGCACTCAGAAAAGCAGCAGACCACTCAGGTGGCTGCACTCTTTCCTCAGATCTTATGAAAACCTTTTGTTTTCCATCTGATGGTAGAAATCTGAAAGGAAACTCTGCAACACCCTGTATTTTCTGTCCACACATGAATATTACTTCTCTTGCCTTTTCTTCCTTGCACAGCTCCTGCTGGGCTGTACTGTACTGGCCATTTCCATGGAAGAGGAGTCTCCTAAGCCAGTCTTTGCTACCAGCAACATCACAACTCTCCTAGTTCAGATAAATACTCCATGCAGACTAGTACCACAGCTATTATGAAAAAGGGGTTGAGACACAGAGGTGAAGCTCTGTGCCATGGTGACAAGGTGAGATTTAAGAGTTTCACTCTTTCCTATCTGTGTTCCTCTCCTTGTGACTAATACACACCACTTGCTCTGCAGGGAATGAGATCCTGATCACACTAGGAAATGGACTGGTACAGTACCCAGCTATAAGCATTTACCATGAGTAAGTGTCTAAAAAGGGAAAATCTCCAGCTGGATGGGGACAGCACTGGCACTAGAGTTGCAACTCGGCATCTGCAGTGTGCCGTTCCTAATAATGGCCTGAACCACCTCTGGGTGGAAGTCACAGCCCTTCTGGTGTGTGCTTTGCCCAATATACAGGTAATACACAAACATTGAAACATGAAACATGAAACAAAGAGTTGCAAAGCAAAGTGTGAGCAAGTCTAATCTGTAGAACATAAAAGGAAAAAGTGTATGTGCCTGAAGTAGAGACCTGGGAAGGAGCAAGATATTTTCAATCTAGCTGTTTTCTTGGTATTTTGACTGTGTAACAGATCTCAAAGGGTGCCTTTTCCAAGTATTTGTCCACACTTTGTGAAACCCATATATACGTATTGTATTCATATTACTGTTTCACAGGTTTACTGGCAAACCTAAAAAGGTTTATGCCCAAATCTACATGTTTTACAGTAGATTATTTTACAGCTGAAATTGCTGACAGTGATTAAGTTTATTCATGATTGGTTTGTAAATGCTTCTGAATTTGCCACATGTTAGAAATTCAGGCTGAAGTGTTTAATTTTTTTTTATTTTTTTTTTTTTAAATTATATTCATGAACAAGACATGCTTGCTTCAGCAAGATTTATCAAAGGACAAGTATATGTCTTCACTCAAGTTAAAAACAGACTGTCAGCTATAGAAAAAAAACAAACCATATGGGAATTCCATCTTTAATACCAGGCGAAGAAAGATGGCAGATAGGGAAATATACACTTTTTGCCAGTCTCACATTTTTCAGGACATGGGGAAAACATGCTTTCACATACAGTGAAATCACAACATATTTAAAAAAAAAAAATCTTCAGTTTGAAGACAGTCAATAGAGAGTTTGCAGCTAAGACATAAGTGCTGAATGAAGCTGGGGTCTGGGAGGAAAACAGATAGCATCTGACTGTGTAATTAAGGTTCACATGAGGGATCATCTACTGGGTTGACCCTGTCTGAATGCCAGGTGCCCACCAATGCCTCTCCTCAGCTCATCAGGGTAAGAAAGATAAAACAAAAAGGTAATGGGTTGAGATAAGGAGAAGGAAAGAGCACTCACTGATGGCCACCATGGGACAAACAGACATGACTTGTGGAAATTAATCACCAATGTATTATCAAATCAAAGAGTAATAAGAAGTAAAATCGTGCTGTCTCTCTGTCTCTGCTGCTGTTTTCTCCTAGTCTGGAAGGCTCCTCACACTCCCTGCTCCAGTGTGGGAGACAGTCCTCTATGGACTTATCCAGTGTGAGTCCTCCCAAAGGGTTGCAGCTCTTCACAAACTGCCCTAGATGTCCTTCCCATGGGGCAGCAAACCTGCTCCAGCATGGGCTCCTATCCCCATGGCCAGGAACCTACTACAGCATGGATTTCCCATAGCATCACATTGCCTCCTTCAGGCAGCCACCTGCTCTGGTGTGAGGTCCTCCAGGGGTTGCAAGTGGATCTCTGCTCTCCCTTGGGCTTTCATGGGCTGCAGGGATGCAGACTACCACACCTTGGTCTTCACCAAGGGTTGCAGGGGAATCTCTGCCCCAGCACCTGGAGCACCTCCTGTCTGTCCTCTGCTGACCTTAGTATATGCAGGGCTGTTTCTCACGCTCCTCCCCTCTGCTCCAATTTTTTCCCCATAAATACATTATCCCAGAGTTACTGTTTCTGCTGTTGATGGGCACAACCAGAGCAGCAGTGGTTTGCCTTGGAGCTGTCTGGCACTGGCTCTACAGGACATGGGGAAAGCTTCTGGAATCAATTCAAGGGAGCCACCCTTTTCAGCCCCCCAGAACAAAAATTTTGCCATGTAAAACCAATATGAATGAATTAATAGTGCACATGCCACTTTTCTCTAGCATTTTTCCTTTCTTCACTTAATTGTCCTGTAATTAATTGTCCACAATTGTCCAGTTGTGTTGTAATTAATTAACATCTGTATGAGTCCAAGGCTTGCATCCTTCCCTCAGTGGTTGTGAGAAGACATCCTTTCCTGATTTTCTATTTTCCACCTGGCACTGTTCTTTATACAATTATGGTACTTCAGTGGTAAAACTTGCCTTTACAAAGCTAGAGGTTGCTTTTACTTGTGATATCTCCAGCCTTCAGTGCATTTTCTGCATTAGTGATGGAGAACTATAGCAGAACATAACATTCTTGTTTCAGTTTGTCTCAAGGAAACACTGGAAAACACATCCAAAAGATGAGGGAATAAGAGTATTTGAATAATTTTGTAGCTTCTACACTTCTGTGCTATCCAACGTGAATGATTTTTGCAGACACACAGCTCTTAGTTCAACAGCTTCACTGAAGTCTCAACATGCTTCTAGTTAAGATGCTTCTACAGCTTAGAAGAAGACAGTACTGGAAAGGTGTTTTTGCTGGGTGAATTTCTGTGTTGCATTCACCACTTTATTTAATTATCTTAAGCACAGTTTATTATTTCTGTAATACTTCATTTTAATATTGGGCTTTTTCCCATTCATGCTATTCCTTGGTCAATACTAAGATGTAGCACAACATCTCTGAATTTAAAGCCAGACTATCTATCCAGACTCAGTCAGCAATGTAGTGTTGCAATCAGATTTGTACAATGCCACTCTTCAGAAGGTTTATAATACAGTGGCAATACTACAACACTTATTAAGTTTCTGGGCCAGCTCATTTTTGTTCTGCAGAAAAAAAGACTGTTTCTCATCATCATTGTGAAACTGCATGATTTTGGAGAAGAAATACTGCCCACTACTAAAGATAAAGCATTTGCTTTGTCAGTAACTGACAAAACTTATTATTATTAATAACTGAATTGTTATTAATAACAGTTTCATTGTTATTATTATATGTAATCTATTGAATAATATTGACAAATATTGAAAAATATTTACATGTAGAGAGAATCTTGGAATATATATGGACATGAGAAAATTTGTAGCAAATAGTAGACAATGCCGTTAAGAGCTTTTTTTTCCCTACACGACACAGAAAGTAATATAAAAGGAACAAGGTGAGAGTTTGATTTGCTTTCAGTGTGATACATTGGCAAGAAATTTGATAAAATATTGTAGGGTTTTTTTTAAACACCTCAGCTTTATTCCTGGGAATGCAACATTGCAATTGTGGCATTCACAAAAGCACTGTCACTCAGTTCTATAGTGTTGTTAAAAATATGAACCTAGGTAGTAGCAGATATTTTTTCATCACATCTCCTGGATCCTTAGCTGCGTGGTGCCAAATGCACTCAATATATCAGTGGGATAGTCAGAGGTTAAATCAGCTCTCATTTTGTGCAACTTAGTCACTTGCCTATTCAATCTCCCATATTACCAATGTTTTCATCTTCTCAAACCACTTAAAAGCATTCCTTAAAATGATCCTTAAAGAAAAGCCAGTGCAAACATCTAATAAATAATATTGAAATGACCATTAGCACAGAAAAGTAAAACTCCTAGGACTGAACCCATAAATATCAGACTTTCATATACAAGAATGTATGTATCTACATGTTTCAATGGGGAACAAAGTGACACGGACTCCCTTACACATCCAAAGGAGATCACTTCATTGAAGAAATCCTTTCTTTTTATACCTTTAATTTACAGCTGCCAAAAATAAAACCAAACTGAGGCAGAACAGAGAGAGGTCACCCATTGGCTGGCTCAGCTACAGCGCTCCTGTCCACGCGTCCTGCCACCCAATCAGCTTCCTGCTCATCGCTGTGCGCGTGTTCCTCCAGCCAATCACAGTCTCACTTCCAGCTGTCACTCAGCTGACTCACTCCTCACTCATCGCTTCGTCCCACCCCTCAACCCTCCCATCTCCCCCTGTGCCTTCCCTCAGGGCATCGCGATGGTCCCCAACTTCAGCAATTATAACCCCATATCCCGCATCTACACCCTACTTGGAGAGAAAAAGGTATGCATCTCGTTTCTCCCTCATTTCAATGTTCTTATTTATAGCATCCAATGGGTAGATTCTTCAGTCAACCTGAAATAACTAAAAGAAGTTAGTGTCACTATTCTTTTCCCTAACAACCATAGAATAAGGCAGCCAGTGGCTTGCTGGTGGTACAGAAGGTGGCTAAATTACTTGATTTTTCTGGGTAGAAACAACCCAAGGAACACTGTAAGTCCTTGCAAACATACTGTGTGGAATTCCTTTTGCTTCATTAGAAGGAATTAAAGGCATTGGTATTATGTCTATAACAGCTCAAATACTTTGACTTCGCTAATTAACATTTTTCTACTTTTTTCATCCAACTGGAAAAGCCAGAAATCTGTTTTAGCAGAATCGAGCCTGATTGTATCTCTTTCATTTGTAAATCCTTGCCACTGTTAGCATGCAAGCTTGAAACTTCAAGTGTCAGAAAAGTACTCAGAGGAAATTATTTAAAGTGAATTCATTACTTAATGTAAAAGGGAGTTATAAATTTCTGTAAGAAGATTAATAATTTCCTCATTAACTATCTGGTTTTGATTTCAAATGCCATGAGTTCTGTCTCTTTCAGGATACAAGCAGGCAACTTTAAGAAAAGAGAAATATTTCCATATCCTCTGTGCAACTTTTTCAGTTCCCTGAACACAGCATATATTTACTACAAGATTGGACTGAACCCACATGGGACCATCTGTATGTAAAACTGTCTAGCTCTTAATGAGTTGATTGAATAATAAGCTGAGTTGATTGAATAACCTAATAATGTACAAGAAATGCATGATACAGATAAGTTAGCAATGATTCTTATGTTCCTGATTTTGAAGAAAGTTTTAAGATTGTACTACAGAATTATGTAACCAATGACGTCACACAAAAAGAAAACTACAGAAGCCTTTAATGCAAGGAGAATGGAATACAAGTAAGGTGACAAAAAAATCCTTTTTGGCTGATGTCTGACAGCTTAACCAAACAGTATTAAATACCTTTATATAAGTATTTAATTCTAGATATATGCACAAAGTGTATCTAATCTGGCTTTTTGTGAACTCTGGTAATCACTGAGTTTGAGTTACCCTGACAGCCACTGACCATCAAACACTTCCCATTCTCTAGCAGTTTTCCATTCCCTACTTTTTTATCAAAGGAGTATATTGTAAGAACCTACACTTTTCCACCCCAGATATCCCAGATAAGAGTATCTTCACTCTAGAACCCAAGAGCAGGTTTACTTGGCTGCATGCACACCATTGCTGTCACGTTCCCCTTTTCTCTGAATCACCTTAGAGCTACCTTCACATTGGGAACTCTGTGGGGACACTGAGACAAGAATAGAGCAGAGTGTGACTGTGTGCTGCTGCATTCAAAAGATTGACTCCATAGAAAACCTGTAGAGAATTGGGTACAGGCAATTAATCCCCATTTTAGGAGGTGGAAAATAGGTACAGGGAAAGACTGGGGCCATTTCCCAAGTATGATCAGATACTCCCACTGAATTCAGTGTAAGGTTTTTGTTTAAATAGGATGTTTTCTCTCAAGCCTGTTGATTTAAATTCTTGGAACATTGGACCATGCAGTGGTCCTAGTTTTATAAAATCCCAGTTTTACAAAATTATCCTAGTTTTACAAAATCAAGTGGATACCTGTAAAAGTGATTAATCTGAAATATATGGAGCTCCATAACCAAGAAGTTACAGAGGAACTGTAGGATGTTGAGAAGTCTCATCCTTTTTTTTTTTTTTTTTATCTCTTTACTTATGAAGCAATAAAACAGTGGACTATTGAAACTGATTTATCTGGAATCCACCAGATTACTAATACAAGCTATATCAGGCTGCTGTCTTAAAAGAATGATAAATATTAATGAGAAAACAAATAAAAAAACATAAAACACGCAAACAAATTATAGTCTTCAGTATTGGACTTGATGATCTTGGAGGTGTTTCCCAACCTTAATGACTCCATAATTTTTTGTTAGATTAAATTTAACACCAAATAATAATTAAAGCAGCATGTTTAATATCAGGTTCACCTTTGTGTCCATGTTGCAAACATTGCTAAAACCAGGTCATGTATAAATGTGAGGTGTAAATTATTTTGGATAAGTGACACTTGTAACGATATCATAAGGATGGTATTTCTGGCAATTAATGGAGATTATTTTAAGTGGGAAGTAACCAGTAACCTGGTTGTGTTAAAGCATCAGATGATTCACCCTCAAACTGAGTAAACATGGGCAGATGTTTTTGTAAAGTTTTCCAGTGTGAGGGCATGCCACTGAAGTGGGGTAGAGGACACTGACTGTCACAGAAGGCAGGGCCATGATGAGAATAAGCTTAGTGTCTGAATAAATATGATATTCATTACCACACCATGGATGTGCTTGTACAGAGCTTGTGATATCTGGTATTAGAATTATTAATGAGAAAGCAAATGGTCTCTGCAGGTCATGTGGCTATATCAGAAAAATATTGACATTCACTAACAATTTCTTTGTATTTTCTCGTCCCACGCAGAAGCCTTTTGCTTAAAAGACAAAAAGACACCAGATTTTTCTTCACCCTATTAATTTTGTTGGGGAAGTACACATTTTGTCACATTCATCTTGACACTTATATCTTCCACTCTACCTGGAAGCAAGGAGATAATTTTCTATGGTGTCTGGTCTCTTTTTGATTTGAAATACTTCTCTACCTCTTTCATGTAATGCTTAATAAATTTATATAAAAATCTTTTTCATGTAGTAGAATGCATTTGATCTCCAAGAAAATTATTCCTTAGTACCTCTGTTGAAAAAAACTAAAATCTAGATGCCTTTTGAAAGATTGTTTTGCTTTGCTGAAAAGTAAATGGAATTTTTTGAAAATTAGAGCTCTAACAGCTTCTTGCTAAAAATATATGTATCTATATGCCTGTAAGTGTGTAGGGGGAAAAGAGTTTTATTATTGTTACACTGGAAGATTGTCTTGGTTTAAGAATGCTTTTCCCCATTTTTTTTTCTCCAGACAGCAAGGATCACATGTTAAGACAAGAACAATTTACTGGAAACAACAGTGAGGTAAGAAAATAATCAGTGGCAACAACAATATTAATAACAAAAGTGTACAAAAGAGAGAGTGATTCCCACAAAAATAGTCACCAATTTTGACCCAACCACAGCCATGCCAGCCCTCTATTCCCTCTGGCTTGGGGCTGCTGCCCTGCTACCCTGACAGCTCTGTCCACCCTGCTTGCTTGACTGGAAGAAGCAGGAGAATCCCTTCTCCTGCCTCTGGCAATGCTGTGAGGTGGAATAGAATAACCTCTGTTGCTACGGCAAGAATTAACCTTGTTCTGACCAGAACCAAAACAGAGGTTACACTGTTAAGGTACAAAAAAATGGATTGACAAGACCTATTGTTTATTTGGTTTAATATTGTTTTTTGCTTAACTTTTTCAGCATTGCTCCCAATGTATTAAAATAATTTTTAGAGTAAAATGGACAAATTCTAGCTAGCAATGTTCCTGATTACCACACCAGTTCAAAAGACTAATTAGCTCTATTAATTTTTCTAATCCAGAAGGATATAAAAGGTTAAAGAGGTAGAGAGAGGGAGAAAGAAATAGGAAGACAGGTGCAGGGGGCTGGGAAAGAGAGTGTGAGAGAGATTAGGGAGAAAGCTAGTCACCACCATGTGAATCCTATGGTGTCCAGCTGATCCTTCTTCATCCAGGTCTTCTCAGTGATGGGGTTTTCCAGAGTTGCTCTTTTGAGGACATCACATTTATACAGTACAAGTCCCAGGTATCCATGGGACATAGATGCTGTTCCCACAACTTGGTCTATCATGTGTATAAGGACATGCTTCCTTCCCCACAGTTTGCCACTGTGTGAATTTTTGTCAGGATAGGTTACCCAGATCTGCCTCACTGGGCCAGAAATAGCATCTTCCTGTTTTTGCCATCTATACTTGCCACAAGTTCTCACAATGGGAATTCTTTGTCTGGTAGTTTATCTTATGGGAAGTCACTTCTGTGACTTTGACAGTGTTTTGAATGTAATAGGATGCAGGTAACTGCATTCTATTGCAGAAAAAAGGCTGTGCACTGGTAAAGTATGTGTGCACAAAGCTTATAGGCTGCTCTGGCATTTGCACTGAGGGTGAGTACAGGAACTATCACTGCTGGAGTACGACACAGAAAAAAACATCTGTGAGCATTAATTATACTAGTTTTCTGTTCCAGGGAATGACTCTCCTTCCATGTGTCCTGTTTTACATCTCACAAGTTTGGAAGAGACAAAACTGATGAAAAAAAGAAGTAGAAATACAGTTGGACCTGTATAACACCTGGACTTTAATTTGGGGGCTGCCAAGTTAATGACAAACATGACAGAATCTTTCATGGAGAATCACTTGTCAAATATTATCTCATCTTGTCCAGGAAAATGCAAACTGTGAAAGAGTGTGTTCTTGTAAGAGGAGATGATTTATTAATTTATTTATTTGAGGTCAAGTGTTGACTTTGAAATTTTGCCACTGGTAATGTCTGGAAGACACAAATTTAGCCCCATAGTCCTGTAGTATTATTAGAGCTTTGTGCTTAGTTGTGGCCTTCTCTAGAAGTTGTGGAGAACATGATTTGCATGTGGATAAATGCCACAGCTCAGTCTAGGAAGGTTTATTAATGAATATTGTGAAAGAAAGGCTGTTTTTCAGAAAAATAAAACCTTTTTGTTGGCTATAGTTTGCTTACTTTTTTCCTCCCAAACTTAGAGGCTTTTGCTTTGTGCTATTTTGTGTGCAAGTACTTTTAGCCTTTAGGTATGTAATCTATATTTTTACAGTCTGTGAGTTTAATGCAGTCAAATCCATGGCCTTGTTCAGTTCCTGCAGAAGCTAATAAGAGAATTGGCTCCAAAGGGATTGGAATAGGGTACAGAGGCATTTACACTCTAGACAATTAGTTGCTGTTCTCTTTCACCAAATCATATCTTGAAAAACTGTGGAAAAAATTCTGATTCCATTTAAATCATTGTTAAAACTCACTAGGACCGAGATTTGACTCAGTGTAAATCAGAAATGATATAAAGAAAGAACAGTGAGGAGAAAGAGCAGCAACACACAGCTTTGTGTATAGCACTGCTAACCATTTCAAAGCACTAACAAAGCGGTTATCTCACTTCTGTACCAGAAGAAAAGAAGCACTAAGAATCGTGTCAGTGTTTAAAAGGACTATAAACTTTGTTTCTGCCCTTGTCAGAAATCATTTGTACTCGTAAAATTTTCAAAACTTTTCCATGAGTTTCTTAAGAAACAAAAAAAAAAAAAAAAAGTCATGTGAAGTATTTGCTGACTCTGCCTTCTTTTTTAGTTGTACACCCTTGAGGTGTGTTAGTGAGGCTGTTAAGCTGGAATGTTAAGTGTAGCCTTGAAGAATATGAAGAGCAGTAAGTCTGCATGATTGTGGTGTATTGAAATTCAATCATGTTTGAGCAGAAAGGATGGATCAGTGCACAAATCATTTAATTAATGAACACTAAATCTTTCCAACAAATGCTGGACTTTAAAATAAAAGAGAATGCTTTAGGGAAAGAAAGAGACAGATTTAATGCATTTCTTTTTGGAGACCTTTCAAGATCATCTCTGAAGATCTAATATCAACACTGTTATAATTTCAGAACTCATTTCTTCTGCCTACTGTCTTAAAACTGTACTTCTAAATACAAAAAAAAAGGATATGTAATCTCTCAGTTGTAGCTTCTCTTTTATTGAACTAAAGGCTTAAATGGCACAAGGGCAGCAATTATGCCATCCAAACTCATTGTGATAGAACTCTAGGGGTAGACAGTAAAGCAGGTTGGAAAATGGCAAGAGACATCAAAAGTAGCATAAATTGTTTTCCATTTATTTCTTTATTTTTCCATGGAGTTTTTTGGGATCTTGGGATTTAGAAAACTGTCTTGCTATGCCTTTTCCCTTGGGACAATTATACCAAATTAAGATAGGAAATACATTTCGGGACAATAGCAGTACAGTAATAGTCACTAATAGGCATGCCACATATTCATAGTCACATTTTTGGTGCAGGTCTTGAAAGAGCTAGAATTTTGTTTTGAAGTTGATTTTATTAGAACTTGCTTTTTCTAGGTGACCTTTTTGTTTAGGCAGGACAAGTTACTTATAAATATTTTGAGGCACATTTGACAGAATGAACAATATTATCTACCATACTACTTTTAGAGGAAACTTATTTCAATGCTTATGGCAAATTAAAAAATGTGTTAATTTCTTTGCAGTGATGACACAAAAATTAGCTCTTTTCAGGTGATTAATCTTATTCTTTTTGATAATGTCTGCACAAAAGGTGTGGTTTGTAAAAATTGGAACTTACAAGCAGTCAATGGGCCTAGGACCTAGGATACGGGAGAGCTGTAGGGTACAAACAAAACATCCTCATGCTATATAATATTAAACAAAACTTATCCTACTTCTAGTCTTTGTAAGAAAGATTTTTACTATCTCCAGGGGTGGAGACTCCACAATAACTCTGGGCAACCTGGACCAATGTTTGGTCGCCCACACTGGCACATTGTAGCAAAATGTGCAAAGAAGCAAGTGCTCATCTGCCTCACTGAAGTCCACACCCCCAAAAATGCCTTCTGGATTTCAGGACGGGGAGTTAAATTGTGTGAGAATTTGAGATTGATAAAAGTGGGACTGTTGTTCAATTACCTCATGTCTAAGGCGATGTAACTTCTTGGGGAAGAAGAATGTATCCACAAGAAAACCCAGACACTCCAGCAGTGTTGAAAATCAGCTCTGTCTGCATGTGGGTAGGGGAGGCTGTAGCCCACAGGCTCATTTACAGAGACTGGGTTTGAACACACACTCCTCCACAGATAAGCTGGGGGAGGAGAGTTTTTGGGTGTGTGATGGTGAAGCCTTTGGTCCACTTAAGACAGAAGAGATGAACATCCACCCCTGGAAGCTATAAGCAGACACTGTGGAGATGGAATGGTGCTTTTAAGAGTCCAGATGTTCTCCTTTACAAAAAACTGTCTCAGCTATAAAACTCACAGCCACCCTGAGAAGGTCACATTTACACAAAACATTCACACAGGAGGTAGCTGGCACATCTTAGAAGGTGACATAACCCACTGGAGAAGCCCAAAGTGCCCTCCAGACTCATTCCTGAGGCCTTCCACCAGAGGCCTGTGCATGATCCAAGTGTTCCAACAGATCCACAGTCTGTTGCAAAAGATAGCATAAAACTTCCCCCCGCCCTGAGGAGATACTTGGGCATTCCCATTGTTCCTGAACATATATTATTAACCTGCTGAACTCTGTGTTTTGTGGGACCCCCATCACCAGAAGACCAGAAGAGGAGTAATGGGACACCACTGGCTCCACAGGGGTGCTGATATCTTTCTACTTAATTGGTCTCTGTCACTCTCTCTCCCTGTGTCTTTATTTTTCCTGTTTCTTGCTATCTCTTTCTGTCTTAGAAAATATTTACTATTAAATAAAGCCCACACTATTGACTTTGACATGTGGTCTTATTTGTACCTGAATTTGTACAGAATCTGTCTCTAATGACTGTAACAATTTCATCATAAAAACTTTTTGGAAACAGGAGAGACACTTCACACACTTGGTCTTTTGACTCGTAAGATAAATGTCTGTGAACATAGTTTGTCTTTAAAAGCTTGAGAGTTTGGTGGCTCCAGATAACATTTTCTCTGCATCTTAATTTTAATTCAGAAAAGCCTCTGCATTTTGTATGGCTTAAATCTCAACTCAAGTATCTGAAATATCAAGTATCAAGTCAGGTATCTGAAACGCTAAATATTCGAAACAAACCAATAAACTGTATCTCTTGTCCTCCTGGATTGGCATCTTCCACTTAACAATGTTATGATTTTGGAGTCCAGGAGTTAACCTCAACTGAGAAAACTTTTACATTATTGATATTTACCTAAGTTGGTACTTTGAAAACACCATGCCCCAGTCCAGGATACTACTACAGTAAAATAAATTTCCATAATCTCTACAGTAGTCAAAGCTTAGTGAACCATTAAAGACAAACCAGCTCAATGAACCAGGCAGCAACAACAAAATAAATGTACACTGAAAGCATGCCTAAGGCAACAACAGCTTTTTTTTTCTCACTCCCTTCTCTGCTACTGACTTTGTAACAAAGGGCAAAAATGTCCAATAATTTATTTGTTGGCTTTCCTGTCTGGACTTCCAAGACTTTCAGCCAAATTTTCAGCATAGCCTCTTGGTTTGACAGTCTCCACCTTAAGTTAAATCTTCTGCAAAAGATTTCTTTCAATTTCATTTCATCAGATGATGCATGGAGGATGAATTTCTACCTCTGATAATGCTATTTTTGTGTATGAGTCTGACTGTGAGTATGTATATGAGGTATTTGCCTACTTACCACATAAAAAGGAGTTCCATTTAAGACATTATTGTTGTAGCTCTACTGCTCTGACCAGAGTGGAAGACCCTCTTGGGTAAGTTCAGAAAGCTGCAGTTTACAGCTCACTGAGCTTGCATCCCTCAAACCTAGGTCTTCTTTAGTCTGTTTAGTCCAAATCTAGCCAGTGTAGAAATATGACAGGCAGGCATGGCATATTTGTGGCTATGATGGAAATAGCCATCCATAGAAAATTTCCAAACTCTTTAATAAATGGCATCCATCATTAAGGCCATCTAGAACTGACTGAACATAAAGTTATTGGTCAGTATGAGAATTCATATCACATTTTCCGTAAACTTGCTGCCATTACCATTAGGGAAAGGATATGCCTTTTGTCCGGGGGCATCCCATTTGAAGAACAAAAAAAATCTCATTACCTTATCTGCTCATCAACAGAGATGTACTGAGTTCTTTGGTTGTGAGTACTTTACCATCCTTGAGAAAAATGGAATTAGGTTTCACTGAGATGTATGAGAAAACTGACTAAACTGATGAAATATGGGTAGGGTGTAATCAAATCCTGTGAAATGATGAGCTTTACTTCCTTCTCTCTTACATGAAGTTTGCCTTTCCTGCTACTAACAGCCAGTACCAAGGCTGGCCATCAGTGGCACTGGAGGAGTGCTGAGCAGTAGCTGGAGATGCAGAGCTGAATGGCCCAGAAGTCTTTGCTACCCTCTGAATTTCATTTCCCTAAGTAGCCAAATAAGAAATTACTTATTTCATAATGTAACAGATGAGCTCAGGTGAACAATGGGTTCTTGCTCTCTCCTGGGATGTCTGCAAGGTGAATGCCAGACTGGTACACCTATTTCCTATGTCTTTCCTGTTCAGGCAGTGAATACAGGAGTTCTACCACTTCATAAAGAAGAAAAGACAATTTCAGCTGCTCAAGTTTCAGAGCAGAGCTTGAAAATGCAGAGCAGGTAGAGTCCAATGGCTCCAAAATCAGACGGCAAATACACTAATGCTGACTTAGCTATAATTTTAAAGTCTTCTTATTTTAAGCGGAAAGCCAAATGTGAGACAGAACATGGGATGCTGCTTTTGTGCTATGCTTTCATCTTCAGGGCTTCACAGATGATGCAATGGCAATTGATATGGAGATACATGACTTTTGGCGTTATTGATCACGTCTGCACTATCAGACATGATCAATAAGCTAACTGGCAAATGCCTAGTCCCAGCATGCATTAGGTTTTAGCAAGCAGCACAGTCAGAACAATTTGGGGTTACTTTTGGTTTTGGTTTAGGAGAATCACAAGGGGTTTATTGGGTTCTGTTTTTTAAACTAGTATTACCCAACAGCCATGAGAAGATAAAAATTAAATTCAAAAACAAGTTACAGAAGTGTCAAATCTTTGTCTCAGTGTTCCCCATATTTTAAAGATGAAATTTTGTTTATCCATGAGTCTCTTCTCTACATGTTCTCACTTGGTTTTTGACTTGAAGGACATCTGAGAACAATGTGGGGGAGTAAGACAGAGACAGCTGCTTGTGGCAAATAACTTAAAGCATCAAGAGGTAGAGGTAAAAATAACAATGAGGCTACTGTGTTCAAGCTATTAGCAAAAAAGGCCAAACTTGGACTTTCACTGAAGTCAATGCATCCCTCAAAAAGGCCAGTGTACAGTTTTACCTGGTGTGTATTTTTAGTTATTCACAAAAGCTTAATGTAAACACTGTGTACATTTATTGTGTACAATCACTTGCAAAAAAACCCCATATGACCTAGTACATTTCCAGAAGATTGCATGGATACATTAAGTTTATACTTGAAGAATGAGTTCTGTGCTTAATAATACTTTTCAGAATATATAAAAGTACATGTGAACATTATTCTACCCACAGTGTCAATGCTGTTCTGCACATAGTAGATCTCAGAAAAAGCACAGGTAGCAAAACTTCATTTCCCCAAAATGCACTTCAATATATATTAAGTATAAAAACCTAATTTAAAATAATGTCAGCATCTTTTGCCTGTAGAACATGAGGCTCAGCATCTTTAAATTATTTAAGAGTTCCTTAGAGAGTCAGTTGTGCTTATAATGTCAGATTTGCTCAAAGAAATGGAAAGAGCAAAGCAAAGTGTTGAATAAGGACTTCCTGTGTGATTTTACCAAGTTATTTTTTACTGCCTGTAATTGAAGCAGCATTCACACCTCACACCATTTTAGCCAAAAATATATGTTGTATAACTGCAACTTGTTTTACTTGGTTTTGTTTCTATTTTTTTTTTCCTGTTTTATAAATAGAGTAGCTCTACTGAACTGCTCTTTTCCCCATTGGGACCCATTCACAAATAAATACAAACTCTATCAAGACTCAATTGAAAGCACACTTGTAAAGAGGCTTACAGGTTCTATGTATGTCTCCTCCAAAAAGGAAAAACACAAACTATAAAGGAAAGAGTGTACCGTTATCATCTCTGACATATTTTGTTTCCCTTATTGTGATAGAAGGACCAGAGCTAATACTCATAAAGCCCCCTTAACAGTTTCTATTCAAACAAATGAATATATTCAAATAAATGAATGGCAGGATTTGTCACAGTTTGTCATTACAAGTGCATTTTCAAGATATAGCAAAACCTTTATCCTAGTATCAGCCATAATATTAGGCTAGATGAAAATAAAGATTCTTGTTAGTGTTGTCTTTTTAATTTTTCATGGTGTTATCTTTTTTGCTAGGCATTTTGGAGACCTCTAGGTGAAACCAAGGTTGTGTGAGATGTGTTATATTTTCCCATGCGTAAGTTCCAATTTATCATTTTTAAGAAAATGTCCTTCCCAAGCACCAGTGTTTTATTAGTAAAATATATTAATGATGTGAGAAATTATAAATTATAAAACTAGGAAGAATGCCAGGTACATAATTTTATTTAAATACCATATACACTTGTCACACTTTGTCTTAGACATCTCTTCTAATTTAATGAGATGGCACAATTCCTAAAACTAGATGGAGAACTTCATCCGTGTGCTGAACCTGTCTTTAAAACGACCATTCAGTTGTTACTGAATGTTAGAAATATGGCAAAATTCACTTTAAATTTACTGAGGAAGGTTTGCACAGGGATGCATTGCTGTTTTCTGCAGCTAGCTACACCATCACTCTGATGATGTTCTCTCTGTAATGGAGATACTACTTACAGCTCTGTAATTAAAAAAAACAAACCAAAAAACCCTACCAATCTGTCCTTGCTTTGAGCCTCTTTCAGTACTAATGAGGAAATTAGAGTACACAGAGAACATATATCATAGCTAGAACAAAGAACAGGTCATCTCCTACTTTACCTCAGAACACCTTGCGCTGGCAGACCATGTACCGTCTGTGCCTGAAACACTTTGTGTCTGAACTAGAGCACAAGCTTCCTGGGGAAGCAGTGCATAACTTCATTTCATTTGGATCTGAGTGCAGTCATTATTGACTGTCTGCACACAACAAAAGGGGTTGTAGCATTCATAATGTTAATATTCTGCAAAGAATTTCTCATTAACTGTACAAATAATTTTCCTATTACACACAAACAAAAAAAAAAAAGAAAAAAAAAAGAAGACATTCTGAGCATATTCACACAGCTCAAATGATGACATTCAGTGATCATACCCTCTGACCTAAGGATCTTTGGGCAGAAGTATTGGCATCTGAGCACAGGCTTATCTGCATTCACTCACAGGCTGCCAGGTGACTTGCATGTGGAAACTCACCCAGAGCCACATTTCACCTCTGCCGAGCTACAGCCACTCCTGCTGACAAAGGCTTCTCTCCAGGGTCCACCATCCCCCTCAGCACTGCTGGGCAGCTTAGCTCTGTGTCTCAGGACTGTCCTTTACAGAGTGAGCTGCAGGCTGAATATTTTTAAATGGATCTGGATATTGTGAATTACAGAGCATCAGCAGGAGCAAAAAGAAATTAAATGACAGAAATCTGTGTGATTGTTTCAAGTGCTATATTTGCCGTGGATAGATTTTTCTACTAACTCTTCTCTTGACTAACATGTTAAGTATTCTGTGCCCAGTGAAGTGAAATACAATCAAATAATTTGTTATAAAAGGTAGCATTTTTTGCTGTTTAGAAATCAGCCAACCCATAGCTGACATAGGCTACTAGATTAAGGGGGTACTGCACCACTCACTCACGTCTTACTCTCATTCTCTGACTTTGTATACAATTTGAGATTATATTGTATGGAACTAAATGGCTCAAGGCAGATGCTTAGCTTTAACCTTCCAGTTGTACATTGAAACTTTACAACTGAAATAGCACTTTATTCATGCAGAAGTTGGAACTTGGGTAGATTATTTGAAATTATTGACTAATTCTTGGGAACAAAAATGTGTCACATATACCTGAATTCAGCCTGACCACTATTTCTTGCTTCACATTTCAACTTCCTCCTCTTCCCTCAACAAATGATTTTGTAAGACAGGAGAATTGGGAGGAAATATTCAGATTCCAGCAGTAGCCTTGGGCTACACTGTTTTGCCTTTCCTTTTTTTTATCCCTCCAACCTTTAATTAAGTCATCTCCTCTAAGTGTTGGGCCAGTCTCATCAGGCACAAAATAGTGAAGCTACACTGAAAGCCACAGTTCATTTAGCTAAGGATTCCTTTGCCTTCATTTTCATGTCTGATTTCAGCTTCTGGAGGTTCCCATCTCCTCTATCCACATCGGTATGCTGGCTGTGGCGCCGCTTCTCTTGGCATTGCAAAAAGGATTCCTTCTTTGTCTAGACCACTTGCAGCACTGCTTGGACAGCAAAGAGGCCTTTGAAGTAAATTCATGGCTTCTTTCAAAACCTGCCCAAATTTCAGAAAATATATTGATTGTTTTGGAAATAAGTTCATTGACTAATTTCTCTTGAGACTGCAGGGAAAAATCAGAGAGGAAACAAGTTAGAGATGACAGCAGAAGAAACATTTTTGATTTATTCTATTTCTTTGCTAGCCTCATCTTGCTATTGCCATTTTTATTATTTTTATCCATCAAAGCAGAAGAATGTTCCCATTGTCACCTCTTACTACACAACACAAAGTAGTGTATTATAGTGTATAGTGTATTATATCATATTTTATATGTATTCATTTTAACAATTGTGTCAAAAAACCTTGAACGTGTACTTGAGAATTTATTCAAAGGTTGTCATAAAATAAATGAGAAAGCAAAGTGACTTTCAGTTTGAAAATAGCACTTGAAAAAGATTGCTTAACATATGTGGAATTCCCAAAATGTGTTTATAGAGGTCTCCATCAGCCTACACCTTGGTTAAGTTGAACACATTTTGTTTGTGTATGGCAAAACATCTTGAGAGATGCCAGAAAAATTTTTCTTTTTTCATAATGAAGAGAACTGAAAAGTATTTAATGGATAAGAAAACCTAACACACAACTGCACATTTTGGATGGCAGCCAATTTTTAACTCAGTTTTTAGGCTGGAACAGAAATGTGTAATCTCCCAGTGGTAGCTTTAAGATATGAGTTTAAGATACTTTAATGACCTCATATCATAGCTCAATGTTTAATGAAAATTATTTCCCATATTCAAATGAATCTATTTCTAAACTGTGCACAAAAGTCAGAAGATTCCAAATAATCTCTCTGAGCTTCACCACAGAGTGAATTGGAAATTATTTAATGTGCAATATGCATTAGGAGTCACCATCTTTAGCAAAGAGCACCACGTACTGATTTCACAGATTGCAGAGCACATAACACAGAAAAAAAAGAGTGGAGAAGGCAATGCATCCCTGTACACAAACCCTCCCAGTTTAAATGAATCAGTGAGCATTAGCATGCGTAAGGACTATGTGCCTATGACTTGATTACTTCTGCATCTCCAAGCACTGGAAAAAGTTTTATTCAACATGCCTGCAAAAAGCTGTGATTTTGAAATAGGTGAGGAGAAACACATCAAAATATGTAGTTTGATCTTGCTTATTTAAAAGCATTTTAAACTGCTATTATTTTTGTAAAGCAACTTTTTGCCCAAGAATGTACCAGTGAAGAAATGTGTCTTTGCTTTTGTTTTCTAGACATGTTATCTTGACCACAGGATTCTGTACCTTGCAGATATCTCTATCTATATCAACATCTATCTATATCTAATCTATATCTATATCATCTATCTCTATCTCTATCTCTATCTCTATCTCTATCTCTATCTCTATCTCTATCTATATATCTGATCTATATCTATATATCTCTATATTTATATCTGTATCTATCTATCTATATCTATATCTATATCATCTATATTTATATCTATATCTATATCATGTATATATATCTATATCTATCTCTATATTTATATATATATCTGTATCTATATCTATATCTATCTCTAATCTATATCATCTATATCTATATAATCTGTATCTACACACATATAGTTTTAATTTTTTTTAATCCTAAACTTGTAATGGAAAATTTTTTCAGAGCTCCTCTGATGGGAGAAGAGTCCTACTGATTCCTCAGTTCTGTGACCTCAAGAGGAAGAAACAATTTTTTTTGTAATGAAATTCATATATGAATGAAATGAAATTGTCTAAAATACTTGTTTCCCCTTCACATTATTTGTGCAAGAAATCTATCAATAATGTGCCAGTATATTTCATGATTAGTCTACAATTTTTTGTCATAACCTGATTCTTTAAGTCCTCTTTGTGGGACTCTTAATTATCTTTTGGTCTTTGTTAATGTCTGGATCTTTCTCCAGTTGTACAGTAGGTATTCTGAAGATGCTTACCCCAGTCTCTGCAGCATTAAACAAACTAAATATGATGAGAATATACTGAACTATGCATCTTTCCTGAGCACATTCATGTTCTACAGCTTCATTAACTGGGTGAATAACTAAAACCTAGTTCATGCTGGTAATACTTTTTCTCTTACTTTGTCAAAATGGTGTGCAAACAATTTGTAATAGTGGTTCTCATGAATATACATGAAAAAAAAAAAATATATATATAAAAATATATATATAGTTCCTCAAGATCATCCAGTTCTTTCTATGTACCCTGATACATCTACCTTTTAATTTTATTTAAGGATTCAACAAGATAATTTTACAATCTGAACTGAAAGAGAACCTCTTGCACAATTGTTGCTTATTCTGCAGAAAACTTTTACTCCTGGTTCAAATTTTGATCCCTTATATATAACCTAGATAATCACTACCCATTTCATGCTATTCTGTTTTTGCCAATGCTCAGATTGAGATTAGACATTATTGTAGTTTCTTCACCTATAATTTTGTGAAAAATCAATAAGGCAAAATTGTAGTCCTCTGTGACAATATGTCTTTCCTGAAAAGGACAGTTTTTCATTGTAAGTAATCTGATACCATAAGTTCTATTTCACATATTACATGTCTGGAAATATGAATACAACATTTTTCTCTAAGCCTTTCTACACTCCTGTCATGACAGAAATTAGCTGAAGAGTCTTTATCATAAAGTGCTATTTGTCAAGCTCAGAGAAAAGAATATGGAACAGGTCTGAGTGTTATGAAAGATTATGAAGAATTAACAACATACACTATGTGTGAATTTTATAGTTTATGTTATGTCCTGTGGAGGCTTTGTACAACGTTATACAAAGACATAAATGATGCTTAAAAGAGATGAGCAGTATTTTCTAAGTTATGAATGACCTTACAGGTAAATACTCAGATTATGGAAAGATTTCCTTTGATAAACATGGTTCTGTAAAAGACAAGTAGTGAAAATACTGTGGAATATCAATTTTTTTGAGAGGTTTTTAGTACAATCATCTGATCACTGAAACCTTTTAAGCTTGAAATGAAGATAAAACATGCTTGCCAGTGTTTTTTAGAAAACACCAAAACACTATAAAACTTGGGAATAACTTAACTGTTCTAAGAGTGATAATAAAAACAAACTTTAACTGTTAATAAAACTGTTAATAAAAAAATAACATGAAATAATGAACTATGCCACATAATATAAAGGAGAATGACAAGGTACAGGATGTGATACTCTCTGATTATTTATATTTCTCTCATCCAATACATGGGAAGCTCCTTAATCTAAGTTACAGTACAGATGTCACTAAGACATATTGAATCCATACCTTTTAGTATGAGATAGTTTTCTGATTTTAAAGCTTCTTCCAGGACCACACGATACAATTTAATGACTATAATGCATATAGGAACAAAATAAAAATAAAAATATTTTTCAGTCTTTGGTACCATATGATCTTCTTTTTTTGCTATTAAATATTTGACAACTGACACTTAATTAAAGCAACTATAATTCTACATTTCTGTTGTGCTGGTAAAGTATCTGTTTTTTCTGGAATCACATTCTGGAGAAGGACACTGTTTAGGTTTTTTCCTCATGATTATTCACCAATGTTATAATTTTACAGTTGATTTTACCCCACCATATTTTAATTATAATCTAAAGGTATTTTAGCACCTAATAGTATCTACTCTGTAGGATATGTTGTTTAAATTTTCAGCTTCAACCAGAACACAATGTGCTGTGTCTGAAATTAAAAGGGAGACGTGTCTTTTTAACAACAACACTAACAAAGCTTCACTGATTTAAAATAATGCTTTCTACTGACTAAAGTTCTGATAATTTGTGTAAGTTCTTGTTTCTCAACTAAAGGTTTTTAAAACAATTTTGATTGACAATATGACAGATTTTTTCCAAGGAATGGTTACCTAGTGGTGACTACCATGTTACTGGATTTTATTTTGTTTGGTATGTACCAAGAGTTCTGTTTAGAAACAATTGCAATCTGTGGGCTACTCACAACCTCAAAATTATTCATGTGCATCAGTGATCTGAGGCCAGAATTCCCATCACTTGCAGCAGAAGCAGACTAAGGGCACAATTCCTTTTAATGCTGACCACTTGATATTTAGTGAGTCCAGTGCCTTGTATAGCTGCAGCTGCATCCAGCCTGCTTTTAAGGATTTCTTTTTCATGAAAACAGTATAGCAAACAACTTTGGCAATAAAAAGAACTGTTGTTCAACACCTATTTCTTCTGCAAGCCCGAGATCTTCTTGTTAGGCATGACATTAAATCAGCCTTCTGGTATCAGTCTAACAAAGAACACAGAATATTGATACTGTTCCTAATATCCATTAAAAAACAAGCTTGAATCCCTCAAGTTTCTTGATGGAAAAAATGATGAACATCTATAGTAATAGAACTTTTCATAGGTTTTTCAGAATAAACCAACATGGAATAATTTTTTAATTTTGTGCTATAAGACCTTTTATTTTTTATCAGAATTAATTATAAACCAGGATCAGAGTATCATGACAATGCACATTTGGCTCCAGGATTAGACTGCATGATCTGATTTGAGTATCCTCAAGAGAACTGTTAGGTGTTGAGTGTTTTGAAAATCTGAGCTTTTCATATAGGTATCTACTTTACCTACAACACTATCATCAAATTCATAATTTTCCTGTTCAGTGAATTGTGCCCCAGAATCACATTTTTAAAGTACAACTGAATTTCCTCTGACTTTCAACCAGTGTACATTTTTGCTAGCCTAAGGGATATGCTGTTCTCATTAAGATGAAATGTATATTTGGGAATGCAAACAACACTGTTAATATTTTGAGGAATTTCTGCTGATATTAAAAGCTATACTAAATTGCTGCTTGGTTTATTTTGAGAAGACTTCTCTTTCTAGTATGACAAAAAAAAATTACTTTGATGACATCATAAACCAGAAACATGAAAGCATTAGTAAAAAATACTTCATAAAGAGTTATCAGCCTGCTATCAGTGAAGTTATTCAGGCAGAGTAAAATTTCACTGGAAAACATCATATAATTCTAACCAGCAGTACTGCAAATTTGATAGTAATGGATATATAAGCTTAAAGAAGAGAGAGACAAAATTTTATTTTTTTGTGTCAATATACTCCATAAAAAATATTTTAGGACAGGGAAATATTACACACTTTCTCAAATCCAGTCACATCTGAGACTCTTCCTTCCCTAGTTATTATCATGGAACATTTGTTCTGTGTATTGTCCAGTGCTGTAATTTCTTTTTGCTAATGTGATATTTAGTTTCATTTATCCAGTGGAATCAGTCACCTTAGGATATTACTGTTTTTAAGACATAGAGGAGCTATACTCTGCATTCCTTTTCGTTAATTTTTTATCTTTCTGCAGGGTAAAGCACTTCACATGTTCCATTCTTTTCCCGCTAAAATGTATAGTGGACCTTGTAAAATATGAATCACCTGGAAAAACAGGCTTCATTGTAGATAGGTTGGTAGTCATTTTCTTGTGGAGGTGCCTGAAGAAAAGCTTGGAGAAGTGTTTTTAAAGATCATATTTCTGTTCAAAGGCAGTAGATTCAAAACTGTCATGTACTTTTGAAGGTGTAGGATCAGTCTCATCACATATTCCTTAAAATGTTTCTGGCAGTAAAGATTTTAGGAAAATAAAAAATGAAGAATCTAGTTTTCATGCAGTTTATACTTAGATCAGCACATCCCTTACAATTACAATCTAAGGAAAAATAAAGCATTTTTTTTCCTGGAAAATATTCCAAACCATGTTTGGAGGATTGAGGCTATTGAGTCTTCTTTGCTTGACGTGAGGTAATGCTCCATTTTACATGGAAAATAATGTCTTCATAATAAATGCAGACAGATTCCTGCAAGAACTTCATGGGACATACAGCAACTTAAAAAATCTGTTTCTGATTGCAGAACCAAAGAAGGGGTATACCTAATATATTAGAAGCTAAAACAAAGACTATCTACTACTACTCAGAAGTAGATGGAATTTTCTCTTTTAATTTTCTCTTAGAATTTTACAAGTCTTTACCAGCAGATGCTTTCTGGTTGAAAGGTCACCATGGATGATGCACAAGCTAGAACTGAAAGCAAGAAAAGTGAAAAAGGATGAAGGGGACAGAATTGCTTTAAGTCTTGGGTGCTGCGTAAAGTCATCCAGCTCACCTCCATGATGTACTCTAGACAGCAACCACTAGAGAGCACCTAGTTACAGCAACATGAGTACCTGTGCTGAAAGGATAACACACTGCCATTAAGCAAAGAAAGGGAAATATTTTTTCCGTATTTCTTAGATCTCAGGAATTTTGTGAGCCGAAGAGTACTCCAAACACACTCACCCACGAAGGAGTATCTTTCAGAAAGGACAAGAAAACAGTTTATTCATCACCTTATTAATAATTTCCCCAGCCAGCTGGAACTTTTTGCCAGGTGTAGGTCATGGCTCTGGAGGGTCTAGGACTCATGGTTCCTTTCAGATTGTGATTAAAGACACTTGTGTAAAAAACATGGGAAAAAAATCTGCCTCCATTGACATCAGGGTCCCATGAAGGGTGGAGGTCAAGGAATGTATATTCAACCCTATAGTGGTCAACCGTAGTATTTTACTTATTGCAATCAAATAATCAAAATATCTGCATGGTAGGGGATGCATGGCTGACCTCTGCAGAAGGCACTTAACAGGCTTGTGGGATTTTCTCTGTTGCTTCCAGTACAGACAGCCAGAGTCTGGACTAGAATTAATAAAGGTACCAGCTGGACATTCCTGCTAATTGGTTTAGACGCTTCTTAGTGTCTTACTGAGACATCAGGATGTTTAGACTCCAGCTTTTCTGTTTAACAGACAATGGTGCTGGGAGGTACTTGCTGTTTTCCTGCTTTCTTGTGTGGTGAAAGGCAGCAGCAGAAAGTAACTCCTGCCTTTATTCTATATCTGCTTGTATTTGGAAACAAACAGGAACGCTTCCCCTCAGTTTGCTGCATGAGTAGAAGACCACCCAGCCATATGTTTTCATAAAATCCCGATGGAACACTTGAATCATTATTGCTTCCACACACGAGGTTATCATTAACGCACTTGTATGAGACAAAAACTTGTCTGGCAACTGAATTTTAACCATATTTTGAACTTTTACAGCATCTTTATTTGTGATGCACTGAAATAAAACATTCTGAGAAAGAAAAGATGGATCTTCTTTTTAAGACACACTATTTGTGCTCAGCATAGGAGATGGCTGAAGTTTAGATGGTTTACAGAAGATAAAGTTCACAAATTATTATACTTTCATATACTTAATTAAGATAAGTCCAGCCTTAAAAACATCAGTTTTTAAATACCCAGTATAAGAGCAATTTTGAGATAAACTGAAATGAAAATGAGCTAGAAAGGTGATATCAGTTCGACCAGTATCCCTAGAATCTTTAATTAAAAAAAAAAGACACAAGCCCACTCAAAATTTTTGAGATGAAACACATCTATTAAGAATACTGCTTAACGAACAACTGACAGAATATATTTCAAAGCTAAAGTAAATTTGTTCAGAGCATTTAAATTTTTTCTAGCTCTCCTCTGTTTTTTTGATTCAGACTTCAAACATTTGAAAATTCTTGATAATTGCTGAACTACAGAGACGATCCTGAAACAATGTGCAAAATCAGCAGCAGACAGACCTGCTATGTGTGCAGGTCAGACCTGAACAGAGTAGCCACTGGAAAACACTTTTCCCAAGGTGTGCTTCCTGCATGGGCAAAAAGAGATCATCTTTTGGTCTTCTTGCAGTGGTGGGACAGCACTGTATCACCCAGATGAACACCATTGCCATAGAAACATCATCAGACAGGAAGGAAGTCACAGGAAGGAAAAAACACTGTCTCTCCCGACTTCGAACGTGAATCCACTGTATGTGGGCCAGTGAAAGCTGCTGTAGATCTTGCTCCATGTTTAAAGCTTTTAGCCTGGCTGCTGTGACTGGACACTCTGCCCAATCTTTCTCCTGCTTCTGTTCTCCACTACTGCATTGTACCTGGAAAAATGCAGACATTTCCCAGCCTTCTCAGCATACATTTGGCAGCACGATGCCTCCACAAACATAACAGGTGCAAACCCAAGTTTCTCATACCTAGGGGATGTTGATTCATGCACTGAGGCACTTGTGTGCATTGAGACCTTCATTCACGAGGAGGTATTGCTGTGATGTGAGTGACCCAAAGAAAGCAGGAGCAAAAGGAGGAAAGAGCAGAAAATAATCCCACTGAACAACTGAGGCTTGTTGAGATGAACACACCTGTATGTTGTCTGAATTCAAAACGAAAGAAAACAGAATAAAACCCAAAAATACCAGTAAAAATAACAGTGTGAATAGATGAGCAATGATCAACAGTAGAAAGCCTAATGGTCCATAACAATTAATTTTTTTTTGCCTATGTACTGTGAAAACTGTCAAAACCAACAGAGAGACTTGGAAGGAAACCATGAAGAAAAGTATTCTCCCAGGGTCCAAAGACCCCTAAGTTGACACTGTACTGCACAAATCCAGACCTGCACTACTTTGCACCAGCCAGAGAAACATACTGAAAATGGTGATTCTGCTGTGTAATTGGAACCCTGTTTAGGTATGTAGCTCACTGCTCAGTGGGTGGTCCCAGCCTGTGTTTTGTTCCCTTTGTGTTTCCTAGGTCTGAAAGCTCCCTGAAGATTGGAAGGTGGGTGTTACAAAAATGAGAACCTTCAGCGGAGCTCGGCTTCTTTACTGTCAACAACCCTTAAACAAGTACAATATTTTGACATTATAAAAAAGTGGGGGTAGTTTCTGTTCTCCATTAACAAAATGATCCACCAAATAATTTTTTTTTTGAAAAACAAGTATCTGAGCATTAAAGTCTGAAAAGCTTGGCACTTGTATTTTTCTGTGTGTGTGACAACTAAGGTGAGGACTGTTGTTTCAAATACTTCTGGCTATTAATTATGTTTCTAGCAATATTCTGGATCAAACACTCTGCAATGAATTTGTGGTTTGATTTCTTTTTTAGTACAATTAGTTTAGTTACAAACTGTAAACAACTTCCCTTTTCCCTAAAGATTATATAACTTTGTAAAAACAGAGAGGAGGGGTGGAGTGTGTAAAAAAAAAAAAATTTAAAAAAATCTATTGAAGTAGAAATAAAAAAGGAATGTTTGATATGATTAATAATGACTATATAATGGGTTTCACTGGGATATGGAAATACATTCCATAAGAGAGCGAAAACCTGTGTGAAGGGGCTCAGAGAAGGGCAGCCTCAATCTGTTTTTCTTTCCCATATCCTTGGTGTTGCTGTCACCAAGCCAGGCAGTAAGGACAGCAAATTGTTGCCTCGCGTCACCTGGGTGTCTCCATAGGAGTTAATGTGGTTAGAGGAGCAACTAATGGTCTTGCTGGTTTCCTAGGCTGATGGGGAGAATAAAAAGTAGTAGGAATTCCATGAATCAAATTCTTGTGCATAGAACACAAGTATAATTAACAGATACAGTTGACATTTAATGAAGATGGCTCTTCACAGTATCTAATTTTATTAATCTTTTGTTGAGTGCTTTCGCCTTACTAGTGCTTGCCCAATATACCCTTGAACATCTGACAGCTTGTTGGGTTAGACAGCCTCTAGAAATTTGCCTTTGCCTGGGGCAGTAGTGGGTGTGCCAGCCTCAGGATATCAGAATATCTCACCTGTGTCAGGTGTTTCTGTAGTGCCTGTTACGGAAACAGCTTTAGGACAAAAATATTACATTCTATTAAAAAGAAAATATTTCCAGTAATGAAATAAATGTAGGTAGGAAAAAGTTTAAATCTTCAGAATTCTGTTTAATGATCATTGTCCTCGTTAGCTGCCCTAACTTGTGAGCCTCTCTCAGATCTGTTGAGACTTCTCCAAAACCATATAGAAGTCCCAAAGCCCATTTTCCCAATCCCTATCATTGAAGATTACCCCTGAGGCAGTTGAAACAGTGGTTTGGGTGATCTGCTTCTTGTGTAGTCTGGGATGCATTAGTTCACTTAGATGGTAGTTTTATTCCACATTCTTTTTGATTAAACAAAGTAACCTCCCATAGTACCATAGTAATTTGGAGGATAGTTTTCTGGATTCCCCAAATCTAACTTTGCTAAATTAATGAACAATTTTATTTCTTAATAAGTTAATTGGTTGCATATTTGTTTTGCTTATTTCAAAGCATTTTATGACATTTTAGTAAACCCTATGATAGAACCAGCAAATATATATATATATATATATATATATATATATATATATCACTCAACTGAGTCACCATGTTAATTTTTTATGGAGAAATTAGGCCAGACTGGATTCTATACAAATTCAACAGAAGAATGCATTCTCTCACTAATACTTCATTAGAGGTTGGGTAATACCTTGGGATTACTCAAAGTCAAATGTCATAAACCTGTCATACAACTCAAATCATACTTATTTTCACAGAAATAGTAGCAGTGACCTGTCTGTGCTAATATACCTTCTTCCCATAGTGGGAGCTATATGCCAAAAATACCCTAAGGAAAGAGTCAACACTAGCACAACTATTTTAAGAAGACAACAATAGATGGACACATTATTTATGACACATTTTTCTTCCATGATTTAATATGATATATGTATCATAGGTGCTCTTTATCATGCAGAACCTCTTATTAAGCATTATTTCAAGTAAGGGGACTGAGAAGGACAGCATCTACATCCTGCAAGGTACAAGTGAAATTTTTATTTATTTCCAGGCACAGTATTCAGCTTTTATTTTCTTCCATTTGAAGTTTTTGTCATGTGGACTTTCAGAGGAGAGGAGCCAAATTACTTTCCCATTTTAGGCTCCTTCATCAATCTGTGTATGAAAGTGATTAACCCATAATGGGTCTCTTTTAGCTTTAAATATGAATGTGTTCTCTTTAGAAATGAAATGTTCTAGGCCTTTTTGTGCACCATGTCTTGTAATGTTAAGAACACCCGCTAATCTATTAGTGATTATGTCAAAGGCTTTGGCACATGTGACTGTATGACCACACATGCTACGTTTGGGAGATTTGTTTAATGCCTTTACTGACTAGCAGTTTGATTTTTGGTTTGTTTTTTTTTTTTTTTTAATGCAAGATTTTCACTGTTAATGTTCTTGAAGTTGTCAAATCATACCCAAAAATCCATGTCACCCAAAGAGTTTATACAAAGAAAAGAAAACAAATATTTTGTGATCCTTTAATCTTTCATATATTTATTAATTAGTAGCTTCTTCCCCTCTTTCAAGCTAGGCCATTTCATTAGCAAATATGTAAAACTTTGCCTTAAATAATACCATAAAGGAACTTTTAAGGGAATCAGGAGGAGAGCATGGCTCATTAAGATCTCCCATAACTAACCTTGTGACTTTTTAATTTAGGCTGGCTCCCTTAGCCTCACCAACTTGAAATGCAAGCAATCCTTATACCATCATTTATCTTGGAAATCTAGCCCACAACTTCACTTTCCAATTCTCTCATCCAGAAATGTGTCAGAATAATTCACACTTGCTTCTATCACTGCCTTTGACAATTTGTTCCATTATTCAGTAATCCTCTGCATAAAGAAATTCTGTCTGAACTGCTTATAGATTAATCCTTTCTTTCAGATCTATCTATCTATTATCTCTGGTTTTGTGTAAATTATTATCTCAAACACTGCCTTAGTGACAGTCTGGTTCTCTTCCTTCAGGATTTTACATGGGCCTAATTAAGACCTTGTTCTGCTAAGATCTATGCTCTCTGTGTGTCTTAATTCAGATATTTTTAACTTTTTTCACCAATGAATAAAAATGCCTTTTCTTTTTAATCTCTTATAGAAAAAAAAACCCAACAACAAAACCGCAATACCAGAATCAGAGGCGGATTCTTGTTTACATCAGTTCAGCAAAGCAAAACATATGAAAAAGCCCTCATCTTTGACAAAACATCTTAGCATACAAGGAGTTTCCTGGCTTGGTTGCTCTTAATAAAGCTATGACAGAAGGAGACTTTCAGGAGTTTTCATCTGCAACATCTGTTCTCTCACTACATGATTCTAGTGAACTGGCAGAAATGCAGGTACTTGGTTTCATCTCTGTTAGTATCAACAGGACTTTATAAAGATTTTATGACAGATGTTTTGTCTTTCTGCAGCAATGGAAGTAGTAATTTAGTGCTCCACTGTTTTCTGAACAGTCCTCCATTTCTTTGTACCACTGTATATTTTTGTGCTGTATCCAGATGTCAAAACAATGAGCATGGAGGGGGCGGGGGGTGAAAGAAGTAAGTTAAGCACTCAACACAAATATGGATTAGTGGGTTAGCTTGATGGGCTGCCTACTTGCATAAATCTCTCTATATATTTGTCCTGCTCCCACTAAGACTTTGTTTACTCAAATAGATTCTGCATTATATTGGTTTTAATTCATCATTACTTCATAAGCCGCTTTGAGATAAATGTACAGACCTGAATGATCTACATAAAGCCAAAGTTTTTACAGTTCTTTAAAAACATTGGACATCAATGCTATACTTGGTCAGATCTACTACTTCTGATTTTCCTAGTTAAGGAACATCAGAAGTTTGTACTGCGCTTTAAATATATGAAACATTGACTTTTGATTCTTCTATCTATAGTTACCCTTTTCTTGAGAAATTCTACTTGGAGAATCTTTATGGAAAGTGTTGCATCATCTTGGGCTTGTTTGGATTTAGTAATTAATTGTACAATGTTGACTGTGATAATGTTGCTATCTATTTACAGAATACCTGAGGTAAAGCTCTTAAAAATTTACATCTTTTTTTTTTTAATCCTAAATGGCAAAGATAATTGACATCAGTACTCCACAGATACATCCCTTATGGCAACCATCAATTTTGTGCAATATCTGCTAGTCAGCATTTAGTTTTTCCTAACTTTAGATTAAAAAAATATTCAATTAGTTTTGTTAAGATGAAAAATTTATATGATTTTAAAAAGAAAGATACATAATTATTTAATTTGGCATTACATGTTCAAAATGGATTCTTAATAATTTGTCAATTTCACCACACGATCTGTAAACTTTTCACTTTTCTATAATGCTGCACTTCTGCTTGAGAGCTGCATTTTTTGTGATGTTTTTGGGGTTGATAAAAAAAAAAAAGCAACCAAAGGGAAATGTCGTTCCTCCTGCCCAGAAAAAGCGTGTCTCGTCTTCCTGCAAAATTTTGATTTTTCAACAAATATATTTTCTATTAACTCATAAAAAAAAATATTCCCTTCTTTTCTAAAGCAGGATTTTTATTAGTATCTTGCACCATAGGTGTACGTGTTATTATATATTAGTTTTCACCTCCATAGTTGTCTTGCTAACACTAGTAACAGTTGGTCTTTTCACAACACTGAGTGGAGATTAGCAGTGAATAAAAGTAAATTTTTGTCTGTGTAAAAATATGAGTCTAAAGAAACCCACTAAATTTTCGGTTTAAAAACTTTCTAACCTAAATTCAGAAGATGTTTTTATTATTAACACCATTTCAGAACAAAAATAAGACATCAGAAATATGGAGGTTTAGCCCATGAAAGGAAAACAATTTTATTGGTTTCCATTTCTTTTCCATTTTGAACATCTGAGAAGTTCTTAATTTATGTTTCTCCTAGTTTTGGATTGAATATTTAAAAGACAGTATTTTAAGATTAATGCATTTTAAGTTATAAAATCCTTAATTTTTGTTTTAGACAAGCTGTTTGGAGAAAATGTTACTTAAAATTTCTCTCACTGAAAAATTATTCTTAGTTGTTTCTCCTCTGCTAAGAAAATCCTAATTCAATTGAAGTGAAATTTCACAACAAATGTAACAGTTTTCTACCAGGCCTCCGCATTTTGCCAGAAGAGACAAGCACACTGTTACAGATCAGTAATTTCATACTTACAGGAAATGGAGGAAGAAAAAAAAAATTGCACTGTAGACCTTGTATTCCTTTTGTAATATTATCTGTGAATCTAAATGAGTTTTCCTTCTTTTTTTTGACATGAACATGGTTCCCTGCTGATTCAACTTTTTCAGTTGTATTTAAAACATTTTCAAAAATTCCTGCACTTTTAAAACTTGTTGTGCCCTGTTCATGTCTAAATAAACAGATAGGTGGATGAGGGGTGGACATACACTTACATAAATACTCATGGGATGTCTAGGTTTTCAACATCCTACTTTACAACTTTTTATTTGTGCTAGACTGATTTTTTTTCATTTAATCTGTTTGTGAAGCAATATGTTGCAGATATTTTTACTCCTGCTGTGCCTACTACTAGCACAATTTTTATTCTAACTTTCTGTTTTCTGTAAGGATTATACTACCCAGGTCTTGCTTTCTGACTTCATACTGTTCACAATTTTTTTTAGTCATTCTACAGCATTGGCAAACCATTGTAGACTCTTCTTCTTAAAAAACAAAACAAACTGAAATGAATCACTTAACAAATATTTGACTTTTTGGTAAAAAGATTCTTTTTTTCCACCTTTAATTTGTCCATATGCCCAGAGATGTGGTGAAACCACCTACCTAGGCATAGACACAATCACATTTCCACATCCCTGTAGATACACAGTGAACTGAAGATTTCAATCAAAACACTGATACAATGATGAAATTTAATTTTGAATCAGGATTTTCTAGTTTCTACCTGCAGACAGAGTTTCCAAATTTACTACATGGCACTTTTCTGCATGTGCTCTTTAAACCTGGAATTTCATGGGTTTCTGTTGTTGAAGAAATGTATACTTTCTTCGGCGTCCCTCTCCTCTCCTCTCCTCTCCTCTCCTCTCCTCTCCTCTCCTCTCCTCTCCTCTCCTCTCCTCTCCTCTCCTCTCCTCTCCTCTCCTCTCCTCTCCTCTCCTCTCCTCTCCTCTCCTCTCCTCTCCTCTCCTCTCCTCTCCTCTCCTCTCCTCTCCTCGAGTCTCCTCTCCTCTCCTCGAGTCTCCTCTCCTCTCCTCGAGTCTCCTCTCCTCTCCTCGAGTCTCCTCTCCTCTCCTCGAGTCTCCTCTCCTCTCCTCTCCTCTCCTCTCCTCTCCTCTCCTCTCCTCTCCCCTCCCCTCCTCTCCTCTCCTCCCCCCTCCTCTCCCCTCCCTTCCTCTCCTCTGCTCTCCTCTCCTCTCGTGTCCTCTCGTCTCCTCTCCTCTCCTCGAGTCTCCTCTCCTCTCCTCGAGTCTCCTCTCCTCTCCTCGAGTCTCCTCTCCTCTCCTCGAGTCTCCTCTCCTCTCTCCTCGAGTCTCCTCTCCTCGAGTCTCCTCGAGTCTCCTCTCCTCTCCTCGAGTCTCCTCTCCTCGAGTCTCCTCTCCTCGAGTCTCCTCTCCTCTCCTCGAGTCTCCTCTCCTCTCCTCGAGTCTCCTCGAGTCTCCTCACAGCTACATCATGGGCCTTGAGCAACTGCAGTCTTATTTGACTGGAGCATTTTAGGGAAGCTAAGAAAATAGGGAATTATCCATTGTTTCAATTACGAACAGCAGAAGAATTGTGCCCACAAAAGGGGTAATACTATTTTTTTTTTTATTGATGAGATAAGGTCTGAACTTATTGGTGGTAAATGTACACCCATGATATTTTCGAAATGCAGCTTTAGTATAACTACCTCTCCTCAGTCACGGCACAGTTCTGCTTCTGAACTCACTTTCCCTGGGCACTCCCTCAGGAGGTAAAATCCCATCCCCTTCTGAGCTGAGGTAGCTGCCATGCTTAGAAAAACCAAAGAAATGATCTCCCAGATGCTTGCCTTGACACAGTTGTTTTACTTTTGTTGTTTTCCAGCTGTTTCAGAACTTTTTTCTCAGCCTTGTTTTTTGTTGTTTCTGTACACCAGATGGAGCAAAGATATGATAATCAGCATTTTGAAAAATTTATCTCTGCTTAGTTGCTGCATTGGGTAGATTCACAGAAGTACATAATCATACGATGGTTTGGGTTGGAGTGGACCTTCAAATGTCATCTACTTCCAAGCCTGCTGCTACAGGAAGGGATGTTTATCCTAGGTGGGAGCAGTGGTGTTCCCTGTGCCCACACACTACCAGTGAGGTGGAGCAGCCCAAGGCTGGGTCCTGCGTGGTGCAGAGCACCTTCAGCTGTCAGCAGTCAGACTTGCAGCAAACACAGCTGAAGGTTCTGGAACACAAGCCTTACAAGGAATGGCTGAAGGAGCCAAGGCTGTTTAGCCTGGAAAGGAGTGTCATGGGGAAACCATGCTGTTCTCCACGGCTGTCTGAAAGGAGGTTGTGGAAGTTTGGGGGTTGACGTCATCTCGCAGGTAACAGGGTCAAGACGAAATGGCCTAGAGTTGCATCAGGGGAGGCTGACATTGGGTAGCAGACAAAATTTCTTGAGTGAAAGTTTGTCAGGCGTTAGAAAAGGCTGCCCAGGGACGTGGCTGAGGCTCCATCCCTGGAGGTATTTGTAAGATTTGTAGATATAGCGCTTAGTGACATGGTTTAGAGCCAGAATTAACAGCACTTGGTTTACATCTGGACTCTGATCTTGGAGGTCTTTTCAAACCTAAATGAGTTTGTGATTCTGCCCTAAATGTTCAGTTCTGCCAGGCTGCCAACAGAACTATTAATATTAGTTTTTTTTCCAATGTCTTTATTTCTTGCTTACAATGTATTTTTTATCATGAAACAAATTTTAATTAAAGGTAAATAAATGAAAATCAGAAAAATAAAAAAAAATTGAAAGTATAAAATATGTTAATCTGTGCACAGCTTTCTGATACATGCAGAAGATATAATAACATTAGTATTCAGATTTGTGGAATAAAATATTATTAAGACAACTGAAGAGTTTTTAATATTATAAATATGTATGACTTTGTAGAACAGTAAGGAAATATATTCTGCTCAAAGCTCTCCTAATGCTGAACATTTCAATAAAACTTACAGAATTTTTCTACAAGTGCTATAAATTATCCACTTTAAAATTAGATAAAAACTATTTGAGAAATAATTATGGGTATATGTTCATTAGATTAGAGTTGGAGGACTGAGGGATAAGGGCATTAGGTCAAGTCTTTCAATCTGCCTCGAGATACTCACTTCCACTATAATACCTATAAGCACATTATGGCAGCAGAATCTCAGTGTTTAGAGAATTCTAATTCATTCCCACTCTCTCGCTGCTAGACAGTCATTCTTAGGCAGTGTGTGCAAAAACACAAACACAGAATTTGAGTATACTCACAGCATTCCTCTCTTGCCCCTTACTGCCACCTATACTTCTTCTGCCTTGTCTTCAGGCTGCCTGCTGAAGACAATCAACATGCAAGACTTATCAAGCAGTTAGTAAACGTTGATTCAGACTGCAGTATTTACTTAATAATAGCATTGCTTTATCCTTGCTTTTAAGTTAATCACAAACAAACCTCCTTCAATCCTTGCCAGGAAGCCTCCCATAAGTCCATTGCAAATCATAGACATAATCTGTGTAAATAATTAATCTGCTTGAATCTTATGCCAGCAACACCTGCACCAACACTGATTACCCGATATGTAATTACATTTTGTTTGTATTTAAATAGATTTGCCTCTGCTTTCTGTAGTGGAAAGTGCCTCACCTCCCCAGTGAACGAGGGCAGAATTTCTTGACCTCTCTTTGGTGCCCTGATGTTAGACATCACTGAGGTAAACCAAAGTGATGTCAAACCATGAGGCTGTACCTTGTTCAGTTCCCTCTGAAGTTGGAGGTCAATGTGTTGATCAACAAGGGACAAAATAAATATCTCACAAACTCAAGTAATAACAAAAAAGTGATTGTTTTTGTATGACTCCACAGTGTTTTCCTTTGACTCAGAAATTGCCACATAAACTGACTTCTGCTGTGGGTTAGCCTTGGTTGGTGCCCACCAAGCTGTATTATTACTCCTTTTCTTAGCAGTATAGAGGGGAGAAAATAAGATGGAGAAAGGTCTTGTGGGTCAAAATAAAAGCAATTTAATAAAGCAACAGCAAAGGGCACATGCAGAAGCAAAGGAAAACAAAATATTTACTCTCTGCTTTCCATCAGCAAGGGCCCACTTCCTGGGAAGCAGATGTTGGAAGAAAAGCACTGTAAGTAACCAATTTGTGTGTCTTCCTCCTTCTTTCTCTTAAGTGTTTTTGAGGTTTCTTTTGGGGTTTTTTTTGGTTTTTTTTGCTGAGCAGACATAAAAATCACATTGTTAAGTTTGGGCCAACCATCCTGCCTGTGTACCCTCCAATTCACATGGCAGTGTTAGGTTAACAGTTGGCAATAGAGGTCTACTCCAACCTGAGTGTTTCTATGATTCTGTGATTATATACAAAGTGTTCTGCTGAGTAAATCAGTACTAGTTAATTTTACTCACAAACCTGTACAGCTCACTGCTTTTATTCTGTCCTACTTCAGCCTTTTTTTTCCTGTTGTTCTTCCAGACCATCTGTTCATGATATCTTTCTTGAAAGGCAGGAGACCAACAAAGCATGTCTGCTTCTATATGGTTACAGATTTAGTCTACAGCACTTCTCTCTGAAATAAAATTTTTCTAATTAACAAAAACTGACACCATGACTTTCACTGTTTTTCAGACTCACATATAATGATTTGTGGCCACCTTTTGTTTAGGCATAAATTTTATCTTTCTTAAAAGTTTGAAAATGTAGTATGTAATAATATTGTATTTTTCCCCATTTCAGGTGATTGCTGAAATGTCTTAGCCTAAACACTCATTACACATAATGACTTAGACAAAGCAAAGGAATAAACTATATAACTACTAGGACTGTATATTTCCACAAAGGTTTTGCAGATGACCTTAACTTCCCGTGCTGTAGATAAAGGCAGACCGAAACAAGCTAATTTGTAGTTATGGGATTAGAAATCTTCTGGAGCAACAACATAAACTAAACCCACTAGAACACAGCTAAACAATAATATCATTAAACAGTATTTTGGACTGACACCAATGAGAGGCAGAGCTTCGTATACTTCAGCAATATTGTTAAGAAAAACAAAAAATTTTCCTCTGACAAGAGGAGGTCATATATGTCTTCATTACCCTAAGTAATCTGAAGAAGGACAAGTATTACCCTCTGGAGTAAATCACATACTGAATTCCAGTGTAACAGCTCTTCTACAGATATTTTATCAAAATGTTTCCATTTAAAGTCTAAGCATCCATAAACAGCTCTCCTTAGAAAATCCTTAACATCCTCTGACAAAATAGTCAAGACACATGTTGTGAGGAAGGATGGAAGAGAACCAGTGGGATTAGAAATATATTGTCAAAATGGCTGTGATTGATTCTTCCAGCTGAAGAAAACATGGCAAGGCAGGCCTTACTTTAGAATACGTAAGGAAAGAAAAACCAAGGCAGAAAAGGTGAAAATGGAAGCCTATAATTCATGTGAAATTAAAAGAAAAACACCTATATTTATTAAAGTTTACACAAGGAGGAGAAAAAGGACTGCATGAAAACAAAAGCATAGAAATGGAATGGCAATGTGCTGCCTTAAGTTTTAGTTTTCATATGCTTTTCATGTGCTGCATTAGTATATAACTTGACTTCATATAAAGTGTTAACAAGTTCTCCTCACACTTTAGTTAGACAAAGCAATCATTTTCCAGCCTGAGAACAAAGGACACCATCACAGCTTTAGGACCAAAAAGCATAAACAACAGCTTTGTTTTCTCCAGTTGAGGAGAGCAAACTGGGATGATGTGACTTTATAACCTGAAGCTGAAATTGGACAATTAACCCAAATATGTAAACGGACCAAAACTTATAAAAGTGTGAAAATGTGTGATCTGTCATCCATCTTGGGTGTAGCCTTAGCCAGGCTCTTGTACTGCCCAAGGTGTATTCACTGAAGACTGTTTAATAAATACCTATATTGTTCTATTAACACTGTCTAGCCTCTGTTCCAGGTAATTTTATACTTTCTCAATGCATTTCTCAAATGTGTTCTGTTACTTTGCTTCCAGCACTCACTCGTCCATACATGACAATCAACAGCTGAAGGAGATGAAAATTGCAAACATACATTGATGCAAAACAACATTCAAAGCAGTTCTATATCCGTCTGCCTTAGAGGTTTTGAGCCACCTCATGCCTACCTGTGTGTCAGGAATGAGACTGTGCCAGAATCAGTCGCTGCAGGTGCAAACACGCTGGCTGCTGACAGCACTCAGGGACAGTTAACAGTTTCCAGACAGTATAAAATACTTAAAGTTGGTTATAGCACTTAAATTTTGCTTCTTGGAAACTAATGTGCTGCTACTAATGGCTGCTGTTTAATATTTTGGGGATGCTTTTCATTACCTTTGCAGATCTCTGAGGAGCAGTGAGCTACACTTTGTGAAATGCCACAAAGAACGGCTGTGCAAAGTCACAGAGTGTTTCTTGTTCATCCCCCAAATGCATGTACCCATTCTAACTGCAATCTATATGCTTTTCTTGTTAGTTGTGTTTGTCATGTGAGTGTCTAATAAGCAAAAGTAATCAAGAATATGAAAATGTCACTCAGATATCACCCAAGACAAATAACAAAGCATGCATAAAAGTAAAAATTTAGATGCACTCAGTTCAGACAAACTGAATTTTTGTAATTCATGGCAGTTAGGTTTCATTAAACAGATATGAAAACTTTAGTTTTTTATTATTAATTCTATGAACTCCCCATTGTTTGCATTTCTGGAATATTAAAGTAAAATTAGAATAAAAAAGTGAGAAGTCAAATAAAGTACATGCGTAATGAGCATAATGTAGGTAGACATAATTTTATTCCATATGCTTTACTGAGAGATTCCATGTGATATAATCTAGAGACAACTAAGATCAGGAAGTCCCAGCTCGAAGTGAACAGAACCTGACTGTGTATTGTCTACTGCAGGAAATGAAAAAAACAAATGCTGCAGTACTGTTAGGTGGGTGGCCTCTGGGCACAGTCCAGCAGACTCACACAGCTGAATTTGCTGCTTGGTGCTGAACAAGGCTACACTGTCCAAAGTAGCAGGTACCTGCTGTGTTCCTTTCCGTGTGCATCCACCTGCCACCCCATGGGCCCCATATATATGATTAAAGGAAAAAAAATAGTTGCTTTGTTTTTCAGAAGTTATGCATTCAGTACCACAGAATCATTCCGGTTGGAATGAAGTGGGTCATCCCCTCCGATCTCACTGCTCAAGAGGGCTCATCTTAGAGCACATAGCATAGGATTGCATCCACACAGTTCTTGAATACCCCCAGTGAGGGAAACTCCTCAGCTTCTCTCAGCAATCTGTTTCAGTGGTTGGTCACTTGCTTTCAAACTAGGTACTCCACCTCTCTAATATCCACTCCAACTAGCCTGATTCCATTTACATGTCCTGTGTATTTCTTGTCTGTACTTGGGTAATGCAGGAGTTCTTATTCATCCCCAGAGGTTTCTTGCACCCTTGACCTGATCTGCTCTTCTTTGGGATGCATCATTCTTGGGCCTGAGAGAGCTGAACCTCTCATGTTGAGCACATCCTTTGAACCTCTCTTCCCTGCATGTTTCCCCTTTTCCAGTCACCTGGGACTTCACCATGATGTTTTAAATATCATGGAGAGTGTTTTGGCTGCTACATCAGCCAATTCCCTCAGGACTCTGGGATGAATCCCATAGGTTTCCATGGACTTTCAGGTTCTTCAGATGGTCATAAACTTGGTCTTCTCTTACAGCAGAAGAAATTTTGCTCCCTCTGTCCCAGTATCTCCATCCACTTGAGAGGTATGGAAAGAGAGATTGCCATTGAAAGCAGAGGAAAATATATAATTAAAATTATTTATTAATGATATATAAATATAATTAAATATATATAATAAATAATAAATATAATTAAAAGCCTTCTCCTAATCCAGTGTTACCAGCTCATGATAGACAGGTCATGGTCTTATGCTCAAGTGGAAAGCCCTGTGGCTACAGCAACAGAAGGATTAGGTCCTTTCAGATAGATTAAAAGCAAAACAAAACAATTTCCCATGTAACTGGGTGAACTTAGTTTTGCAACTGATGAATATCTAAATATACAAGTGTTTTTTTTATATAGGAGGAAAATATCAGTCCCATTAGTTTTCCCATGTGTGTCCAGGCATTCATTTTATTAAAAGTTATTGTTAAAATATTTTATAAGAGCTATTTTTAAATGTGCTTATTATTATTATGTACTTTTAAATTATCTTTAAATATACATGCTAAAGTCTTGGAGTTTAAAAATTTTTAACTCTTCTATAGTTATCTGTGATTTATGAGTTGTGTTTTGTGCTATTAATTCCCTGTCTTTTATAACAACTGTAGAAATAATAGTAGGAAGCAGATCTTACTTTGTGCTGAATGGAAATCTGGATTCTTTTATCTTCCTACAAGTCTGTTTTACCTTATGAATAGGGCAATAAAATTAAAGGGACTACTCATGAAATGGTAGACCTCTTTACACTATTAACAGTTAATGCATGGCCTCTTCCTACCACAATAAAATTAGTTGCTTGAACTACCTGTGTGATGATGTAAAAATACTGATTTTAAAAACAAGTACATACAGCCCTGCATGTTCAGGGAGGAGACATTTAAATGAAGCATCAAGAAAGAATGATAAAGACTTATTTTTTGAAATTTCGTCTCTCTGGAACTAAAACACCTTTATTTAAGATTACAGTGAAGGTGCCAATCTCTACATAGGATTTGTATCTCTGATTCCCTTCTACTATGCCAAATATCACATCCATTTGCAAAATAGAAAAATAATAACTAGGGCTTTTTTGTATCTTTTACCTACCTCCATCTAAAACAAAGAAACAGTTTTCTGCCTTTCCAAACATACTGTACAGAAACACTAATTTGAATGGGTCTTGAGAATACTGCTGAAGTACTTTGAAAAACTGCTTTTAAATTTTTGCTTAATTCATACCTAAACTAGATGATGTTTTTAATCCATATATCTATTCCTAAAATTCATTGTTATCAATAAACACAGCCTTTCTCTGTGTTGAATACCTGTTGTACTCCTATGACCCAGCTGGATTTTGCTTCTAATGAGGACTACAAATTTCTCCTATTGTTTTAAAACATAACAGAGCCATCTCTATCCCGATTGTTGAATACATTCTAGAACAAGATAGCATTCTGGTGCAAATTCTGTAAAGATTTTTCTTACACTGGAGACACATGGATTATATAAAAGAATTTGAATAAAATGTCAACTCTAAAGATGTTCTGTTTCATTTCAAAGTCCAGCATTATAATTTCTCTAATTTATTATAAAGCCTATCAAATTTATACAGGATATTGCAGCTTTCTGGGCTACAAGCATTCACTGGTGGATCACATTTTTCCTCTAACAGTACCCCTAGGCTGTTCCCTGCAGCACTACTCTCAATCCAGTCACCACAGAGCCTCTACAGATATCAGGGACTGACCTCATCTAGGTGCAGGACCTTGTAATTGGTTTTGTTGAGCTTTAGGAGGGTCACATGGGCCCACTTCTCAGACATTTCAAGGTCCCTCTGGAGGGCATCCTTTCCCTACAACTTATCAACTACACCACCCAGCTTGATATGGTGCACAAACCAAAACATGTGTTCAGTACCATTTTCTGTGCCATTGATCAGGTTATGTAAAAATTATTGGTTCCAGTATGGACCCCTGAGTGACACCAGTGCTTACTGTTTTCCACCTTAATATATGGATAGTTTGGATGTGGCCATCCATCAGTCACATATCTCTCCAGCTGAGAGGCAGGGATGATGTCCAAGGCCTAGCAGAAGTCCAGGTGGGTGACATCTGTAGGAGTTCAGCTGTCCTCTAATGCAGTCACTCCAAAGTTGAAGGGCACTGGATTAGCCAGGCACAATGAGCCTGTGGTGAAGCCATGCTGGTTATCTCCTGCCTTTTGTATGCATTGAGATATCTTCCAGGGTGATCTGCTTCATGGTCTTAATGGCCACAAAAGGGAGACAGATTGGTCAGCATTTCTGTCATCCTCCTTTTCACCTCTTTCAAAAATAAACGTGGTTCCCTCATTCAGATCACTAAGGATTTCACCTAGCTGCCGTAATAGCAACAACATCTTTGTCCATATCATATTTCCATATTTTGAGTAACAAAAATAAGAGTTGATCACTCAGATTGTCTGGAGAACTGAGTGCAAGAAAATAAGTGTTAAAGATTAACCTGCTTTAAAAAAAAACAAAAATCAAACATGAAAGCAAAAATGTAAATAAAACTCTAATAAAGAATTAACAATTCTTTTTCAGTTAGACTTGTGAATGTACACAGCCTTAAGCAAAGTAGAGCAAATATTATTGTCAATCCAATCACTGAAAACAAAAATAGATATACGTACATTTTATACACATACACACATAATTTTATACACACAGAGCTGTATACAGACACACAGATGCTCACATGGAGACATTTGCACAAAGATATTTATGCACGGATTCATTAATTAATTTGTCTATTTATTCATTTATTTACTTATGTCTTTATTTATATGCATAAATATATAAGTATTTGCCTTAATATGCACACATGGTTGCCTGTGATAAATTCACAGTGGGAAAATCTACAGGAATTCAGGGATATAAATAGCAAATAATTATTGAAATCTTACTTTTTTTCTTTATATTCCTCACTTCTGTTATTATCTCTTCTGTATTCTTCCCTCTTCATATTACCATAAAACCCATCTTACATTTTTGCTCTCCTTTCATTCACTCTTTGTCCAGTTTTATGACACCCTCTTCTCTTATTTCCAGTGATGACATGTCCTTCTCACTCAAAGGAGTCTTTTTAGCCTTCCCCACAGACCGAAACAGGGTGGTGCCAAGTTTTCAAGTGTTTCTTCCTATACGGGGCTAGGTTTAGAAAGTCACCATGCCTCGAGTCAGATACCTGACTTCACACCTCTCCTTTGGCACAGTGCTGGTGGGCTGGTGCTGGGAGAAAAGCCTCATCTCCTTTCAGTCATCGTTAGAAAAGCAGAAAAAAAATCACTTGGCAGCAGTCTTGGTTTTAGTATCTGCTTTACAGATACTCTTTTCTCCCTGCTCAGTCTAGAAAATAACATCTTCTCCATACTCATAATTATATATATATATGAGGTTGTATGAGAGCAACTTTGGCTTGCTACACATTATAACACGCCTTGCCCATGTAGATGTATAAAGAGAGGTGGAAATGATGAGACACATATACAGTTTCAGCCTGCATGTGTTTGCATATCTTTGAAGAGATTGTCCAGGCCAATTGTACAGGCTATAAGAAAAAAACTCAGTCCTCATTACTCTCATGAATTACTTAGCTTTTGAGGGGTGCATTTTGTGTGGTTTGCTGGGGATGTTTGTTTCATTAGTGGTCCCATTCTCAGTCCTAGAAATGCAAAATAACGAAATTTTGGTAACTCAGGTAACAATAAATTGGGTGTCCTATATGCTGCCCTTTAAGCTGAAGCACCCACATGTGCATCAGCAGGGACATGAGGATTTAAACCACCTTTCCCAAGGACAGCACATTTGAAGGACAGTTAAAGGACAGCTGAGGATTTCACAATTAACAGCAAATATATTAAAATGAGGGAGGTACTCTGGCCAGGTTTCTGCCATAAAGTAAATTCATTTTGGTATATCTGATAACACTTAACAGCAGTAGAAATCCCACTGCAGTTTTGAGTGGAATATGAATGTACACACAAACACACAGTGCTTCGTAACAGATTTATGAATATTGAGAATAAAAAAGGAACAAACAAAAAGACTTCATGCACTAACAAAGCAAAAATTTCAAATAATGGCATTAGTATATGAAACTCTGACATTCACACATTGTGTTCTGACATAATAGATCACAGAAATTGGGGAAATAGATGTTAAATAATTGGAGGTTTAATTGCATATGCCATTAAAAAATATTACAAACCATTTGACCAACTAATCACGGAGAGAACAGGATGATAAAAGGTAGAAAAGAAGTAGAGAAGAGTATGAGTCAAACATAAAGGTTAATGCACATAAAACTCAGTTACAAGGATTTAATGCTTTGTTTGGTTACATTCCTTGTTTTGTTGTGAAATTATCTGATGTTAGCACAATTGATGCTTCAAGAAACAGAAAAGTCTTGATGAGACAACCAAAAAAGCCCAGCATAGCATCAATATAAACTCAACTGCATAAACACCTGGCTCACCAAATCATATATAGTTTTTCCTTATAGAAGTTCTCTCCCTATCTGTTTAAGAGAAATAGACTAGGGCTTTTATCATAAGTCTTGTTCTGTGCCATATGCAAGACAACCCCAAATGCTGAAGGAGAAAACTGTCATTAGAAGTCATGATTTTCTGTTTAAGTATCTGATGTACCTCACTCTCAGCTACAACTGTCAGTGTTGATAATGACAGTGTTGATAATTGATAATTGAGTCAGTTACAGACAATCACAGCAGAGAGGCAGTGTCTGTGAATTCAACATTATGAACATCCTCACAGTCAGATGTATGATAGAAAGGACTCAGTATTTCTGCTATGTAAGATTTTCCTAAAAATCTTTTCCAGCTGAAGAGCTGAACACCTGAAATTTATAAGTGAAAAAAATATAAAGAATTTTGTTTGCTTATTAAAATCTTAATTATTTTTTAGCTAGTTTAGCTTTTTAAAAAATGCAATTAATATATATTTCTAATCTAGGAAATTATTTTAACAAACCCCAAAACCCAAAAAATATTTTAGAAGTTTTAAAGATTTTTCAACACCTTAAGAAAATATTTTTAAAGCAATCTATTCCAGTTAAGAGCTTTGAAATTACCTTCATTGTCAAAAAAGGTTTTTTGATAAGAAAATCTTGAGAGACAGAGGACATAAAATGAGTTGTGTGTATATTGCACTATTGTTTTCTATTGAGCTTTTCCTCACAGAATGCATTCTCTTTAAAAATTTTATGTAGCAACTATTTTTCTTCCCTTCAATAACTTTAAAAACAATGTTAATAATTGCGCAGTTTTGGAGAAGAAAAATCTGTGAAACAAAGATATTATTGCCAGTATCCAGCTCCTCACTGGTCTTCCAATTTCCAGTGCTGGACTAGAAGAAGTAACTCAAGAATGTGAAAAAAATAAGAACAACTGAAGCTTTGAAGAGGTTAATTTGCAGTAAAATGACATTTTGATTCAAACTTATCTTTGATCTTTTATCTAATCAATGTGTCCATTACCAGTTTTAAAAACACATTCACATGGAGCATAATCTTTAATGTACACTTATATGTAATGTTCTTGTATAGTTCCATAGAGCGTTAGATGAAACATGCCATTAGAACAGTTTTTATTTTTAAGAGGGTTTTTTTTGAATAACAGCTGGCTACTTAGACACAAGAAGTGAGAGCATGAATACACACATCGCCTTTTTCTGTCATGATTCTTGATAACAAAGCATATGGAACTAATTTGCAGAGTTATCTGCTTATATGTATAGTCAGCATATAGAAACAGTTGTCATACTTGTTGAAAACCAGAGGTAACAATAACTCTTTTTTTGGCACCAAAGAAAAGAACCAAGAAAATGGAAAGTCTTTTCCCAGAGAGAAGTCAACCAATCAACTACTCAGGGAGCAAATGCATCAACTAAAAAATAAAAATTAAAAATATTGCCCTGCAAAATTAAAAATAAGCCTGCAAAGCCTCTCTGGCAAAGGATCAGGATGCAATTGCAACAAGAAGCTGTGCTCAGAAGAAATCAGCATATTGTGAAACACATTAAGATGAGTATAACAAAGCCAAGAGATGAAAGCTTTTCCTGAAAGCAATTTCTTAGTGTTAAGGTACAAAAGTAGATTCAACTTTTAAACACCAGTATGAGGAACAGTCTTTGAATTGGAAAACAAATCTTGGTAAGCAAAAATATTCCATAAACCATCACTATTTAAGTCTCTCTCACCTTGAAAACTGAATTAAAAGGAACTTCCTCCACAGCTTTCCAGTAAAGTAGCATGTTACTAGAAAAGATTCATGGCCTGGTATCAGGCTTACATGGCTTCCGCTTTGGAAGCAGAAGACAGAGCTATTCTGCAGAAATTAAATGAAATGACAAATGTGGATAGGATGTTCAGCACTGCAGGTGAAAGGCTACACTTCAATTTGGCAAAATATGTTTAAATTAGGCCTTATAATAGGTTGGTTCCCCATTATTTTGTGCCATTAATTTGGTTTTAGAAAATACTTTAAAACACCTTCACTTGTGAGATCTTTCACAGCCAGCCGATTGTCTCCCTAACTGAGAATGAGAGGCAAAATGTCAAGAAGAGCAAGTATTACCTTAACCTTGTATTGCACTGATCAGAACTTGTCTCAAAGTCAATGATTGCAACTTGTTCAGAATAACCTGATGACTCAGTCTCTCAGAATGCTAATCTTCAAATTCAGTGCAGCAAAGGACAAGGGGATTAAAGCCACATTCAATTGTAATGAGATCAGTCATTAAAGGGAAAACAGAGTCCATTGACATGAAATGTCTAGCATGTGTAAATGCTTTTACTTTAAAGTTTTCATTAGGACAAGAATAGAATAATTGTTCTGTCATTATATTATGCCTATTATTTTCATTTTATTCTTATTAGGTTGTTAATAAAACTCTCAATTTTCTGCAGATACTTGCATTGTAGCTTCAATTTATATAGACCCAGAATTTTTTTTTGTTTGGTTGGTTTTAACGAGAAAAGGAATCTGACTGCATAGCCTTTTCCTATTCTTCTGATCTTTTCCCTTTTGAATGTTTGAAAAGATTTTCTCATTCTGAAACTTGCTTTTTCCTGCTTTCTGTAAGACACAGAGCTAGAGCTCCCAATTCCCCTCAGAATTATTCTCTATATCTGGCCAATGCATTTACAAATTGGATTGGATATATGCAGTCTGCTACTAGATGATGCTCCACTCCCACACCACTCCCTCGACCTCCCAAAATACCAGAAAGCTGGGGGAAGTGTGGAGCTTTGCTCCTTTGAATGTTTTGGTTTTTTTCTTTTTTTTTTTTTTTTTAGTAAAGTAAGCAATCTTCAAATGTTACTTTTTAATGTTTCACTTTGCTTTGTAAAATTCACGCAGAGAAAGTTTCATTTCCACAATACAAATTGTTAATTTATTTGGGGTGGGGAATAGCAAAGGATACTCAACATGATCAATTAGCCTAAAGTATGTGCTAAAGGCAAACAAATAGAGAACCCACAGCTCCGAGTTGTGCATTACTCCCATTTACATTGTCTAGGGGCAGCAATACAGTTTGTAAATGCACAGCTTTTGACCAAGTCTTTCAATATTCACAAGGAACTACTTCTCACTTAAGCATAACAATTTTTTCTTAATCTTTGAAACTGAGAAATGAACTGACAAACATATATGAATCATGAGTAACAATTAAAAAAATGCCATTCTGTAGCATCTATCCTTAAAAGTACTTACTTTCCATTTTTTTGTTATGTTCTCCCTCCCCTCTCTTTCTTGCTAGCATGGTATATACAAACTGATTTATTGCATTTGTGGATATATTTCCTAAAAAATAGGTTTTGAAGAGTGTTAAATGAATGACAGAGGCAGGATTCCAAGAAATTCTAGGTAAAGCAAATGATCTTCAGAAGAGTTAAGGTAATCAAGATAGGCTTCTACGCTTGAAATAAAATAATATTGTAATGTTTTCCCTGTTTCAATGCTTGGCTCATTAACAAGGTACAACTCTTAATTCCAGTATTCTTTAAGACTCTACTCCACTACTACATTGCAATTCTAGATTTATTACTTCTACATAACAGTACAAAATTGCTGTAATTACAATTACCTTTGCTTTCAGATTATCCCTCTCTCACACAGCCTCCCTGGGAGGTTTTAAAGCAAAATAGCTAATAAAATAGGTGAGTGAATTCTGTAACATAGTCATATTATAGACTGGAAAGCATAAGCAGCAAATTCACTTTTGAAGTATGTGGCTCTTGTGATGTTCAATGAATGGGACAATTTCTCCTGACTTACCCTTGATGGAGTCTAAGACATCAAAACAGAAATGAATAATACAAAACCAGAAATTGCACAATTTTTGGAAGGGAGAAATGTTTAATGGAAGAGATTTTTAGTTGCAAGTTGTCTGGTTTCCCTATCTTAAGTATGGTCTCCATAAAAAATTATTACTTTCTCAGTTTGCTGAATTTTGTTTCTGCCTCAGCTGAACATGACAGAGGCAAAAAAGGGAAGAGAGGAGAGAAAGGCAGAGGAGGAAAGAGAGCAAGATGAGAAATCACTTCCAAGAAGTGATTACTAAGCTAAGTGCCAAATATTCATAACACAAAACATAGACTGTTGGTGTAATGTCATAATTATCAGCTGGAACCTTGCCATACAATATGTAAAAATAGCCACGTGCCATCTGGTAATAATTTTTTTCTCAGGCAAAATGGAAATTAAGGACTACAGCAAAGTTAATCCCTTAGCCTTGGGAGAGTATCAGAACAAGCACAGACCACCTCTTGGTATATTTGTTTCCTAGGCATGACCCTTGATATTAACATAATAACTCAAATAAAAAATTCTTATGTTCTAGAATAGGTCTTTCCTAAGAATCAGAGGTAATTCATAAAAAGAACAGGACATCCATATTGCCAAATACTAACTACATTTCTTTAGACTTCAGCTTTTACTCTCCTTTCCTGTTTTGAATCTACTGTTACAATGATGTTTCCGGTGTAGCTCTAGAATACCAGCTCTTAATATGAAAATCACAGCTTTCAAAATTGTGTTTGCTTTACTTTTATACATGCTAATTTACAGATGATCTAACTTAATTCACATTTATGACAGTATTTAATATGTTTTCTACTGCATCTGAGAAGTAATATATTTCTTCATTTTTTATAAACTATATAGCCTTTCCAAATATGTTCATTTTGTTTGTATTTATGCATTTTGTTAGGCATTGTATGATTTTTACTTCAATTGATTTATATCTTGCTTTTTCATTTGCATTCAGGCAAACAGAACAGGAAGACAGACAAGAATAATAACAAATGATGATGCAATCTTTCAATTTCTAGCAATTTACCTTTCTCATTAGCCAGAAATTACTTGCAGAATGTACATGAAGACCTTAATATAGTTGTATTACTCCAGACCTTCATCAAATTTATGTTTTCAGGGGATAAAACCTTTCATAACTTAACTCATGACAAATTTGCTGTGACTAACTGCTCTAATTGCACATGTAACTAAATGCCTGCATGCTAAGTGCTTTGGCTTCCTGACAATCCAATTCTACAAGTGTTGTTTTTGTCACGGATTTCCCAAGAAGCCATCCAGTATTATAATCCTAAAGATTGCCACGTGTTGAAGAGGGTCCATTTATTTTACTTTGTTTAATGGCTTTTACTATTTTTATGCAAGGTCCTACTGGCATCAGTGCAGAGGAAAATCACAGGTGAGGCATTTTTGTTTACAATGGTTTCCAGGCCTGACTTTGGTGAAAATATTGTGCCTTGTCCAGTGACATTTTGCCTGTCTCGCTTCCACTGTCTGCAAACAGAGTATGAGTTTAACCAGTCTTGGCTGATAGCTGAAGCCAATTAAATTCTTTCTCGTTGAGCTCAGGCTGAAGGGAGTGTTGTGGGTGCTTTTGACATAGTCTGCAGGACATCATAGGCCATTATTAGCCAGTGTAATCCCCAAATGCACGGATTCGAATGAAAGCAGCACCTTTGCTGATGCTTGTTACAGAGGCCTGAGGGGCTTGTTACTGAGATGTGTTTTACAGGACAGTTTGTCTGCACCAGAGTGTTTAATGTAAATAAAGTATCCCCACAATACTTATCCTTAATATATACTTACTTATACTTAAATGTTTTTTCAGAAGCGGCAGAAAGAGTCTAAGTCTTGTGAAAGCACTCACAGTGGTTTTGCTCTCTGGTTCCCTATTCTTGCCCCACAGTCCTTCAACCTAATTTAAAGCAGTAGAGACAGAAATCTCATGGTTTCTTCACTTTTCCTTTAGGAGCCAGAAAGTGCAGATTTCTTAGATTTGAATTAAATTCCTGAATTAATAACCCATACTCCTTCTGAGGAAAACCTTGTAACGCCTGCAAGTCTCAGAAGTCCTAAGGACTGACCCATGGAATCAGTCTTGTTTCCTCTACCTGGAATTTTCCTGACTATATACAGTTTTCTGCACTGAACTGAAGAGGTAACTCTTGCCATTTGAAGGCAAATCAAGGTCTCGCTGTATTGTAAAGAATAAGGTGTTTTTTCACAATTAGAAAAAACTTAGTTTTCCAGGCCAGAAGGTCTAACTTTTGGCCTTGATTTGAGGACACAGAAAATTAAATTTCTTTGTCAAGTGTGAACGTTATGGACTATTTTAAGCTTCCCTAATCTTCCCTTAGCAGGCACAGTGTCTTGAAATCGTTTTCTTTCTCAGAGGTAAATTTTACTTTGTTTTAGTTTACCACAGTGCCTGAAGTTGCCTTAAGCAGAACAAAAAACCCTACTAGTTCCTTTTATGTGGTTATCCCAATGCTAATTAGGCTACTAACATTATTTCATGGCTAGGTACTGAAGGAATACCGCTATATTAGGTACAAATCTGCTGTTTAAAATAGAGATATATGTTGAAATAACTGTACCTCAGTGAAAGTTTAAAGGGGAAATGATACCTTGTCCTTTTTATTCTGGCTGTCAAATGCCAAATATTTTGACAGAAATGTCAGTATTTCTCTAACACAGAAATATTGGCCAAAGCAATCAACTCCTGAGATAATTGGACAGAACAATAACTACACTTTAAAGGATCAGTGCCCTAATTTTCAAAATGAACCCACTTTTTTATTTGCACCTGTCATGTGTGCCAAGAAATGAAACAACACCATTTCACCCACCACCATCTGAAAAAAAGGGCAATATGCCAACATTATTCTTTCATGAAACAACACTGTATCAACGCCAAAATGAAAATTTCTTTGACATGAAATGACACAGAAATATCTTCCAAAAATATAAAAACACATTTAATATTTCTCTCTATAAGAAACAAGGATCTTTGATATTTTTAAAGGCCAAAAATAAAAGCATTTGTCATGTGATTATTGTGAAAACTGAGCCAACAGTAAACTGATGGAAATCTCACTTTTGTAACCCTTGCTATTCAGTTTACCTTACAAGTCATTACTCTCAGGTTGAACTGTAGCTATAAGAGATGGGATATTCCAAGTTGACTGTGCTACTCACAATTTAAAGGAAAAATTAGGTTTTCAAAGGGAATTAAAAAAACACACACAGCAGTCTTCCATCACTTTTGACAAGATACCATGGTAAGCAAAGGAAGATATCAATCACTGAGCACAGTTTGCAGGAGCTTGCGTACACGCAGGGATGGAAAGCTGTTATGTTTGTCTTTGAAGACTCCTTCCCTCTCAGACTGCAGAAGATGATTTCTGGCTGGTGTTAGAAAATGAACCATATAAGAAACTGCCACCTCCAAAGAAAATCAGCATAAAAAGATGCTGAAAACCTTGAAAACCCAATTGAAAATTCATTATCATATTTTAAATTTGTTTGAAAAAATCTTTTGACTATCACATTATCACAGTACATTTATGAGAACTACAGTAGCTTAACATGAAAGCCAGCTGTAATTTGTAATTCCTCTGCAAGTTTTAGCTTTTGGTCTGCATCTTCAATATTAAGCACATATATTATATATATAATATTAAGCATATTTTGGAAACAGAATAAAATTCATTCTTCGGCATATTAAGAGAAAAAGGAACTCAATAATGTAGGCAACGAGTATGACGTATATCTTTTTAAAGTAGGCCTCAGGTACAAGTAAAAAGCATTTGTAATAAATTGAGTAGTATAAACCATTTCATAAATATCTTCTACTAAATGCTTGTTTACGGATAGAAAATTGTTGCTAACCATTTTCCTTAAAGTAATCTTGGAGAACTTTAGGTCTAGAAAAAAAACCAAACACAGACAAGAAGTCATGGTAGGCAGCCATTCAGCTAAGAATCAATTTATTTCATTGTTCTGTGGGAGTTAATCTCATCAAAGGTAGAACTTCAAAATTTTAAACTTGTCAAAAATCTTCAGTGCTTTGTTGACACTGTCCAAGAAAGAGTTGTGAACTTCCACTTCAAGGTGTACAGTCTTGATCACATTTCTGTCTAGAAGACATTCAGTTGCAGTAGTGTGTTAAATATGTCCAAGCTGGCATTTCTCACTTCTCAAGAGGGCTCAGACAGTGTTTCACTGACTTATTTTATCAGCTGTCTCACATCCATCTATTCAGTAGCAAATGTCCACATGAGAAATACTTGTGTAAACAAAGTGTCTAAGGATGATGTCTATTTCATTTATTTTCTTCCCAACATTCTAGTATTTAGATCAAATCAATGGATTCCTGTAGATACATATATCCTATAGATATATATATAGATATAGATGATATAGATATAGATATAGATATAGATATAGATATAGATATAGATATAGATATAGATATAGATATAGATATAGATATAGATATAGATATAGATATAGATATAGATATAGATATAGATATAGATATAGATATAGATATAGATATAGATAGATATAGATACAGATACTAGGGTTTTACATTATAATTTCTTTTCTAATTCCCAAAAAATTAGACCTATTTACAGGAGTTTGACAACTACTGGGGTTTTATTCATGTCTCTATCCAGAAGCCTCTCCAGTCCTCTCTGTATTATGACCTCCATTGGTCTCTGCTGGCTGAAATGAACTCTGTATATTTGGTTTATGTGCATGGTTTAGGTAATGAGGGGGACTACAGGGGTGGCTTCTGTAACAAGATGCCAGAAGCATCCCCTCATATCAGAGAGGACCAGTGCCAGCTGTCTCCAAGACAGCCCCACCACTGGCCAAGGCTGAGTCAGTCAGCAGCAGTGGTAACATCTCTAGGATAAAGAATTTGAGGAAAAAAATAAAAGAGCTGTACAACTGCAACTCTGAAAAAGGAGGGAGAACATGTAAGATAAAAAACTCTTCAGACACTTCCAAGGTCAGTGGAGAATGAGCAGCAGGAAGTGCTCCAGGTGCCAAGACAGAGATTCCTCTGCAGCCTGTGGTGAAGGCCATGGTGAGGCATGGAGGTCCCTGGTGTCCAGAGGTCGATCTGCAGCCCATACAGGACACCAAAGCAGGTGGATGCCTAAAGGAGGCTGTGGCCCTGCAGGAATCCCATGCTGGAGCTCCTGTTAGGATCTGTGGTCCTGTGGAGAAAGGAGTCTACACTGGAGCAGGTTTGCTGGCAGGACTTGTCTCATGTGGGAGCCACACTGGAGCAGGTTGTGCCTGAAGGACTGATCCCATGGAAGGGACACATACTGAGGAAGTTTGTGGAGAACTTTGGCCTGTGGAAGGAACTCCACATTAGAGAGGTTCACAGAAGACTATTTGCTGTGGTAGGAACCTGACAGTCAGGACAAGAGAGTAAGGAGGGAGGGGCAGCAAAAATACGTGATGAAGAGACTGCAGCTCCCATTACATATCTCCCTCCCTGTAGCAGTGGAGGCGGAAGAAGTAGAGAATTTGGGGTGAAATTGAGTCCAGGAAGAAGGGAGGGATGGGGAAAAGGTGCTATAATATTTATTCCTGATTCCTATTTTCCTAATTTGATTTGCTTAGCAATAAATGATATTATTTTCCCCAAGCTGAGACTGTTTTGCCCATGACAATAACAAGGGACTGATCTCTCCCTGTCCTTATCTCAACCCCAGAGCCTGTCCTCATATTTTTCCCTCTGTCCAGGAAGGGGCTGATAAAGTATCTTGGTGGTACAGTGGAAGATAACTGAGGCCAACCCACCACACTACTTTTTGGGGGAGAGGGAATTTCAATTTTTTGCTATATGTCAGCTTAGCCACACTTTTTTTGAATCGTTTCAACACTGGAGGCTCAGTTTACATGAATGTTCTTAAGAAAGAAACTGCAAATTTTCCATCCTTTTTGTTCTAATTAAAGAATAGAAAATTGACAAACATGGTAAATTAAAAGACTAGTATATAGATTGGGCAATTCATCTGCATAGGACTATAGTGGGAAGTATTTTCATCATATGGAACAAGAGGAACATTCATAAGGAACTGGCTACAACAAAGGCAAAAAATAATTTGTGGCAATCTGCCTTCCACTAAGTTAGGATCAAATTTGATCTATCAGCCTTTCTTCTGGAAAACCTTTATCAAATGTGGTGTTCTGCTTGACTATACAAGAGAGTAGCAAGTGTAGGAGACTGGAATGTTAATGGCTAATGACTCAAAACACTTGGCCATTTGCAAAAGCAGTGGTGCTTTTCTGAAGATATGCAATGCAACTGCCTTGGTGCAGAAGGGTTGCACACCCAACACCAGAGGCTACAAGCTGGCACTGTGCCACTGGCCCAGGTGTGAAAACTTCTCCTGGGAAGCACTGGCACATTAACAGCTGGCCTGAAGGTGTTCATCCCTTCTAATGGGCGTAACTGGGTCAACTGTGCTGATGTCAGAGGTCTCTGCCATGCCTTAGAAGGTGTCATAAACCATAAGAGACCCTCGAAGTCCCCCTGACCCCCAGCATTAAATTATACAATGTAACACTCCCAAGGGGAGGTACTTGGGTGTTCCCACCCAGCCTGAGCATAAATTAACCCACTGAACTTTGTGTTTTGTGGATTTCTCCCAGCCCTAATACATCAAGACCACAATCACTGTCTTCACCAACAAACACTGAAATTGCAAAAACCATCTCATCATTGGATCCATGGGTGGTCAGTATATACCTTTCTACCCTTTCCTTAAGAATTGAATTTATCCAGATAACAAGGCATTTACTAGGGTGTTGAATGGAGTTTTTTGCTTTAGTTCTCTAATACATTAACTTGTGCATGATACCACGTCAGTAATTCCTGTCCAGGTGTTCAGATTAGTGTAGAATGATAAATCATATTGCTATTCTTGCTGCTATTGCTGCTTTTAAGAATTTGTATTGTGTACAATCTGTTCTGTTACTACAGCTGTTCAGCATAAAAAGTAACCTTCTTTAGTCTCATAATAAAAATGAAAAGTTTCTGATAGTGTGGAACGGTACAGTCCATGTCAGAACACAATTAGCAATTTTTTTTATCAGTGACCATGGGAGAAACAGGCTACTGGATGTACTAGCAATGAAAAGTTAATGAGAACATTTAGAACAACTAACAGTTTTAATCTTTAAGCAGAAATAAAGTAGTCAGCACACCATAGCTGGAATTGTAATTTTTAAAGAGCTGATCATTTACTAATTTGTAAACCTCTTCCCTTGACCACAGTCACACTACTAGAATAGTGTTTCCTGTGTTGACGATAAGGAGAAATATTCCCACACTTTCTTTGAATTTTAGTGACTTCACAGATTTATTGTCTGCTTTTCACTGTGTATCAATTAATAAATTAAATCAATAGAAGAAATATTTGTAAACAATATTTCAGCCCTGAAGATGGATCTTTTGCTGCAGTCTGAGATCAAAGATGAAAAACATTTATAGTGATTTCTACTGTATAGTGTGATTTAGAGAAAAGTAACATTTATGATTAGTGTGCAAGATATTCTTTCAGCATTATCCCATCTTCAGAAGTAAGACATTTAGAAAATAACTTGATTCTATGAAAAGAACCTTATTCATTAATATAAGCATCTGTGGATAAACTTCAGATTCAGGAGATAATTGAAATATTCATTATAATTTTTTTTTTCTGGTACTTCTCTGTCCAATATTATCTTGTACTAATCAATTGCATGCCAGTTTTATGATTTATTCCATATGAAATTTGTAAAGAAATATATTTTTTATATTCTCTCCCTGTAAATAATGATTTTCTATTTTTTTTTTTTGCAGACAACAAAGTGGTGGATTTTTCAGGGGAAAAACTCAGATTCTCTAATATCCTGGAAGCTGCTGTTTATAATTATATGTGCATCATATGGGTTCTGATGATCATTTTCTGCTGCTTTTGAGAAGTTTCTTAATTCTTGAGACAGGGGCTTTGGACACCCTAGGTAAACCCAGAAGGTCTCCTGTTGCTGAGATGGCTGTCTTTTATAGGCTTATAAAACAGCAGATCCACAACCATCTGTTGGCAAGATTTGCCTTGGTAAAAAAAAGGAAACAGAAAAGACCCAGCCAACCCCCGCACCCAAATAAGAAAAACAACCTTCCCAAAAAAGTAAAACAGCAACCCCAATTGATATTATTATAGCCTAGACTTGCTTTCATATTTCATGTGATATGAAAGCTAAGAAAATGTTTTTTGTCACTTTGAAATAGATTCAAAGGATGGGTTGGACAAACTTCAGAATAAGGTTCAGTGAAATATTTTGTCATCTCCATGGTGCATTGTTAAATCACAATAGGACTCAGAGTCTCGTGATTTGGTTAGGGCAGAAAGGCATCTTAAGCAAGTTGATCCAATTGAGATTTCTATTTATTGGAAACATTAATTGATTTTCCATTTGTCAACAAGGAACTGCATTAATTTCTGCATGTTAGGACAGAAAAATTGGTGTGTGCTTACATGATGTAATGGATGTAATTAAAGTGAGGCTGTAAACCACTGAGGGTGATGTTAAATCTTTCAGGCCTTTAGCATTGGCCATTTAGTGTGAAAAAGCCTGGTAATCAGGAAGGAGAGACAATTTTCTTTTGCAGAGTGAGAAATGAAGATGAAGCTGACCAAAAGTAAAACTGAGAGGTAACGAGCTCAATTTCTGGTTGGGGATGCATGCCCACAAACTTCTCCCAGGCCTTCCACAGTCTTCACGTACCTTGAACGTGCAAGACCGCCATGGTCGGTGAATCTGGGGATACTGTCTAAACAAATGCCAGCACAACCCCTGTACCACTAAAACCCATTATTTGCAAGGGTTTTTGTCATCACTGAGGGACTTCAATGGCCAGGCTTTGCTCTGTCTTTACTGCATTGTGTGGTATGGGTATATTGTAACACATATTATTTATGCAGCTGTAGAATATGCCCAGTACACTAACTAAAATTCAGCCTCTCCTTTTCCTGTTGCCACTAATCGAGTCAATAAATAATTGCATGGGTTGTTTGCCTGGATAAGCATCCTCTCTAGGCCTCAGAGTGCTTACACAGCTGGAAAAAAGCTCAGTTAAAAAAAATCAGGTCTCTTTATTTTTGTGAAGTAGAAACATTCCTCTCCTCATTTTGAGGATACATGTAGCGAAGGAATGAAAAGTTCACTACTCATTAAGAAATCATTGGGCTCTGGGGTCTCTTTTGGAAGCTAGACTAAGTAATTTAAAGGAATCTCTACTTTGTGCAGTAAAGATTAAAATAACTGGTACAGGTGCAGGAGTCTGTAAGATCCTGGGGAGGGATATGAAGGGGAAAGATTTTTTTCAAACCCATTAGTGATTTTAAAGGCCAAATCTAAGCATGGGTCTAAGCTTCTGCAAAATTAGTGAGACACTTGACTTCAAAGTGAGAGGGGCTTTCAATTGCAGGTAATGCTTTTGCCTCTAAACCCGTGAGAATGGGGTGAAAGCAAGTGAAGCTCGCAGCAGACCAGGGTCTGCACCAGAACCCTTGCAGGGAGCAGAATGGAGGACTGCCCATGCTACCTGAGCAACCAGGTCAGACATGTCCCCAGTAATGAAGATCCATTCATTACTGTAACATGCAGGTTAGCACTGTAGATCACTTTCATGGTCTCCGAAGAAGCTGAGCAGTTATCAGTAACGTTCAAAAATCCACTGGAAAGTAATTCATTTCACTTTATAGTCCTAATTAGCCATTTGTATAGTTCTATAATTAAATATGCTCCTTTCTCATCAAGTTTTTCACTTTAGTAATGATACCACTGTGCCACAAACAGGCCCCATGCTGTTTGGTTTGGGACTTATTCATAGCTTTTAATTGGTCACCCAGTGGTTAGCCAATAACCCCTTCTATGGGAAGCAACACTCTGAATGCTGTTAATGGGCTAGAGGCATAGTGATTGCCTCCTGGTACCCAGCAGCACTGGGAATAAAGCAATTTCCTCCACTGTGTTGTGTGCCCAATAGCTAATCCTCTCCACTCCTGAAATGTACACTATTTGGTTATAAGTATTTGTACTGGCTTACTTACCGCTGGGTTGTTAATAGGCAGTGATTCTTCAATGCTCCTTCAGTGAAGTTACAGTCTGGTTGCTGACTGCTAATTAAAATAAGTTTGTACTCTAACACTGCAACTAAAAGGTAGCAAGGTCATAGTGTTTAGTGCAGAAGTCTTTTATTTAACAATGTTTATACCATATTTATTTGCGTACCTTTTGCAGACAGGCAAAACTATTATCGATCAGGACAATATGGTCAAAATGATCCACAGACTAATCTTTCCTTCCTTGGAGTATGATCACCAGGCTTTCCCTGCCTCTGAGCACACAGTTAGAGAACAGTGCATGCATGCAGATTTCTCCTTCAGTCTATTTCTCAGCTTGAAAAAAATAGTGGTAGATGAGCTAACAATGCTCTAAAAGGACTCAATCTGCCAAGAGTCTATAGAAATCAAAACACGTATTCATGAGCACTGAAGTAGTTCTTAACCCAGTAAGGTTAAGAGAGTAAAGTTACGGCTTTCAGAAGCAAATTTTATTTATTACTTTTTTGCTACTGTTTTAAAATCCTGTTTGAATAAGAACCCCTATAATCAAGCTATCTGAATGTAGTATTCATCTGTTGCATGTGACTATTTCTTTCTGCTTGCCTCCAGCAGATGACAAGCTCTCTCCAGTAACTGTGGTCTGTTTACTTTTGTTTTCTACTTTGCTAACAGGAAGGGAACAGAATTGTTCTTAGCCGTATTCTTACTTGTAATTAATAACTGAGACAGAAATAAAAGGTTATGCCTTTTAAGGAGTTGCTTCCAATCTTTCACTTCTCCATATAGTAAAATGGAAGTTTACTTATCTTGTGTCTCCAACACAATATAAAGCACTTCAATTTCTACAAGGTGCTAGCATTATCTAATTATCAGGGAACAAATACCATTTGTCTTCCTACCCTTCAATTCTAATATGGATTATTATGATGCCAGTCTAAAACAGACGCACTTTCCCAAGTTTACATCAATGGAGAATTTACACAGAGGTCTATGTACACATATCCTCTAGTCACTTCCTGTAGCTGAATGAAAGCAAAATTGAGACGATCTTCTTTCTACCGTGCTGCCACTTCTTAATACCAGACTTTATCTAGTAGCACTGACAGGCAGCATGCTGCTCAACCTTCAACTGATTTTGTAGTTCTGAAGAAATTAATGTTACTTTGCTTTAAATAAAAAATAAATAAAAAAAAAAATCTGAATTACTGCTGTGTTTGATATTCACAGAGTTTCTGCATGCAATTTTTGTTAAAAATTTTGCTTCCCTGTGTGATTTTTCTTCAGTCTCCTCATTTGTTTCTGTTTTACAGAACAATAAGACCTTATTAACTTCAAACAAGGGCACATTTTGTATGCTTTTCAAGGCACAAAAGAACACTCTAAGGCTTTTGAGGAAGGCTGGTGGTCAGGAACTGTTCAAAATTGATTAGCTATGTTTTGTGTATGAGGCATTTTACTTCTCATTCAGGAAACAATTGTGCATTAAAGTAATTTCACATCATTTCTTCAGTAAAAATGTTCATATGCAGAGGTGATTGCACATGTTTCACCTGAGTTTTGATAGACTAGGTATACTGGGAAAAAAATTGGGATGAGCATCCTTAAATATTACATTGAATGAAAAATGTAGGATTACTTTCATAATGAACTTTACATAATACTGTAGGCAATATATTTTGTAGGGCATTCTTTTTGTAATTTGGGTAGCGTTCACAAGACTCAGCTAAGTGTCAGCTGAGGAACCCTTTGTGCATCTTATGCATGTGCAGAAAAGTTAGCAAGTTGTTCAAATTGTACAGAACTGAGCCCTGCTGGAGGCGGGGGTGAGACCAAGGAGAAAGGATGCTTTTTGCCTAAAGCTTATCTATTTACCAGTCTACAGTTTTAACAGATAACGTGCCCATTGTATTTTCCTAATCAGTTCTGTTACCCTTTTAATCAACCATCATATAATTTGGAAAATACCTAATTAAAAAAGATGATTTTTGCAGTTAATATTTTAGCTAGCATTTCCTCCTGTTCCTCAACTCTCCCAAACTCTGCCCTGACCCCTCTCACTGCATCTGTACAGCATCTATCACCTCAGATCATTTGGCAGGAGTCACACCATTTACTCCCCCACACAGAAAAAAGAAAAAAAATAAAAAATTACTTGGTGCATACAAAATATGATTAATTTGTTGGGAAAGTCAATAGAAATCTTTTGATTGATTTCCTTAAGTCTTGAACCAGATTAATACCAAGTACCAATTAAGAGTAACCATAGGTTCAATCTCTGCAAAAGGTGTGATATTCTGTTTGTTTGATCTATGGAATCTAAAGCTCAGAGACGTTAAAATAATTTGCTGTCGTTTCGTTGGATTCTATTCTGGAGACTGAAAAAGAAGCTCTAACTACTGAATCTCAGACTACTCCCCACCCACCAAGCATAAGGATCAATATTTTTATTTAACAATGTAGTTCTGTATTGACTCTTATTATGCTAGGCATTAATATCTGCCATTATTAAATTTTTGTCCTTGCGAAGAGAAGATGAATATGTTAAAACCCACGTGAGCACTCCTTGTTCCCAGTAAGCCGAAGGAAGGTGGATTTCCTTTTGCAATGTAACCAAACCCAAGAAGTTTTGTGAGAGACAGCCCCAGCAGCTGAAGCAGGGATTTCAGACACCCAGCCAGGGTTTGCTCATGAGCACGGCCGTGCTGCCAGCACAACCTTGTGCAGTCGCTTAGCACTGCACTGTGACATCTCACCGGCTCGAATGTTTCTGCTCACTACTCCTCTGTTCAGATGTAAGGTTATTTTATTGCCTACAGTTGCATGGTGGGGAATAGCTGACAAAATGAGTGCAGGAGAGGCAGAATTCATCTAAGTGTGTCTAAAGACACCTGAAAAACAGAAGACAACTTTGTGTGCCTGTGTCAGCAAGAGGGAGGAATGGTGCACCCTTTCTTTGTTAAAAAAAAACACCCCTAACATGCCCCAAAGGCAGAATTGGAAATTTGTGTGCAAGAAAACTTGCTTGCTATTTTTTATTCCTGTTTTTTCAAACCAACAAGACTGAGTGTACTCTTTGCAAACAAACTTGAGTACATCAAAGGGTATTGTAGTTGCACATAATCAATTTTCTTTCCTAATGAAAACAGATCCACAATATTGGCTGTTTGGGCTAAAGGGGAAATGATGTTATTATCACCTGGTTGGAAAACTTAATCTGTTCCACCATGCATCATGATTTAATTATTCCTAATTGATCTTAATAGATGGATGTCAAGTCTGGCCTTGCTTGGCTTCAATTATAGCAATTTTGCAGCCTCCCTTTGTAATGGATCTTGGTGTCTGATACCTGATGATTTCTGCCTTTCTACATTTATGTTGGAGCACTTCTAGGTTTAGTTATATGCTATTTGAAGATTTTATGCATTATGGCACCAAGGAGAAACAGAGATTTTACAAGGGATATTCTTTGTATATTGTTTGTGTCTATTTCTAGTTTATACAGTATTGGAGCTGTGTTGGCTGCTCTTCTGTCAGTAGCTGGTATGGAAGCTTTAAGGGAGGATGAGTGAAAAACCATCAGACTTTTAATCAAACATGTTTGATAGCTATGCTTTTTTCCCATTGTCACTTGCTGGAATATTAATGTACCACCACCTAATAAGAAAGAAAGACAAATGTGTTCTTTTATGAACCAAGAAAAAATTTCTCTGACATGAGTTGTTTGTGTCGTCTCTTTACTGGTGTTTTTGTTTATATTATAAATAAATTAAAAAAAAAACTTGCTCAGGCTGGCTATACTAGTGGTCAATAGAAGATTAGTAAAACAATATCATAGAATTGTAGAATGGTAGAATATGCTCATTTGGAAGGAACTCATCAGGATTATTGAGCCCAGCTTCTAGCCCTGTGTAGGACACACCCAGAACCACACCGTGTGCCTGAGAGCATTGTCCAAACATTTATGGAACTCAGACAGGCTTGGTGCTGTGACCACTTTCCTGGGAGCATGTTCCAGTGCCCACCACCCTTCAGATGAAAAATGTTTTCCTGGTATCTCACCTAAACCTCTCCTGACTCAGCTTCATTCTGTTTCCTTGGATCCTGTCGCTGATCATGAGGATGAAGTGATTTGGATTTCCCCTTGTGAGGATGTTGAAGACCACAGTGAGGTCTCCCCTCAGTCTGCTCTCCTCCAGGCTGAATAGACCAAGTAACCTCAGCTGCTCCTGTACCAGGTTTTGAGAGACTGAAATGTTATGGTTAATGGATTAAACATTGTTATGGAGGATTATGGCAAAGCTATATAAAGAAGCTGCAACCACCAAAGCCCATCCCTCCCACAATATGCCTTCTGACTGGAATTTTGGACTGTTAAACTACCTAATGGAAACTTGAGATAAGATAAAGGTGACACAATCGTTCAATTATCTCAGGTCTTGGGAGAAGTAAACAGGGCTCAGGGAAAAGATTGTATCTACAGGAAAGCCAAACCCAGCAACTGTCCTGAAAATTAGCTGTGGCTGGATCTGAGGTGGGGGAAGGCCACAGCCCACAGGCTCATTTGCTGAGGCCAGACTTGCACACATTCCTTCACAACCCAGAGGGGAGGGAAGAAGAGTTTTTGTGGGTATAGCATAACCTCTGGGCAGAGGGAAGTAACACTCATCCTCCCTTACCCAAACTGGGTGAGTTTGTGTACAAACTCCCAGCCCAGGGAGGCCACATCCACCAGGGACATTCAAATAAGAGGCAGCTGAGGAAGTATAAAAAACCACCAAAGACTCCCAAAATTCCCCCAGACTCATTCCTGAGGCCTTGCAGCAGACAACTGCATGTGATGCAAGCTATACAAAGTGATGCAATAGGTCCAGATTGTGTTGGAAGAGACTGTGTCAAGCTTGCTTCCTCCAGGAAAGGTACCTGGGCATTCCAACCTGGCCTGAATGTATTTTAATCCATTGAACCTAGAGTTTTGAAGGACTCCCACCATCGAGGAGACTAGAAGAAGAGGATCAAAAGGATACTCAGAATGTTGTGATGCACAGAATGGGGTTATTTTGTATTTAACATGTTTCTCTGTCACTCTATTTCTCTCTCCCTCACACATTTACTGTTAAACAAAACCCATACTATTGACTCCAGCATATGTTGTCATTTGCACCCTAATTCAGGCGGAGTCCTCTTTTTAATAACTTCAATAACTGGATCTCAACACAGGTCCAGAATCTGGCACTTGTCCTTTCAAAGTTCATATCACTGGGGACTGCACATCTCTCTAATTTGTCAATGACTTTTTCCTGTAGAGGAAATCAACAGCCCCTCCCAGTTTAGTTCTACTGGCAAATTTAATTAGTATTGCTTCAAGCCCTGTGTCCAAGCCATTAATGAAGTAGTGAAGAGAAGTGGGCAGAGGATGGAGTCCTGCAGAAGCTCACACGTGACGGGACCCCAGTCTGATGTCACTCCAAGCAGTGTCACTCTTTGTGACAGACCCATGTTGCTTGCCCACTGAATTATTCAGCTGTGTGCTGAACATTCATCCAGAAAGGTACTGAGGGACTGTATCAAAAGCTTTGCTGAAGCCCAGAAGGATTAGTCCTGCTGGCATTGCAAGATTAGCTAGGTGGGTTTTCCTGCTGTAGAAGGAAATCAGGTTCAACAAGCAGGATGCCCTCTCATATAAACTGAATAAACTGAAAGAGGGGTTTTAATCACAGCATTTTTCTACTTTTCCATTAGAATGCTTTCCTAACACTAGATCAGCTGTGATGGTCAATTTTTTTTGTGTGTTTGAGAAAAGTAAGCATTCTATTTTTATAACTATTTTTGTTAAACATTCAACACTACTGAAAACATGGATTAAGGCATGAACATTGACAATCTCTTCTAAGACATCCTTCTCTGGTACTATCTGAGAGACAAGACAGTGGTGGCATTTTATGGTGTATGTTTTCATAAGAAAACTACATAATTTCTCATTATTCATCAGAGGGCTGTGAACAGGCCAGAGCAACATCAATGAAATATAACATAGAACTATGTACGCCTATTGCCTGTCCTGTGAAAAGGTGAAGGCCCAAGATGAAGAAATATGAAATGCTGGATAGTTAACTATAAATAATATTTAAAGAATATAAATCAGAACATAACTAGAAAATTAATTTGGAAGGAGCACATATAGTCTTTGAGTGAATTTGGTTGCTTGCATTTTCTGATTTTTTGTTTCTGGCATAATTTTGGTTGCGTGTCATAATAAATGACTTTAAAAGGAAAATTTTATAGCAAGTATCATATTATGCAAGTAGGTGATATTAAGTATACAGTAATCCAATTATCTGATATATAGAAATTCAGAAATTTAAAGTCTATTTTGATAATGTCCCTACAAAATCTCTTGCCATTTGCCAGCAAGTCATATAGATGAATCTCTAAAACACCAACAAATTAAAAAAAATATTGGTTCTATCAGGAGTGTTAATATTTCTCTGAATATTTGTTCTCCATGGCACTTAAAGAACCTGCTGAAAGAGCTTCTTTTTCAAAACAAATATATCTACTGTAAAAATGAAAGAAAAGTTTATTGGTTGGCCTTTCAGACAGCCTTTTCTTATTTCAAGGAAAGTGGTCACCAGAAGGTACAAGGAATCCATAAGCAAAAAGTCTACAGCCATTTTTTTCTATTTACGTTACAAACTTGTTAAGTATTAAGGACATAAGATAACCCTAATATAAAATGTTTGAATCAGCAGCATGGGAGTCTTTTATGTCTTTGAAATGAAAATCCACATTTTTCTCTCAGCAGCTTGATTTTAACATACAATGCACTTGGTGTTACAGAAATACCAAATGGCTTTGATGTTCCCTCTGCACACAGCCATCATGGCTTCACCTCTGGGATGGAAAATCATGCAATGAGGGCTTAAATAAAGCTCTCCTCCACACCACTACTTCAGCTTCATCCAATGATAGGAAAAGCAACTGTATTTGTTGATCTATTACTTTCTTCATGGACATTTGTACTAGGGCTATGGCTGTCATAGGAAATGCATTTCACTTTGCTGTTTGCACGTATTGACTACAACGAGGTTTTGGTACTTCCAAGCAAGTGACCTTCATTGCTTTTGATAGCAGATCATTTGCTTAAAGAGCTTCTATTGTGCACTGCTGGGAAAAGTATATATTTAAAGAAACAGCATGTACTTCACTAAAAAAAAAAAGACATTACTCAGCAGACATGTCACTCAGGTCCATACAGAGTATAAAAGTATGTTCCAAAGCTAAAATATTACATCTTGTTTGCACTTGAAGGGACCAAAAATGATTTACTGTTGTCAGGTTTACCCACAAATATTCAATTTGAATGCTTTTTTTGAGAACTGTACCAGCGCTATTATGTCTCACTGAGGAGTTATCTAACTGGCAATGCCACATAAAACACTGAAAATGAGCATAGATGCAAGATCTCCAGTCTCTAAATGCATCCCATATTAAACAAGGGTAGGATTTTACATTAGTAGACTATGAAGAGGCATGGCAGAGGAGAGAAGTTGACAGACATGTATTTCTTTCATGCTCTCTCAAAAAACTCCTGCACCATATTTTTGCTTTCCCATTAATGTTGCCACTTTATCATAGAACTGGGAAAGAAGCAATAGGAGGGGGAAAATTCCATTCTGCTTTACACTGAAGATCAAGGAATCTCTGAAGCTTGCACAAGGCCTTATAACCACTGCTTGCATGGAAGGATATCAAATCACATCTTATCTATTCTCCAGTGCACCAAACTGAGGTCTCATCCACTTCCCTCCAGTGATGAAGCCTTTTATAATGGTACATGTCAGTTAAATTAGAATCCTGACAGATCCATGCCTACTGGCCAGATCCAAAGTCCTTTAAAATCAATGAATAGATTCAAGCCACCACTGCTGCCTCCTGCCAGCTTTTCTGTGGTTGGGAAAGACCACAGGCTAAAGAGTTGTGTTGGTAATCATCAGAGTGCCTACCCCATCTGAATAACTTGGAGAGCCAACAGAGCAATGCCTAATTAAAAAAAAAAAAAAAAAAAAAAAAAAAGCGAACAACAAAACCCAGAGGGAAACTTCCAGTTGTTTCTATTCAATAGATCCAGACAAGTTGTTCTTAATAACCAGAACAAACTATTTTCAGTGTTAGAACCCATTCCAGAGGATTTGCAAAACCACATCAGCAGCTCATCTAATCTAGCATCCTCTTCCTAGCTCTGCTGGATATTTCAGGGAAACTGCACAATTTCACAATTCGTCTAATAATATAAATCTACACAACTGGGAATCTCTTTTTTCCCCTTTCTCAGCTGCTAATCAGAATATGCCCTGAAGCATGAGGATTGGTTGGAGAGAAGATAAAAGCATAGAAGAAATAATAATGTAACTTATTGAAGTATTGCTTTAGACTCTAATGGATCCCACTACAAATTAATTCTTCATAGTACAAATGCCCTGTGGTAATGCCCTGAACTACAGATGGATCAGCTGTGTCATGTACACTAAATGGCTGTGCAAAGGTGTTAGGTTTTAAAGGAAAGATCACTTAGTATTAATATATAAAACACTGTTGGGTACTGACAAAGATCAGTGGGTACACAGCTTTGATGTCCTGGAAATAAATGTATTCCTCCTTCTCAGCAGTTTCACTGTCCACAACACTGGATAGCCCAAGCTTTATGCCCTTATTCTCTATTCAGCCCACCAGTAAATAAATTAATAAAAACAGAAAAGGAGTTAGAGTGGCTGGGAACAGTCAGAAGAGTCAGTATTCTGTATTTCTACCCGCCCTGTGTGCTGCTTTAACACTGCCAGGAAAATCAGAGAAAGGAAGCAGCATGGCTGTCCCATCATGGGATTGGCATTTGCAGGTCGGTAACCATTACACTTACCTTTAGGCAGTCATTTTGCAGGACAGTACTTGAGGTACTGAGGAAGCAATAACCATGACACCAGTACTGACTTGCACATCTCTGTTAGCTGTCTTTACAATTCTAACCCAGCAGAGCAGCCTATGGGAAGTGGACTGACAGAAAGGTTTGGCCATTAGCAGATTCTTTTGTGCTGTTATCCCTTTTGTTGTGTTTCAGAAAGGTTTTTATTTCTGCAGCGCTGAAAGACAGACCCTGCAGCAGTAGCCTAGAGAAAGCAGGCATCACCAAAATAGGACAGCAAGGATGAGTGATGAATTGCACTGACACGTTTGGGTTTACAGGGTCCTCTCTCTTCTTAGAGAAAGAAGGCCAAGAGGGAGATGTTGCCTTCAAGTTCAGTAGCAAGAGAGCATTTGTGCGAGTTGAATGTCTGTGCTTGAGTCATATGTACTTGAACTGAAGAGAATGTGAGGAACATACATAAGCTGTTCATTATGATGTCCTCTTCTTGTGCTGTCTCCCACACTAACATGCCTCATAGAAATAGTAATCAGAAACTGACAATAAAAGAACACTGGAAAAGAGAATGAAGGTTACATGGGTTTGTATGTTACCTTTTATTGTGACTGAGCAAGATATCAGATGAGGAAAAAGTGAGTTGAGTGGGCTGTATGGGGCTGTGTGTGGTGTATGTGTGATAGGGCTCTCTGCTGTGTTTCACTGTTACCATTGGATGCACTTGACACCTTCTACTCATTAATAACCCTTTTAAGCACAGACCAGATGAAGTTAGATTGCAGCATGCAGATTCAGTCCTGTGAGTTACTGTCAGCACACGTCACTCGGCAGTAGATGTGATATTCGGCCCTGTGTTTTTGGGAGCACAAAGCTACTAAACAGAAACTCAAAACAAATACAGAATTGAAGTGTCATAATCTTTACTCTCATACATCTAGCTAAATAACTATGTTGCTAGTTAAGCTGCTAGATTCACAGGAGGTATGACTGGAGTTTAGTTAGAAAGGACCTCTTTAATGTTGAGCACTACTTTTAAAATGACCATCTCATTGTGGACTTCTGCTCTACGGAAGATCAAGAGAGATTTTTTATCTTAAAATTCTGATTGAAGAAATTGACCACATCCTATTTTATTTTTTTCTGGTAGAAACATCAGATCCAGTTGCTACATGAAGAAGCAATCCCTTACAATCTTTTTGAGAAAGAACAGATGCCAGCAAGTTTGTAATAAATGTCATGCATTCTGGACCTGTTGGTCTTACTGCAAAAGCCCAGCCCAATGGTTTATCACATAAACAATTGAACTGATGTATTTTGGATGGACTGCACTGTGTCTGCACTGTATGCTCCTGCTCAGAAATTACTGAGTGAAAATGAGAGGGTTGAACAGGGCAAGTTGAAAGAGATTGGCAAAATCAGTCTTTAAACGATAGCATTCCGTTCTTTAAAGATAGAGAAATCAGTAGAACTGTGAAGCTAATAATCTCCAGCACGTTTGACCAAGTTTACTCAGCATCAAAATTATTATTGCAGGACAAAAGCCTAGCTGGCACTAGAGAGTAAATTTTCTCAAAGAGATGAAGTCTAAAAAAACCCCCAAAAAGCCCCTTGTTAACCAAATAGATTATGCTTCTTTAAGAAGAAATTAATGCATAATTGAGGGGAGATGTTGGAAAATTCTTTTAACTTTAGCACAATAGTTGTGATACCTATGTTTAGAATTCATGCTTAGTTTTGTACCACAGAGTGCTTAGTGCAAGTACTAGAGGTTAAGGTGGCCCTGTACTAACTCCCTACATCTGTGACTCAGAGTCTGTGTCATATTTATGTATATCAGTGACTAATATGTACTAGCAGATGTCTTGATTTTGAGAACAGAGGTAGAGTACCAGTCTGAGGAATGACAAGAGAAGTGCATCCTTACCTGGAGACAGAGAAACTCACAAGGAGGGAAGATTCATCAGAAGGTCTGAGGCTGTAAAAGGAAATTTTGAGGACTGGGATGTTCCCAAATGACCACCAAAGACCCTCAAAAGACCCTTACTTATATCCAAATGAGTTCACTGAAATAATTAGCATGTATGTACATATTCAGGAAATGTTAAGACTGTATAATAGAAATGTGATGAATAAATATAATTTTCATGGCTATAACCTGGTCTATTAGGTCTGTTGCTTCTTCTGCATGTTTTAGGATAATTCCACGCATCTAGTGGTGCTAAAAATGTAATGTTGGCTTTCTACCCTCTTAAATTGTTTGGAGAGTTTATTTTCTGGTTTTCAGTGGCAGACTCAACAATAAAAGAACACGACTGTTTACTAGCTGACTAATCTTTCCACTTCTATAAGTTTAATTTGTTTTTTATTCTAGGTGAATATGCCTTTAGTCATTGTAAAGCAGACAAAAGTATTAACTAAATTTCAGTACAGGTCCATATCTGACTTCATTTTTTGAATGCAACTCTGAACATCCTTCCAGTGCTTGAATCACAGGGGGAAGAATAGTTGCGATTTTTTAATGTTTATTTTCTCACAGGTGCTGGTTGAAAAGAAAATAAAACATCTGTGGGAAAGAAGCAGAGAATGAGGCATCTGGGGGAAAGAGCATATGTTACCTTTATACTTCACCTGATTCCTCTTGGGTACAGCTGAGCGTAAGCTGAAAATTGAAATTAATTTTTCCACTGCTTCTCTCTTGTAAGGCCACAAGAGAGAAAGAAAAAGAAAGCTTTTCCAAAATTCAAGTCTTCCTTTAAAAATAAGCTCAGAAAAAATATCACTTGGAAAAAACAAAGGTTCTGGTAGTTTGTTGTGCCTTCTTTATTTACCCCCATGTGTCTCCTCACAGCCAACTGTGACAGCCCTGCAGCTGACTGCTTCTCTGCATAACTCTTTTCTACCTATCCAGATAATTCAGGTATTCATCAACATCTGAAATGCTGTCAGATACTAAGCTAATGTTTGTCTTCAAAGCTAGATCTAGTTTAGAGAAACAACCTGCAAATCCTCATGAAAGTGTTGTGAACCCCTTGTCATCTTCAAGAACCATACTTCCAACAGATACCCATACTTTGTCTCATTCCAGCTCTATATGAATCAAAATTCATTAACATTTCTGTCCACACCTTGTTTAACAATATTTGTGAAGACTGTGATTATCACTTTTTGTAGTGACTGCTCCTTTTTGCGTATATTATTTTTTGATTACACCTTGCAACTTTGTGTAATTTCCTATAAGCTCCTAAAGTATACTTAGTATATATTTACAGTGTCATTTATTAGACTTGATCCTTGAAAGCCAATTTTCTGGATGTTTTTGTACAAGATAACAATGATGGAGATAATTTTTATCCTCCAAATTAACTCTCCAGAAACATGTTTATCAAGCTGACTTAAGAAAAGGCTTTAAACAGATGGTAGGTAGACAGTAGGTGAAATTCTAATTGGAGGCCCTTTCATGATGAACTAGATGACGAAAATGAAGTTACACACCAGTCTGATGCGGCAAGATAAAGCAAGAGACGAATTTAATTTATTTTCAAAACTCAGATTGGAGCCTCAGAGAGAAGAAGGTTTTTGCTGATCAGGGGGATAAAAAAATCAAAACAAGAAAACAATGAAATATTTATTCATTATAAGTAAGATGTCTATTTTTTCTAAATATTTCCTAAAGCCAAATATTATCTGAAAGCACAGGCATCACTAGAATTGTACTTGCACTCTACTGTAAAGTCTGTGGAAGAAATGGGTTTTGCTCTGACCTCATCCAGTTAAATAACAGTAAATTTAAGGGCTATATTTAGTTTACATGGATTTTGGCAGTCACTGTAACTAGTAGCAAAGACATGGCTGTTCAACAGTTGGAATACACCCTTGCACTTCAACTCCTAATTCTTTTATCAATATTTTCCTGTTTTGTTTTGGTAGTGGGAAAGCCCAGAAAAAGCCCTGTTTCTAACATACTTGGTTTTACTCTCGACAACTAATAATAAATGAGGAACATTTTCAAAGCATGTTTTAGGATAATTTCTGTAAACTAGAAAGCGTAACAAGAAGAACAAGAAAACCAAGAAAAATAAGTTAAAATGTCTGTCCTTGAGACCAAAACCCTAGAATGAATAGCTGTGCTGTTTTAAAAATTCTATGTTTAAAGTGTGTAGCTATGATGAAAAGGCAGATAACTTCCACCATACTGTTGGGTATAACCAGTTTTTCTAACACATTAATCAGGCTTGGAAATTAGCATTATAAAAAGAAAAATGTTTCTTTTTGTGAAGTAATAACATTACAAAGGAAAGCCCAGATACTGACTTAAAACAGCTAACAGTTTTTGACCTGCTGTTGTTGGGACAAGTCCTTTGCCAAAAGAAGTGCAAAAAACCAATAATACCCAGAACTCTACAGTAAGTTCCTTTTAATTAGTCAAGATCTAAACTTGTATATAAGACACGAACAAAAAGATACCCAACTTTTCCTGCACTATCTTGTAAATGAATCATTTAGTGTATAACATAGGTGGTTGTCTGCCTCTCTCCATGATTGGTACTTTATAGTTGTCAGCATTTATTATAGTACATTAACACTGCAATGACTTCATGACCTGGAATAATGGCCCTCTAATAGGATCAGGGGACATTTAAAGTTCCTCTTTTCATATAGTTTGAAGTCTCTTATGAGCAGAACAATCAAAATTCATTGCCTAAAGGATCTTCTGTTGTTGGACATTCAGAGTCATTTGCAATCATCGTTGGTTAAGGTGAGACTTAAGTGCTACAGAAACTATGTAGCTCAAGTTGACCATGGTCAATGTGTCACTTGGCCTGTTGAGAAAGGACTATTAGCAACTAAACTCCACTGCTGAAAGCTGTTTGCTCAAAATGGTGCCTTGCTGATATGAGACACAATCGTAATTGCTACTTATTCACAATTTAATATCTAGCGTAACTGGTCCTACAATAAACTCTCCCAGAAATGGCAAATATTCAGCACACTTATCTTCAGGCTAGCAAAACAACGAAACCATTACTGTTAGCTTTAAAAAAGATAGCTAAATATTTGGGGTAGTATGTAGTGAAGTTGAATGCTCTCAGATAAGCAGTAAAATATGCTTCCCTAGCTTCAATCAGCTAATCAATAATCACCTGTAACACCATAAATCAAAATATTCCAAGGGTTACCTGTAGCGCTGAATAACTCAGTGTATTTTATTTGCTTTCCAGTATGCTTAGGTATTGCATCATGTAAACTTGTTTGAAATGTGTGTGGGTGTGTGCCCAGGTATTTGTGGGGCAGGAGCTATGCTGCAAGGTGGCCTCTGTGAGGAGAGGCCAGGAACCTCCCTGTACCTGACGCAGGTGGTTCCAGTCATCTCCTTTGAATGTCCACAGGACACACCTGAGCCCCTCAGCCAAGGTCGTGTTGCCCCTCTGATATTAAGTTAAAGGATTAAAAAATGCTGCATGGAAGTCATGAGAGAAATAAACAGCCCTATAGAAACTAGGACAGAGGAAGGTGATGGGAGAAAATTATTCCAGAGGTGTTCCTGCCAAAGCAGAAATTCCACTGAAGCTTATGCAGAATCATAAAATCATACAATGGTTATGGTTGGAACAGGTTATCTAGTTCTAACCCCTCTGCTGTGGGCAGGAACACCTTTCACTACACCAGGTTGCTCAAGTCTTCATCCAGGCAGGGATGAGGCATACGCAGATTCTCTGGGCAACCTGTTCCACTGCCTCACTTTACCTCACAGCAAAGAGTTTCTTCCTAATACCTAATCTAAACCTACTGTCTTTCAGTTCAAAACCATTGCCCCTTATCCCTACGTTCCCTTGTTAAAAGTCTTTCTCCAGCCTTTTTTAAGGCTGCCTTCAGGTACTAAAAAGACTGCAGCAGGGTAGCCTTCTCTTCTCCAGGCTCACAGTCCAAATTCCCTCGGCCAGTCCTTGTAGGAGAGATGCACCAACCCTCAGATCATCCTGGGGGTATCCTCTGGATTCTTTCCACCAGGTTGATGTGCTCCTTGTGCTGGTGACCCCAGAGCTGGATGCAGGACTGCAGGTAGGGTCTCCTGAGAGTGGAGGGGGCAGAATTCACTTCCTGGCCCTGCTGATCATGCTGCTTTGGATCAGCTCAGGGTCCAGAAGTCCAGAAAAATGACATCTGTAGCCCTCCCCTTGTCCAGTGATGTAATCACAGTGCTGTAGAAGGACACTGAGCTGGTCAAACAGTATTTTCCCTTGGTGAAGCTGAGCTGTCTCTCCTGAATCACCTTGATATCCTCCATGTGCCTTAGCAGAGTTTCTGTGAGGATCTTTTCCATGATTGTTCTAGGCATAGAGGTGGGGCTGACGGGCTGTTAGTTCCCAGGGTCCTTTTTTTTATCCTGTAGAAAAGAATATAAAACATAAAATGTTTTCCTGACTGAAGACTTAAAGTATCTTTGTTAAAGGAAGACCACATCTGGATTGAGCAGGCAGTAGATTGTTCTTTTGTCTTCACATGTGCATTAAACCAAATTTTTATTAGATGTTTTCCAGAGCTCCACAATCTCAATAAACATATATGGATAGATTGGGCTACACTGTTTGCCTTATGCAATTTTTCTAGCAATACACTTTTCATAGTCTGTACCAATAACAAAATATTTCACACCTAATACTTATATTGAAGTAGTTACGTCTTAAAAAATTATACAATTCTAAATACATCATATGTCTCTGCTTTAGTTATTGCCTTCAAAAAACAAATCAATGTTTTATAGTGAATATACACTTCCAAGACAAAATTACTCTCAAATCTAATTGGAATGTTATTCTTTCCCAGAAATTTTTGGTTTTTAAAATGAAATTAAAATCAGTCTAGATTTATTCTGTACTGCTACTAAACTATGCACCTGAATGCTCAGTGATACATCCTAATTAAGTCAACGTAACCTGTTATGCTATGCTCAACAAGGTAAATCAGATGCCATAATTTCTGTTTGTTTTAGATTCATGAACCCTTTGAAAACTTAGTTTACCTGGAAATGAACTAATGAATTTTCCCTCATTATAAATCTCAAAATGAATGTGCTTTATTTTGAATTATTTCAATATTTATCAAAGGCAATTTAGTACTAGTCTTTTTTTCTTCTTTGAGAAGCAGAGTATGTCTGACAAATAAGTTAAAAAGTATTTCTTATCAACACTTCAAACAGTCATTGAAGCATCTGGATTTAGCAACTATTTATTGTGGAATAAATTTCAGAGGGGAAAGAAGAAAGGAGACAAGAAAAATGACAAGAGCTCAGAGACCATGCACTTTATACAGGTAGCTTGGAAACAAAAGCAATTAGGCTCTGAAATGTACCTTTCTTTCCACAAGATTTTGTTGTTTCCTGAATGAACTGTACTGCTGTAAGGAGATTTACATAGGTGTTCAGGGGACCCCATGCACAGAGGTATTTACAAAGAGTGCTGCAAGGTTAGGCTAAAAAAGTTTGGCAACATGTCTGTCTATACAAGGAAATGTCTATTCACAAGTGTTGCTCTGGCTTCAGATGCTGGATAATTGTTGCTCTTTCCCCCCACCCCTCTTTTTAAAATTGTGATTCTGAGAGGAAACTAAGTAAGCTAAAAATCCAAGATCACATTTGGATAGCTTCATCAACAGTTGTTATCATTTTTTCCCAAGTGATTAATGACAGGTTTAAATTAACTGCTAAATAAATACTAGAAAACACCATGAGTGTGGTAGCAAGATTTCAGTCATTCGTAAGTAAGCTTATGTGGTAGCTACAAATCGATAGGTCAACTTTTTTTGGCCATACTGGTGCCCATGAAATGATATCATCATGTTTTGCTTCTATCTCATTGTTTTTTGCCATTTGACTCTTTCACTTGGACTTGTCTTATACTTAACAGGAAGCCCCAGGCTCCCTTAGCCTTTTGACATCTGTGACACGAGTCTGATGCTTCATGCCCCAGGTCTAATACTGGAGTAACTCAGGCTGAGGCTTGATGGCTGGGTGTCTTCAAAGTGGCTTAAACAACAGCTTAGGCATAAGCACCATCAGATTCCCAGTGCAATAAGTTACTATAGATACAACAAATGACCCCAGAAGTCAGACGGCTCAAGACATAAAACTACTTGCTATAGGCTGAATTAGCTCTTTGAAGGAAGAAATACAACTTCCCAATAAATATTCCATGAGGATTTGTCTATAAAGTGTACAGACCTGGGTTTTAACTATCCACGAGTCTTGAAGTAGCCTTTGCTACTTTGACATGGGACCTGTGGGTGAAGAGAGCACTGTGAACACTGAGTTACCAGTCTCTTGGGCAAAATTTGGTGCTCCTGATGTGCAGTAATTGCAAACCAGAGGTAAACATGAATTTGTGGTCTCTGGTTTAATCACTTGTCTTAGTTTAGGGACATCACTTTACATCCTTTCTGGGGATTTTTTTGTCCTGAAATATACAATATCCACATAGTGCCATGGTGACACAACCACATTTACAAAACTGTCATATGGATTATATTAGTGGTTAAGAATCATCCATTATGCTAGCTGCTATTCACACTTTTAGATATAGTCCTCTTGATCTTCACTTTGCAAATGACATCTCAAAAATGTTGTGTTGGATTTTTCTTTGTGCTCCTCAGTTGTACACACAACCAAAGTGTAATCTAACAAACTAGTGTGTATCTGGATTAAACCAAAAGGCTTGCCATTGATACTGAAATCAGCCAAACAGAAAATATATGACACTGTTTTGAGCATTAGAAATCAGGCATTCTTTATTGCAGAGCACTGGTCTCTCAGAGGATCCTTCCTCTAATTGAGTGTCCTGAGCATTGGGTAAACAGAGCTTTTATCATAAACAGTGATTACATATTCATCAGCTATCCCTGCTTACTTGATGTCTATGTATTAATTTATTTCACATGGCTGTACCCTTAGTGGAAGTCCTTATGTGGTTCTTTGGGGTCTGTCCTGTGTCCTTTTTTAGGTGGTTGCTCCTGGACCCCTGATTGTAAGTGAAATATTATTGTTTTGCATAGCTTCTGCTTTTTCAGCCTAGCCTGGCTGAGCTGGCATCCCACTTGCTGTTTTCATGAGTCATGTTTTCCTCAGTTACATTCTCTATCTACTTCTTCAAGGTTGTGCTGTTCTGTTCTATTTGTCCTTTTCAGGGTAAAATACCATTCTGTTCTACTGTCCTTCTACTGCCACTGTGAATGTGCATTTGAGCTCAAAGTATACATCTGTGCTCAGCTGCTTCAAATATTTCACATGGTCTGTCAGCACTTATGTTTAGACATGACTAAAAAAAGACACCTCTGATGAAGGAAAATGCAGTGAAAATGTTTATGACATGACAGAAAGAAATAGAGCTACATAGAAAAGTTGTTTGCTCAGTATGCTTCAGTGTCCAGTAACATACCAAAAGTATATTTTTTAATATAAAGACTTCCAAAGGGTTTCTGAAGATTATTTAAATTTTTTTTCTAAATTTTTATTAAACTTACTGGTTTGGGTTTTTTGGAAGATTTTGGACAAAAAAAGCCTGGCCAAACTTATGTTATATTTCATCACTCATTCAGAAGGAGAAAATTTTTCTTTTTGCCTTCAGCTGAAGATTGATCTGCAGTATCCTGGAAGAACAGGTGAAGTCTTACATTGATTACAGTAGACCTTAGATGCAACTCTTTGGCAGCTAGAGAACAATTGCTCTGTTATGCAAACTTAATACACTACAGACATTTAAAATGCAGAACCCCTGTGCATAAACATAAATTGCTTCTGCAAACAGGGAGAATATGTTATGAAGCTCTTGGGGTGTGAGGTATCTCCCAGAATATTTGGCAACATGTTTAAGCCCAAATGGTAACCATTAACCTATTCAGGACAGGAAACATTTGGTTTACAAGTCCAGTATGTGGCTTTAAATTTAATAAACAGAGGTTTTATGCCTGTTTTGAAGTGGCTTTAAATCTGTTTTTAACTCAATTTAACTCTTTCCTGAAAATTTTTATTTTGTCTCAAGAATATCTTAATTTGATAAAATTCAAACCCCTATCTAGTCAAGAAAAACTCCTAAGCATTTCAAACTTGAGAAAGGATTCTTAAATATACACCTAAGCTATTTTCATGGGGACTAATTAGTGTCAAATCAGTCACATGAAGAGAAGGCTCAATAGCAAATTCATTTTTACCCCTATAGTACTAAATAGGTATTTGTTCTAAAACCCTGTTTCTCCTTTCAGTTCTCAGTTAGGCTATCCATTGTCTCACCTTTTGAGACAACTTTGAAATGCATGGTAACAACAAATATTTTTCTTTAACAAAAAGCAATTTCTTTAAGATCCAGAAAGTGATTTAAAAATCACTAAATGCAATAAATTCTTTAAAAATTTAAATATTTAAATATCACCATACAAATAAAAGCTTTCTTATTAATATAAAAATACATATATAAGAGTAAAGGAAACTATCAGCATGAAGTACTTACGCAGAAATTTGATTTTCTGTTTTTGAACCACAAATGTCAGAATAAAATATGCCAATTGAAGTTTATTCCCCTTTCTTTCTCTTCTCAGGAAACACACATGTAAAACAATAACATTGGGATATACAAAATTTTTGTGCAACTTTGTGGTGTCATTAGACTTAAAGTAAAATCAAACTGAATTTCTGAGTTAAAAAGGGATACATTTAGAATGCCAAATGCCTTAGATATTTTTTCTTTTTTCTCCAGTGTGATGTAAGATTCAATAGCAGCACTGATTTGAATTTGCTAACAATCTAGCAAACATGGTATTTAAAAACTAGCAAACCTACTTAACCATTTTGATTGTCTGCATCTAAAAGGCAGTTTCTATGCATTTGATCTCATATGTAATGTAGTCTGACTTCTGATTCATGATTGCTTTGAAGTGTCTGACCAGACCAAGATTAGTGAATCACTGAAAACAGAATCCACAGCCAAAATTTTGTCTGACTTGGCACCAAATACCAGGGCGTTTTATGCTTTCAGTTGTCAAGGGAATTTTGAGTTTCTATTCCAAATAACATTAAGATGTGACATTTTGTACTGTGTGCTTTGTTAAATAGTATATTTTCAATCCTGTGTATTAATATCATGCTTGGCATACTAAAAAAGCTCTGATTTAGGTATTACCTAGAATGGCATTCAGCAAAGGCTCTTGCTTCAAGAAATAATTGGTACATGAATTGCCAGATATTTATTGTTCTGCATTTAATTCTCTGAAACTGAAAATTAGCTATTCACATTACATATGTCTGTAATGTGTGATCTGTCAGGAAGATCAAGACCAGCTCCAAAGAGGCACATTTGAATTCACAGACTAGCCCAACATGGTGACAAACAGGTTCATGGACCAAATTCATGCATTACTATGGAGGGACTGAGCTGGCTGAAGGACCTTGCAGTGCTACTTTCCTTGCTGATTTGACCCTTACTTCCTTACACATTGCTTCATGGTTGCTTGAGGAGAATGACATATTGTTGATAGGAAAATTGACAAGATCCCAGCTGGAAAAGAAATTTTTATGGACAAAAATTTCCAGTGGCTTTCATTGTAAAAAATTATTTTGCCTCAGTTTCAAATATTTTGTGGGCTACTATGAAGTAATTATTACGATGAGAAGAGCCATGGACCAACCATCCACTACTGATTGTCTATGCAGAAGACAAATCCGAAACTGTCATAGGAGTGGCTGGAAGTGAAATGCAAGTCCAACATAGCTCAGTAGAAATCCTGGGTTTTACTAAGGGGCCAAAATACTAGCTGTAGACAGGTCAGAATTTGGAGATTATATGTGAGGTGTTTTTGAAAATTCTCTGAATATTTAACATCAATAAATACATGTAAGATTGTCAATGGTAATGAGCCATCCTAATGTTACACTTATTTCCTTGATTATTATCCTAGGTTTACTGTTTATTTATTGTTTAGTCAAAAATGAGGATTTAGCAACACACTAAAAACAAGAAGCAGGATCAGTAAAAACATGGAAAACAGTCAACACATAATGAATTCAGGATTTATTGGTGTCTTGACTAAGAATATGATTTTAAATCATCTGTTAGACCAACTCAAAGTATCAAAACAAGCATACATAATTCAGCTGTAACCCTAGATTATATGGACGTAGTCCAATTTAGTAAAAATTCAGGCCAAGATATTTTACACATCTAAGTCAACAGGCTTACTTGCATTACAAAAGGAATAAACAAGTCATATTTAAACACCATTTGTTAGTTCTCATAGCATCAAGAGAATCTCCATTCTCTCAGTAGATAGAGCCAGTAATATCCAATTTTTTGGCATAGTGGGCAGTTAAACGAGGCTCTGATCAAAATCTTCTGTCTTCAAGCCATGCTTTCTACCTGTAGAGAGAGTTCTGATTCCAGCCAGGACAGGGCTAATTTTTGCAGTAGCCAGGAGGGGCAGCTGCTCTATACCAGCTCACATCAATGCTGGGAGTGGGGGGCAGTGTGTCTGCACTGCCTAGAGAAGCAGCAGCTCACATAATACCAGCCTCCACTGCCTGAGAATCCTTCACCTCCTTCTTGTATCTTCTGTCACTACTACAGCTGCTGATACTGGCTGCCATCTTATCAAATGTTTCCAGTAAATTCTTCCTATCTTGTGATCTTCAACTTTTGTGCCTCCCATTCTCCTTTCCAGAGTGCTGCATATCTGGGGGAGGGGGTGGAAGAGTGAGGGGGCAGCACATGGTCTGGAGTGTTTCACTGGGAACACTAAACTGGGGAATGTCAATCCTGAGCCATGACCTCAGTGCTTTAGCAGGTGAGTGCAGTCCAGTTTTTGTGTTTACTTATTTAGACTTTCATTTCTATTGCACACTCCTGCAAAGATTACAAGAATCATTGACATCCCTCAAGGCTGATTTGCTGTTACACATAAAATTGAAGTTAAACTTACAGTGCACGTACATGCGCTCTCCACCGACTGTCATTTTGATTCTGCCCTTCTTACACAGATAAGCTGCCCTCCTGCCCTCCTTCACCAAAATTTTGGTGCTTGCTGTATTTCAAGTGTTTATATATTGTTCTAAGTACATGCATATCGACTGAATGCCGTTATGCTCACTTTACACTCAGATATTATTACAATATGCCTGCATAAAGTAATTGTACTATGTAATTTCCTAATGGACTAACTATATGAAGTGGGGAGAATGTTAATAAATATCTGCTGGTGCAGAATGTACAGGAGCACTTTTTCTGTGTGTGTGAACTTCCTTCTGGGTAAAGATTCTTACTGACATGCATGCATTATTGTGTACATCAACATTCTTTCCATTTACTGTGCATGTGCGTATTTATGTAGTCACATATATTTGTAGGTAGCTGTGGGTTGGCCTTGGTCAGATATATAAGGAATAATTGGTCAAAAGGAATATTGATCCATACTCTGCTGCTAGATGGAGTTATAGATAAATGTGCTCATTTCAGTACATTTTTACGTATAATGTTTTAGTAATGTATGCTTACTATATCATGGGTTATTCTGTGAGAATTCCAAAAGAATTTCAGAGCAGCTGATTGGAAGGATAGATTTCTGGTTTTGCCTCATTGGTGGAGAAGCAGAATTGGTTTTACAGAAAGTTCTCATGAGTTTAACTAAAACATGCCCTGGACTGACTTAGTGTTGAACTATATTATAGGAACTATTGACAGTGTAGAAATGTTAAATTAATTATTATTTACCTATTTTTTTAGCAATTGCAAATATATTAAATGTATATATATTTCATTTAAGTTTTGTATTTAAAAAAATGACATGGTTCTATGTAATTCTCCATCATTGATGATACACTGTATTTGTTCTAACATGGTTAAGAATTTTTAAACTCATTATCTGATGTAGTTTTTGAAAAACTCCAACAAATTAGTTTAAGAAATTATCTCTAATATTTGTTAAAAATTAGTTTTCTTCATAGATGATCTTCCCAGAGAAATTTTTCTCTCTAACCAAAAAAAAAATCAAAACCAACACCCCCCAAAAAAAACCAAAGCAAAAAAAATATGAAAAAAGAAGATATAAACACAGTAGAAGGCTGGCTTTAATTTTAGTTTATGTTTACAGCACATTTTTTGGATATGTTCGGCTCTGCAGGAAAATTTTGGATTCTAAAAACAGCTGCAGGTGTGTTTAGATTCTTATTTTATCTGCATTACCCCTCCTATCACAGATTAAATATCTGGAGAGTGGTGCCTACAGTACCAGAGCTCAGGTAATAAAAAAAGAAAAGTAAAATCAAGAGGGAGAAAGATATTTAAGCTCTTACTGAGACTAGACAGAGGAACCATACTCAATGCTTCTAAGGAGGATCCCTCTCACAGCTGCCAATGGCATACTAAACAATTTGGAGGGATTTTCTAAGGATTGGTTATCTATGGCACCAGGCACTAAATTCCTTTAAAAACTAGCTTTTTAGCTAATTCTATCTTCTGCTTCTGAGTCTGAGAAGATGCAAGATCTGTTGTCTTTTCTGAGGATCAAGAAGTGTATCAGAGTTTTATAAGTGATGGTAGCAGCTTTGTCTCATTTTACCACCTACGGTTTGTAAATCTAAAGGCAAGGCATGGCAGCCATAAGTGCACTTCATGCTTTACATAATATTTTTTTGTGGAATTTAACTCTTCTGCACATTAATGCACAAACCAAATGTCCTCTGTCTTTTCCTGTGAGTGTCCATCCTTCTGTATCTGGCTTAGATTTGAACAAGTTACCAAAGGCTAAATTAAAATCCATCTGACCTGCAGGTGTTTAAGTCTATGTTCTTTGCTTATTGCAAATATAAAGTGAGAGAAATTGAGATAGTTTATCCTTCTTTCTCTGAGAAAAAAAAGCTTTCCTCTCTGCCAATTGATCTACTGTTGATCTGCAGAGATGTGGGAGATAGACCATGTAGATCCACATACCTGTTTGTTTTTTTAAGTTATCTACAGGTGTATTTACAGAAATGTAAACATACCTGAAACAAACATACATCAAATACATTGTTAAATGTTTTCTTTCACTCCTTGCTCTTGGTAAGATTATTCCATCTTTTATTTGTTTTGTCTCCTCTTATTAATAGTATTAGTCAGGCAAGCATTGTCTCTACAGGCTGAAAACATTAATATATTTTAACACACATAGATTCTGATATCTATTACACTGGGGAAGGCTAATGAGTTAACTCTGCACGTGCTTCAGTTCTTCTGGAATCAAAGTTAAACTCAGAGTGTCATAATCAATTTTAATTTAACCAGTGCATGCAAATGAATATAAGAAGTGTTGAAAAATTGGCAGATGAGGTTGAGGTTTAGGCAACAAATTCCGTAGGTTGTTTAAAATACTATTTCAGTTTACAGTGAGATGATCCTACAGAAAGACACTTCTCAGGGAATTTCATAATATGTTCTATTATCTCTTGGTTACAAATTTACAGTTGTGCCAGCTTCCCATCCACAGCAGTTTAGAAAGGGGATGGTGTGTGTGAAAAGAGTCAAGTCTGTATTATCACACAGTGCAGCTGGACCTTACTGATATAAATCTATAGAGAACCTAAGCTGAAAGGAAGTGAAACTTCCTCACTTTCAATCTTTTGGGTTTCAAAAGACAGCTGTTTTCCTGCATGTGTTCAGTAGTGCACAGTTGGCTAATATACAGATATTATTAGTCCAAACAATGGTATAATTTGAAAAGAAATCTAAAGAAACCAACTCAGATGCCTGTAGGACTGAAAATATGGCTGTTAGAAGCTGAAATTACAGAGAAATCAAGCATAGTGTAGCCATGGAAAGTATTTTAGTATAACCAAACAGTCTTTAAGAAAGGGTATTCAGTCCAGCCCTTTGAGGTGTAAGGAGATGGGACCAGAATCATGCAGAAGAGACTAAGGATGGGAATGGATGCAATTTTTGGTGTAGTCTTTTTGCTTAACAGTATCTAAGGGATTTTATTTTCTAGAATTTAGTGTAAGGAGATTTCATCAAGGCAGGTTTGAGCTCCAGTTGAGTTCAGGATACGTCTCCTTTGCTTTATTTCTCAGGTTGTTTTGTGATTTGCATACAGCTCTGGATTACTTTTTTGCTTGTTTTTTGCAGGCTTCTGTAACATATTTACTAGGGTATTTTAATTTTTTTTTCTGTTCTTGTTTGTTTGTTTGTTTGTTTCTTGTTTTGCAGTTTCTTTGTTTTTAATCATGTACAGAGATTTAAAAATTCCCTCAAATCTCCCTTTGTTAATTGGGAAACATTTTAGTCAACACCATTTAGCTGTGCTCAGGCTCAGCTCTTCATTTAGCATTTTTTCTATCACTAAACAAGCACATCCACACACATAGCCTGCATTCATTTAGCTGTCATTCCTAGAAAATTTCTTGACGGAATAGGACTCATCAATCCTCTGCATGAGCTGAGACTTTTAAGAGTTGTATTACACTGAAAATTCTATTACATTTAAGGGGAAAAAAATTATCATGAGGATTATCAAACACTGGAAGAGGCTTCCATAGAGATTATGAAATATTAGTCCTTTGGGATACTAAGATGCTGATTTGAAAAGACCCTGAAAAATCTGCTCTTCATCTTTTCTGCTCTGAGCAGGAGACTAGGCTAGAAACTTCCAAATCATCCCCTCAATCTACATAATACCATTACTCTGAGGTTTTAAATGACAGCTGGGCAAACCAGAAAAACCTCCTCAAGCCACATCTGCAACCTCTAATATAAATGCACTCTGTGTTAAAAATGAAAGTGGCAGAAGTTTATTTTATGTGAGCTCAGACTGTTCCCACCTGTGTAACTGGGGACCATCCTGAGTAACTGAGGCAAAGTAATCCTGAGGGGCCATACCCTGCTGTGTGGGAGTTACTGTATTGGCAACCTGCATGTTTCTCCACTATCCAAATCCGATGTGGGGAGCTGCTATTAGTGGATTTTGCTACTGGTGGGTGATCCTTGCTTCTGTTATGGCCTCACAATGCCACTCACAGTCAAAACAATTTAGGAGAATCTTCATGACATATTCAATTCAAACAGGGGGACACAGAAACCACACAAAAGTAGTTTATGATCCCATAATCTTTTCATTCCCACTCCTTGTATCTGACAGCCTTCTGTGTGTGCTGATGGGCCAAAGTTTACACAATTACTGTGTTTGGCACTAGAGAACTTGTTCTCTGATGTTAATGATAATACCTGTCATAGAGGAGATCAGTACAATTGAAAAGCTCCATCTCAGCTCCAGTAAGTGTCCCTCAAGTAGATCACCACAATATTCAGTAGTTTTGGATCCAGTGATACATCCAGTGTGTTTTTCTGGCAGTGGGCAAGCATGAGCATGAGGTTTTTTAGACAGCAAAACTGCAAGTTTTTTGAATATAGGAAAGCAATGGCATACCTACCATGCCTATTTGTGCTGGCTTTGGCTGGAGTACAGCTAATTTTCTTCACAGTAGCTAGTATGGGGCTGATTTGGGTTTGTACTGAACACAGGGTTGATAACACAGAGATGATTGTCATTTCTGAGCAGAGGTTACACAGAGTCAAGGCCCCTTCTGCTCTTCATTCTGCCACAGTAGTGAGGTAGGGGTGCATGGAAGACTGGGAGGAAACACAGCCAGAACAGGTGGCACAAACTGACCAGAGGGATGTTCCAGACCATATGACATCACACTCAGTATGCAAAGTGTGGGGAAAAAGGAGGAAGGTGGGGGGACATTTGGACTGACAGTGTTTTAATTCCCAAGTCACCATTTCTTCCCAAGTCACCACGTTCACCTGGAGATGGCTGATTACCTGCCTGTGGGGAGTAGTGAATTAAGTCCTTATTTTGGTTTGCTTGTGTGTGTGACTTTTGCTTTCCCTATTAAATTGTCTTTATCTCAGCCCATTACTTCTCTGGATTTCACTGGCTTCTGCCATTCTGCTTTTCTCCCCAGCCCTGCTGGTGGGAGAGTGAGGGAGCAAGTGGCTGTGAGGGGCTGAGGAGATGGCTGGGGTTAAACCACAGCACTGTTGCCCTGTCTGTCTGAAATAAAAGTCCTACTAAATGTAAGTCAGAGTTAAGGTTTATACAGCACATATACTCTGAAAGTATTAATTTGCTATATGCTAAATAAAATGGTTCTTTTCAAGTTTCTGCATCCTATGGTTGGACGAGGATATCTATTACCAAAGCACAGAAGAGCCTTGTCATCTGATTCTCACAAATATTTGCACTTAACCAGTGAAGAATGAATATTATGAGTCAGGAATTGGAAATTTGAATAATAAAATGATAAGAAATGATCACATAAGTCTAAATTATTGTTAGAATTTGGAGCATTACTCAAGCAGAGAAAAAGGCAAAAGTCATTGAATGAATTTTTTCTTTGCCTGATTTACCCTGCTGTGTCATTTGACATCTGTTTTGGAATAGGGCTATGTAAAATTTTTGAAGAGGAAAACACAAATACATCATTACTTTGACAAGATATAGCTGTGTCCTTTTCATCACATGCATATTATTTATCAGCTATAGAAGGAGACTTCATTCAATAGGGTTATATCAGTGAATTACTGTTGCTTAAGAACTGTTTTCTCTATGTAATATAGAAGTTTTTTTATGGCAGGTATATGAAATTTAGATTGTTTTTAAAAATTACTGTAGCACACTAAGTAACTAATTGATTACGTTATCTATGCCTTAATAAACCCATGTTAATAATTTAAATACTTTTAAATTTCCTATTTTTTTAGTTTCTATTTTTTTTTTCTTTGTTTATGCATTTATTTTTTGTCATCATAACCATCTGTTTGGGGCAAATCCTTTTCCACTGGGATCTGGTACTACATGCCTGCTTAACTAACGTGTACCTTTTCACATTATATGTCTGTGTTTTCAAATGAAATTAATATTCCTCTGAAACTTAGGAGTTCTTTAATGCTGTTCTTTATTAAAAAAGCCTTCTGCATGTAAGACATATAGAGGGGAGATGGACCAGTAAAACGCTTTTTGGCATTTTGCACATCAGCAGTTAACCAGCGTCAATTTGATTATTTCCTCCACATGTTGAAACACAGCTCAGAGCATTAAAGTCATTCTCCAGTGATTGGGACAAAAGTAGGTTAGTAGAGTGGGTTGCTAGGAAACCAGTGTCAGTGTCATCCATGACCTTGCAGAGCATAAAGAGACCATATAGATTTATTGAGCTCTGTGGCACATTGTCCAAGTCCCCTCTTGGCTGTCTTACTCTATTTCCATCTGCCATCATGCTGCTGCGCTCCCTCACACATGGACACATGCTCTCCTCCCCAAAAGCAGCCATGTAACAGGAGAAGTACCTCTGCTCTTTGAGACTTCCTAAAGCATCACTGTAATTATTCTGTTGTGTTAAGCTACACCATAGTCTCTTAGCTAACTAGACAGAGAAAACAGCATAAGCAAAACTGCATCCTTTTAACAGCTGGTTTCATTATTCTGTGGCTGCGAGAAATATCAGTTCTGCTGGAAGCCGAATCATTAAAAATGTATAAACATCACAAAATAATTTTGCTGTCACATTCAAAACTTTTTTTTCAAAGTTGCATGCACAGTTTTCACAGCAGAGGTGATTTAAGGTTAAAAAATCACATATTGTAGGGAGCTGTGACACTCTTGTTGTCTTCCCGATTCCCTTTTTAGAAACAGCTGAAGGTTGTGGGTAGGAAGGAAAACAAATGAAAATTTCATACTCACAGAAAAAAAATTTTAAAAAATTCCTTTGAATATGCAAAATCTTCCTGTTATAAGAATTTATCTTCCTCTTGGGTAGTTTTAGGTGTTTACTATTTAATGCTGATGTTTGTATTATACAACTAGAAACAAAATGTGGAGGGAGCCACATAATGAAGTCCTGATCAGTTTTGTTAGCATTTTACTTTAAAATCTCAATTGAAAAGTACTGTGTTGGGTGCCTGTACTATTGTGTGGTCCTTTCTGTACCTCATAACAGATATTTGCTATTTTGTCATTCAGAAATATTTATGATAGCAAAGGTTATTTTTAGAAAAAAGAAGGTTCACTTTTCCTATGCAACCAGATTATCCATACTGCTTTCCTTCACCCTGTTAGGTCCCAAATGAATGGTAGAGTGTGAACAGGTCACTCTGTGAACACCACTGAGCTCTCTGTGTATCACAGAAGTGCATTCCACCTTGAAGGGCCTTCTTGGAGGCAGTTCCTTGCTTCTTGCATTTAAAACCAGGGACCTCTCAGCAGAGCATTTCAACTGACTATAGCTGTCTTGGAGGTCTCTGGTGAGTATTGGGACATTAAAATTCTAGGTGATGTGCGACGCAGTGCTGCCAGGTGATAAGGCCTCTTAATCAGTCCCAGCAAAAAGTAAGAAATTCAGTAGTTTGTTCATTTGTTATTACTCCCTCTCATGTTATGAAACATAAAAATGGGTAATAGATTAGGCAGCTCTACTTCCTTTAAGAGTTATTGAATCTTTTTGTGTGATGGGGCATAGAAGTGAGATTCACTAACTGCTTTTCCAACATGGCCTACAAGCAGAATTTGGGGTCTACTGTGCAATCCAGGCCCTTGCCCACCCCAATGATTCACCCAGCTCCTTAGTTAGCCAGAGGAGCACCTGTGACCGTTTTAGATTCAAAAGTCCATGGAATTTTCACACTTTTTCAGTTGGACATATCTGCAGGAGCCTCTACCATACCGAGAGACAGAGGAGGTTTGTCACTCCACATTTGATTCAGAAACCATACCTCTTGCAGCTGCAAACTCTCCCTGATGGAGGCCATTGGTGTGAAACAGTGTTCAACGTGGCACATAACCCAAGTATCATAGACACAGTCAGGACCTCTGGTTCTGCCATGTTTTTGAGTCTGTCAGGTAATTAAACAGAGGCTGCCCTAAGTTCCTAATTCAGTTTACTCTGTTTAAATAATTTGACTAATATGGATCCTCAGGTGTACAATGACAGAGAATTTAATTTTTTTCCTGTTTTTTTCATAATCCATATTGAACTATATTTACAGATGGCAGAATAACTATAGCTCCCTCAGTTTATAAAAAGATAAACACTGTCAGAGCCATTCAAAGCCTCTCAGCAGGATATAATAAAAAACAAAAAAAGTTTTGAAAATTTCAGGCCTCATTTAGGAGAAAGAAGAGATACAGAAGAGAGATGTATAGCCTTAAGACAGAGACCTGAGTGAAGAGAAGCCTCTCATATCCCAATCTGCAACCAGGGACTTACTAGGGCTCTGACACAGGGCAAAGTGAGTGGCCACTCTTGTAGCTTTGTGTCCTACGCAGCTAGCTGCTAACTCTGTGCCTTAAGTGATGGAATTTAATTAGCCGTGTAACCATAAAAGGGTCCTCTAAATTGACTTGAAAATAAGTTAGTATTATTTTCAACTAATGAAATAGAGATAAGACAGTGCCTCTCAAATCTCATTAGACAGGGAAAAAAAAGTTTACAGGCATAAAAAAAAATCTAAGAAAAACTACTGAAGTATAAATCTACACCCTTGCCTAACTTTCACTTTCCTGCAGTTTTGACTTCCCTCATCTTACAAGAAACACTGATTTTTAAGGTGAATACTATCTCAGGAAAGTAATTTCCTCATCACAATATTGTTGCCTTTATGCAAAGCAAGGGATTGTGTTGTCCTCAGGGTTAGAGAGCACATAGTCTGAGGCTGTATAATTAGTGTCTGAAATGCAAACTTGTATTACTCTTGGTCTTCTTCAGAGCAATAAGACCAACTGTGCTCTTGATTTTTTTTAAAGCAACAATTAAAATTATAATCAGGAATGTCCCTTTTGCCTCATTTGGATTAAAGTTAGTCTGAGGCTATGTCTATATGAAAAAGTTAAGAGTGTACCCAGACATAGAATTATCTATACTAAACTCCCAGATTAGTCAGAACTGTGCTCTGCCTTCTGCCCACAAGTACTCCTTGCTGCTGCTGGATGTTGCTCTCAATTTAAAGCACTGCAAAGGAACATTACCATTAAGGAGTATGCATACAACTGTGGTGTTGTAGAGACTACAAGAACAGAGGAATGGGGTGTCACACTGGGTATCAAGGATGCCATGGAAAACACATAGGAAGGGTTAGAAATCTGTGTGCTGTTGTGAGCTTTGATTTTACTGGGACTGTGGTGGAGGTGTGGACAGGTTCACATTACTAGGGTGCTTCAGTGCAGGGACAAAAGATTTTTAGGAAGGACCAGTTAGGGAGATGTGGATGTAGAGTCACCCTTTATGTGAAAGAATAGCTCTCTGGAGCTCTATCTAAGCATTCATGATGAGCCAGCTGAAACTTATAGATAAAGATGAAAAGCAGACCAGCATGGGTAACCTACACAGTAATGAGTATCTGTTGTGGGCAACAGATACTATATTGACCAGGAAGAATTGGTGGGTAAGACCTTGCAAAATTAGCTCCAAGTAACCTCATATTCACAGGACCCGATCCTCAAGGGGGTCTTAAAACTCCTTGATATGTGCTATAAGAAAAACACAGCAATCTATAGCAAATCCGGAAACTTCCTGGTGTAAAATTCCTACTCAGTTCAGTGCTTGGCTGGACATAGCTGGAGGCATGCTGGAAATGCACATGTCAAAGGCAGCCTTGTTTGCAGTGACCATAAGATAGTGGAATTCACAATCATGAAAGGAGAGAAAAGGGAGTGTTGTTCTTCTGGAGAGTAGGAAGGTGCTACAGAGGCATCTGGACAGGCTGCATAGATGGGCCAGAGTCAGTGGTGGGAGGTGGAACAGAGGGAAGTCCTGGGTCCTGCTCTTGGGCCACAACAACCCCATCCAGCACTACCTGCTTGGGGATGAGTGTCTGGAAAGCAGCCCAGGAAAAATGGCCCGGGGGTGCTGGTCAAAAAGTATCCTTTGCTTGCATCAGCAATAACACGGCAGGCAGGACTGGGGCAGTGATTTCATCCTGCGCTTATCACCAGTGAGGCTACACCTGGACTCCTGTATCCAGCTCTGGGCTTCTCACAATCAGACAGTCACTGAGGTGCTGGAGTGTGTCCAGAGAAGGTCAATGGAGCAGGGAAAGAGTTTGGAGCACAAGGCTTATGAGAAGAAGCAGAGGGACCTGTTGAGTTTAGTGGAGAAAACGGGGCTCAAGGACAACCTTGTCGCTCTCTACAGCCACCTGAAAGGAGGTGGTGGTGAGCTGGGGGTCAGCCTCTTCTCCCGAGTAGCAAGCAACAGCATAAGAAGAAATGGCCATAAGTTTTGACAGAGGGGTTTTTTTATCGAAAGGGTTGTCAAGCATTGGAACAGGTTGAATCATCACTCCTGGAGGTTTTAAAATAATGTAGGTGTGTTGCTTAGGGTCATGATTTAGTGGTGGACTTGGCAATTTAAAGATAATGTCTGGAATTGATGATCTTAAGGATATTTTCCAGCAGAAAAATTCTATGATTCTATAAGAAGAGACTATATAAAATGTAGAAGTAACCTTGGGAAATCTGAGAGGAACACACAGATTCAGAGATATACATAACATGCAAAAATTATGATATGATCAGGAAGGGCAAAGCTTATCCTGGTTGTGATGTCAAAGGCAACAAGAAAAGCATATACAAGCATTTGTAGTAAAAAGGAGAGAATTGGTCATAGGCATTGTTCATGCAGAACATGGAAAAAGGTGAGATCTTAAATATTTTCTTTTCCTTATTAGAAAGATCAGTCTTGAAGAACTGAAAGTCCTTGAAATCGTAGCAGAGTGTGCTACCATCCACTGCCAAAAAGTATAGAACCCAGTGGATTTGTATAACTTTGGGCCAAGTGGGAATGCCCAGGTGCCTCCCCTGGAGAGGGCAAGTTCAACACTGTCCATTGCAACACTGAGGATGTGTTGCATCATGTGCAGTGCTCTGGTTTAGGATCTGGGGACCCCTTGTGGGGAGCCTTTGATGGGCCATGACACCCCCTTTGCTGTCCTTCATGTGGATGTTGCTTTTCCCAGGGTGAAGGGACCCACATCTGAGCTGGTCTGCACAGCAGAGGACGGGTGCCTCTGGCCAGAGGCTTTTTCACACCCAAAACCTCTCCTCCCCTGACCCTTTGGTTCCAGGGTCTGTTCCACACTGGCAGGTGATAGCCCTGGGGCTGTAGTCTCCACTACAAAGGCTCAAAGCTTGATCCCTCTTTGGATGTATTCTTTCCCCAGCCCAGACCTGAGTCACTTTATCTTATCTCCGTCCAGGAGCAGTTCAGAGCCTTTGCCAGGGGCACATTCAGGGTATAGAGGTCTTCAGCTTCTATTATATAGTTTTGCTATAATAGGCAAACATCCTTCATAAAAATGTTTAAGCCATAAATTATAATATTTCAGTCACATGGAGATATTAAAGAACTTGAGCATCGAAAAACATGAGGAAAGGCTGTGAGAGTTGGTTTTATTCAGTCTTGAATGAGAAGGCTAGGGAGAAATCTTTTTGTGCATATGAATACCTGAAGGAAGGGAACACAGAGGATGAAGCCAAGTTCTTTCAGGTAGTGTCCAGTGACAGGATCAAGGTAAATGGGCACAAACTGAAACATAAGAGGTTCCCTCTGAACACTTTTTCACAGTGAATGTGAGCAAGTGCTGGAACTTGTCACTCAGAGTTGTTGTAGAGCCTCCATCTTTGGAAATGTTTAAAAGCTGCCAAGACATATATTTTCAAAGTTGCATCCACAATTTTCACAGCTGAGGTGTCTTAAGGTTAAACAACCACATATTGTAGGGAGCTGTGACACTTGTCATCTGTAATTGGTTCCAGATGATAGTTTGTATATGTGGTTTGAAAAATGACCTCTAGAGACCCTTGCAATCTTGACCATCTTGTGATGCTCTTCCCAGAGCCATTTCATTTGTTACAGATATGTATGGCTGATACAACAGAAACTCAGGAGACTCTAAGTCTTACCAGCTGATTGAAATTTGCCATCCTTTTCTTGGAATCTTTATCTGGTGTAGTGACTTTGAGACTCTCAGTCAAAGTACTCAGATTTAGTATCCATCTTTGCAAGTAGCAATATCAGGATATGTATGAAAACCTTGCTAGCTGCTGTTATTAGTACAGAAAGAGTCATATTGATGCCCCCTAGGACAGGGCAACATCTGATGTGAATGCAGGCTGGGGGATGAACGGATCATGAGCAGCTCTGCTGAGAAAGAGTTGGGGGTGTTGGAAAGATGACAGGCTGGACAAGAGCCATCAAAGGGCTATTGCAGCTCCAAAAGCCAACCCTGTCCTGGTCTGCATCCAATACAGTGTGCCCAGAAGTTCAGGGGAAGTGATTCTGCCCCTGCACTCTCATGAGACCCCACCTGGAGCTGCATCCAGCTCGTGGGTCCCTAGCACAGGAAGGATATTGGCATGTTGGAATAAGCCCAGTGAAGGGCCACCAAGATGGTTAGAGAGATGGACCATTCTTCCTCTGAAGAAAGGCTGAGAGTGTTGGGATTGTTCAGGCTTTTTGTACCTAAAGAAGGCCTACAAGAGAGCTGGAGGGGGAGTTTTTATAAGGATATGTACTGACAGAACAATATATTTTAAACTGGAAGAGGGTGGATTTAGACTAGGATGAAATTCTTCACTGTGAGGCATTGGCAGAGGTTGTCCAGAGAAGCAGGGGATGCCCCATCCCTTGAAATCTTGCAGGCCAGGTTAGATGGGTCTCTGAGCAATCTCTCTAGTAGGTGTTCCTGCCAAGACAGAAGGTTGGAGCTAGTGAATGGTCTTTAAGGTCTCTTCCAACACAAACCAGTCTATGATTCTGGGCAGTGGGGTAACATATCAGCATGTATGATCTTATTGAACACTTACTGATTTTAATTGCATGGGGTGCACACTGGCTTGAAACCTCTGATCCTCCTTCAGCCAATAGACACATTTTGAGAAAAAAAATATCACAGGAAGAAAAAATATTAATTTTTATTGACATTTTGGGGTAGAAATAGGCTCATCTGAATGGTAGAGTTAGGCTAGATGTACAGGAGATTCTCAGGCTAACTCAGCAATGTCAGGCTCTCAAGCCCCTCTCCTCAGAGTTTGTTCAACCATCACAGTGACACATGAGAGATGTCACCAGGCACATCAAAGAGCACCTGCCCAGCAACCTTTCTTGAACCATTCATCAGCTACATATAGCTCAAAATTCACACACTGGCCACCCCTGCAGCATATGGACAGAGTTTTGCAAAAGTAGCCAGAAATTGTCTCAGCAGTTTTATGTCAAAGGCAACTGGAGGATATGACAGTTTGCATTTGGAAAGTGTTTCCTTTGGCTGTTTATTGTGGCAGAACCTACTTGGAGTGACCAAAGAAGCATGAAATAAACACTAGGACTTTTTTTACACTGTAAAAATTAAAAATTATTCACTGGAATCATTGTATCAAAAGAGTTCAAACAAAGCATCTGTCTTTTCCTCCACTCTTTTTGTCTGAATGCGATCTTAATTTCAACAAGGAAATAAATTAAAAATAGAAGCTAAAGGTTTAGTGAAATATATACCATGAAAAATGTTCTTAAGTAGAACATCAAGGGAAAAATGATAATTTTCAATGTCTGAGTGACTGGGAGTGTTACTACAAGAAGCACTGTAGCAAATTACAGTAGACTGTGAGTTGAGGCTGAGCCCTTTCCCTTAACAGGCATCAGAATAGTGAGCACAGGACAGGTCTGTGAATTTCTCTGCTGCTGCCTTCCCACAGTGCAATCCATAAGCACAGGCCCATAATAAAGACCACTCAGCTCCAGCTCTTTGGCCTTCAGGACTCATACATGCATGCATACAGCACCCTTGCAAATGGCAGTCACTCAAAGGTTTCCAAAAGCATTAACTCCTGTCTGTCAGCTTTATTTTGGGGAAAAAATCAGCCTGCAATGGAAAAATATGCAATTGTAAATAGGAGTTGTGAGAAATGTACTCAGATCTTTAGGCTAGGCTTGGAGCTATGTGGATAGACAACTGTGTAAGGATCTAACTTTGTTTCTAATAAATCTGCTTTCAGAAGCACCTTGAAGCGTGCCATTGCAGTGTAGCTCAGATAGGAAATGACAGTACTAACTTGGCACCTAGCTGAGTATTTACTACTGCACACACCCCTCTTCTAAATGTGGTTTAGATCAAAATTAGATGTAAGGAAGAGATACAGAAAGAGATTCTTCCAATTTTCCAGCCTGTTATTTTAGAGCACTGACGTTTAAATGGATGCAGATATTGTCGTTTCAGTTACTCATCAGATAATTTCTGTGAATATACAAAAGTGACCCTTACAACTACAGATTAATACTCACAGCAGAAATTTGATTTTTAATTCAAAGATTTGACAAATTAAATGTCCCATAAATGGATTGTTAGTAATTGTCCTGTGAATATTCTGCAGATTGCATGTTTTTACTAACTCATCACCTCAGTCTCAGATTTCTTTTCATTTTTTCTCCTACCTTTTTCCCCTACCTTTTTCCCCTCTTTTCCAACAAATTTTTAAATTTGCAGACGCATGCATGACTGGATATAGTACACTGAATGGTCAGAAAACTATTGTTCCTTTTCTAGTGGTTTATTTTTCTGACAGTTCGATGAAATTTATCTGGGTCTAAAGGATATCATGTCCACTGAGCATCCTGAGAAAGGGGAACAGAGCTTCATCTCTCTCTCTGTTGGTGACAAAGAGTTATCAGATTAATTTAATTAATTAATTAATTAATTAATCAGATCTATGGTGCCCACCATACCCAATTAATATTTAGGTGTCTAAAAGTTTATGGATACATGTATACAATTTGGCATTTACCTACAAATCAAGTGTAACTGAGATTGACCAAATTAATCCTGTATATTTGGCCCTGTCCATTGAGTCTTTGAGAGTGTCTTCTCAACTGCAGAGATTACAGTGGTCAGGCAAGATCAAATCGCAATTTTCTGCATGCCACCTGTAGAGGGCTTCATCAGAGGGAAGTATTTTCTCATCATCAGATGGAAGTATTCTTCATCAGAGGGAAGTGTTTTCTCTGGCAGGAATGCCAAAGTCATGGCAAGGTCACTCTACTACAACTGAATCAGAATGATTCATCCTAGATTTGGAATCTGTGCTATTGCGTTTAATGAGAATACATTTAAAAGTCTTCAAAATTTCTTCTTGCTAGTATATTAGAGCCTTCAGGGTACAACATATTCCATCTTAGTTACTCTACCTTTGTTAAGTAAGCAAATAACCTGTTACCTGTAAGCAAAAGAAAGGCATTGTTCTACGTGCCATGTTCCAGGTGCCATGCCTTACCCCCTTTTCTTTAAAAATAACTATCTCTTTCTGCCTAGGATTGTTTTATATTAGACCCCAAGATATACTGAATAAATGTAAATAATATAGTTTTTATGAATATATGTAATGTTTGCACATATAAATTAGTTCAGCTTTGTTTTAAAAAATCTCACAGAATTTCTATCTTATTTTAGGAAGAATAAATATGATAAAACATCATCTTACCCTGCACCCTGAAGTCTATGGGACATAAATATGTATGTATTACAATGCACAAATAAGTGGAGTCTGGGCACAGAATACCTTGTAAATATATAATTTGAAGATTAAAAGGAGGAGAACTGATGAAGTGTTGAAGTGGAGAAAAAAATACAGGAGTTTTGAAATAAATTTCTGTAATTTTGTTGCAGTCACCGAGGCAAGCAGCTTTGATGTAGTAGAGCTAAACCATACAGAATGACTTAATTCCTGGACCATGGGCTGATTTACCTCTTATAGCTCCAATGCAATGAAAGGTATTGCTGCAGAGGCTCATCCAGATGACATTGTTAAAATCATGCTGGAACGGATCACGCTCTCAGAAATGCAGAAAACTAGCTATTGGAAAAACAAACCTTTTGCCCAAGGTTAGTCAAAAGATTTGCCCTTTTCAGCAAGTAAGCCAGTGTCAAGAAGACTCACAACAGATTTCACAGGTTCTCTGGCCTCTGTGTTGGGAGAGGTAACTAACCCACACTTGCAAGGCTTTTACACACTTTGATTAGGAGAGCAAAACAAATGACCTTACTGAGCCAGGGGAATCTGAAGGCTACTGTCGCAAGAAATAAATGAAACAAATGCGTGTTTTCTTTCCCTGTCTCTCCCCTTCTCATTTTTCTTCCATTTCGAGGTAGATGGGAAAAAGCACTAGGCAATAGCAAATATTCCTTTAGGACTTGCTTCAAACCATGCAGTTTAGCATACAGAGCTTATTGCTGTGGGTTGTCAATGAGGTTAGGTGTCAGGGCAGGGCTGGCAGCACTCAAAGCTGCAATAGCTAGAGAAGATCAAAGTCAGCAGATCCTGTGGTTGGAATTTTGTTCTGCAGAGAGATTAGTGAGTAGCCTGTTCTTCCACTTAGTATATCTCAAGGCCTTTCTACAAAATTCTTATTTCTTACTCCTTTTGAAAAATAAACCTATCTAAAAAATTACCTTATCTTTCAATAGATCAAGCACACAAAACCCAACAAACAACAAACCAAAGATAAATAATGTTTATTATAGAGTCATGCATCTTATTATATCCTACCTTTCTTCATGCTGCCAAACAGGGCCCAAATTCAGCAATGGCTAAAATTGCACACTGTTAAGCATGTTTTAACTTTACTGCACTGCTGTGAAGTTCTTCTGGTTACAATAATACCATTCCTAGTAATAAAAACGTTTTGAAATCAACAGGTCAGACAAAATAGATATCACAACATGCTCATGATTTTATCAACTTTATTTCAATTTTTTCACTACTGTTATTTTGTGAGGAGAAATCGAGGTATTTCCCTCTGTGTTTTCTTGTGTCATAAATATTTTATTAGAGAAGTAGGCAGTTAATAGGTAAAGGTGTTTCCTGAGGTGTCAAAGTCAAGCTAAAATATCAGTTTAATGTAGACAACAACATTCAGATGTGTGCCTATGAGTACAGAATACACAATGTAGTAACTGAAGAATTTCGCAGAGCTGAAGTTACTAACTGTAGGTTGAAGCACTTCAGGCCACTTTAACATTTGAAGGACCTAGAGACCAGGTAGTTCATGCAAAATCACCAAGGAATGCCATAAATAAGAGCAAGTCAGTGAGCACTGGCTTGACAAAAATTTACTTGAAATCTGTTAGAATTGTCTCCTTAATTCTGCTTGTAATGCACTATTCATGGATAGCTGGATTGCACTGAAGGGTGAGGGATTTTTTGTCCTCTACCCATATGCAGCAGTAGGGCATATATTACAGCCTGGAATATTTACTGAAAGGGATACCACTACCTTGGTTCCTGGACTCTTGAATTTCTAAATGCAAATGTATATGTAAAGATAGGTTCTGCCTTTCTAACCTTCATCCCTCAATACAACATATAATGAAGCAGAGTGGAAGGGTAAGAGCCATTGTGGGAACAGATAGCAGCCTAAACAAAGACAACAAAGACATTTTAAATGACATATGCAGTACTAAGCTGGCAGGTTTTTTTGGTTTTTTTGGTTTTTTTGTTGCTTTGTTTTCAAACTATTTAGTGACGTGCAACTGAAAACAGATTTAGGCATATAAAGAGATGACATAGAGATCCAGAGATGACATTTCCCCAGCAGCTGTGATGCACTTATTTGGCACTCAGCAGCACTGCTACTGCCTGCAAAGCACATGGCTCCCTTGACCTTGCACCCTCCCTCTGATCTTGTGTGGGAACTGTTCCCACATGAACTGTGAGATATGCATGCAGGCTGAAGTACTCAGGTGACATTTTGTTTTGCATTCCCTGACAGACCACTTTTTCCTTTTCTTTGCAGGATTCTCTATCATTTCTCTTCCCTTCACTTTACTTGTTCCTCTTTCTTGCTATGATAGCTCCCACAGAGACCAGGGTAGGAGCTTGACAGACAGGCAACCCTATTTGGTTTGTTCTGCTGCAGCAAAGACATCTGCAGCAACACCTGACCTTTCCTAGCTGTGCAGCACAAAAATCTGTTCCTATTTACAACAGCCATATTTAAAAAGAAAAATAAATTCCAGGTTAAGAATTAGTGCCTCACCATATCCTATACTGCCTGAGACCAAACTACTCCAGTACCATGAAGTACACTTTCAGTGGTGTCATTTTCAAAATATACCATCTCAAGTAGCAAGTTTGCTGCTTACTGTCATGGGTTTCTTTTTACAATCTGAAGTGTCTGATGTGAAGAATAACCTTTCATTGTTTCTTTATCTTCTAAAAGTAGGGTGGTGTGAATTACAGCCTCCTTGTAGATAATTGAAGAGAACCTAAATTGCCAGGCCTCCTTTTCTCCAGTTCACTCAGCTGTTTCTATCAGTCTTGTGCTCCAGACCTTCACCAGCTCCATGGCCCTTTCCTGTTCCAGCACCTCAATGTCTTCTTTTGCAATGAGGGGCCCAAAACTGAACACGTAAAGAACTCCTCTACCACTGTTCACTGACTTCTGTCCCCATCTCTTCAGTTAAGATCTTTTACCCATTTTTACCTGAAATAAAAAAAGAAAAGCAAAAGGGAGTAGGAGGAAAGTCAGTAGAAGATCAAATTCCTGTTCTGTTTCAGACTGGGAAGATTTGCTCTATTTAGTCTTTCTTCTTGAAATCAAGGTTTTGTCCTTGATTTGTTCAGTTATTGCATTCAGTAAATGTTTGCAATTCCACGATCATGACAACAGCAACGTGGTGCAAAGCTCCAATGAACTTACTGTCTTGCACAGGTGTGTTTTTTTGTTGTTGTTGTTTTGTTTGTTTGTTTGTTGTTTGTTTTGGTTTGGATTTTTTGTTTGAGTTTATTTTTTTTTCCTCTCCTCCCTGGTACAAAGTGATCTTCACAAGTCTGTTAGAGTGGAAACTCAAAAGTCAGCCTTTTTTGATTTTTTTTAATGCAGAGCTCACATTTCTACTATGATTTCTTCAATAAATAATTCTGTATTACCATACAGAAAAATATTCCAAGCTGTAATAGCAATTATGAATTATGACTCTATCAACATCTGAGCTCTGTTTCTGGAGATAAGCAGCTATTTTCCCCATTATTCCACCTCCACAAATAAAATACTGGAGCTACACCACCTGTAAAAGACACAGTAACTTTCTTTTCTGTGCAATGGGATATCAGAACACACCCAAGCATGAAGTTTAGATGAAGTCAGAGTAGCTTTTTTTCTTTTTAGTTAAAAAACCAAAACCATTAACACTCTTTGCACCCCAGAAAAACATATTAGCAGAAAAACTACAATTTCCTTGAAAGAACACATTTGACCCCTTTTGGAGTTAGATCAGATGAAAAGTGTTCTTACTAATTAACTGATACCTGCTATTTCCTGGGCTCTACTCATTGCAAACACTTTTGTTATTAGCCTTCTTAAAGAGAGGCAAAACCGACAGGTAAAACCAAATCATGTACTCCATGCCAAACTTTTTTCTAGTGAAAGAAAAGAAGTCAACACCTTACCTTTTTCTTTCTTAAATCTGCTCTCTCACAACAGTTAAATGACCAGAGATAATTAAGTACCCCTAATTGTGTCAGATTTCAGTATTCAAAAAGAATATGTACCTCTGCTGTATGCTAGGAGCCTTTAATTTGGAATCAGTAATGCAGCTGACAGCCCTAAGCATGTGGAAGAAAAGAATATCAGTAGTCGACATGAATTCCCCAAAGGGAAACCACGTTCAGTGAATCTCATGATCTCCTGTCATGAAATTACTGCCTGGTTGAGGGGAGAGCAGGGGGTGTTGTCCACTTGACTTCAGCAAGGTGTTTCTCACTGTCTCTTATATGTCAGAAAGCATGGACTGGATGAGTGCAAACTGGGGTGGATTGATAACTGGTTGAATGGCAGGGCTCAGAGAATTGTGGTCAGCAGCAAAGGGTCTGTAACAAGTGGTGTTTCCCAGGGATCAGTACTGGGCCAGGTCTTATTCAGCATATTCATCAGGGAGCTGGATGCATGGACAGTGTGGCCCCTGCAAGTTCTCTGATGATTCAGAACTGGCAGGAATGACTGATGCACCAGCGTGCTGTGATGTCAGTCTGTACAGACTGGAGAGCTGGGTTCAGAGGAACCTGATAAAGATCAGCAAGGGCAAATGCAGTGTCCTGCACTTTACAAGGAGAGACTCCATGCACCAGTACAGGATAGGGTAGACTTGCTGGAGAGCAGCTCTGTGGAGAAGGACCTGGGGATCCTGGTGGACAACGAGCTGTCCATGAGCCAGCAGTGTGCCCTTGTGGCCAAGAGGGCCAGTGGTGTCCTGGGGTGTATCAGGAAGAAAGGGGTCAGTAGGTTGATGGAGGTGATCATTCTCTCCTCTGCCCTGGTGAGGCCACATTTGGAGTGTTGTGTCCAGCTCTGGGCACCCCAGTTCATGAAAGGCAAAGAACTATTTGACAGGGTTCACTGGAATGTTACAAAGATGATTTAGGGACTGGAGCATCTATCTCACTGATAAGGAAAAGCTGAGGAAGTTTGGCCTGTTTAGCCTTGAGAAGAAAGACAGAAAGGGAATCTTACCAATGCAGAATCTTACCAATGCAGACAAATATCTTAATTAATTAATATTTAATAATTAATAAAGATGAATATGAAGAGAATGGGGCCAGGCTTTCTCCAGACCTGCCCAGTAGCAACAGGCACAAACTGAAACACAGTTCCATCCAAATATGAGGAGAAACTTCTTTACTTTGAGGGTGACAAAGCACTTTAATAGCCTGCCCAAAGAGTCTGTACGAACTCGTTGTCTGGAGGTACTCAAATGGATGCGATTCTGTACAACCTTCTCTAGTGACCCTGTACGAGGAAGGGTGTCAGACTAGATGATCTTCAGAAGCCCCTTCTAAACCCAACCATTCTGTTGATTCTATAATATGATGTACAGCAAAAAATAAATTTATTGCAAATACCTTTCAGTCACAAATGACATGAATAACAATATTGCAAGAAAAGATTTTGTTTTACAGTGTTGTTTGACTTTTAGAAGTGACAGAGAACTGATTTACCATTTAGCATTCTCATAGTGATTAGATACAAATATATGTTTCTAACTATGATATGTCTTGAATACAAAAAATATTATCAAATATGAAAGGAAGAATATTTTAGGAGGACAGATATATTAAATAAACCTATCCATTTATCTGTCTAAAGGCCACAATGATTTCTTATATCTAAGACATGACCAGGAGGAAAGACTTCACAAAGGTTCTCTTTAATAACTACTGGAAAAGAAGATGTTGAGCAGTCCTTGAATGTCCCCTCATTTCATCAGCATTACAACAACAAAGAGCACTGGTATCATTATATTTCTTTGAACATTCCTGGACCCACATTTGATGCTAAAGGCCAGTTTATGGTTTTGTGTATTTCAGAAGGCCAAGGACAGAAACAGGTCTTAAGGGAGGCATTAGAAGTTTTTTTGTTTAATTCTGTTTTAGTGAATTAAAATTCTTGCTCTGACAGGGAGAATTTTTATTCCCAAGCCACCTACAATTATAAACTTTTCAAGGTTTTCCCAGAACACTGAACCATGTATGAAACCTACAATAGTTTATTTGAATGGAATTCCTTTAGTCATATGGTCTAAACTTAATCAGAATGGAAACAGATTTATAGGGTTTGAGTTTTCTGTATTAAAAAATAAGGAAAAAAAAAGGAAAAGGAAGTGTACAAGCAAGCATTCAAGAAAAACCACTTCCTTTGCAATGACAACTCAGATAAAATAGTATAATGAGCAGCTTTTTAATCTAGGTGTATCTTTCAAAACTGATTGCTTCAGCAATCTATACTAACTGCAGTTTCTATTGCACGTTGCCCAGCCGAATACTACCAAAATGGAATTTGTACAGAAAGAACAGTGGAAGGTTAAGAAATGAATTTGATAATACAGCCTAAGAGGAGTTTTGAACTCTTTTCCCGGTACAGCTTTCCTGGTGAATATAATGATTTTAATTGTTCATTAAAGACATTAAGAGTATTCGTTCCAAGACAAACAATAAAAATGTACCACTGTACATGGCCTTTTTAAAGTGAGCCACAAGGAACCAGCCTAATTTTAATTTAGAAATTTACCTCAGCCTATAATGAAGGACTGTTTTGAATCACAGCAGTTGAGAACTCAGACTGCTAGGGTTGCATTGGTATGCACTAGGAAGAGCAGAAATAAGTCAGCTGGTAGGAGATAAAGGCAAGGCAAGAGCAGTGCTCTTTCATTTGAAGTACTGCTACTGAGGGATTTGAAACAATGGTGGTGTCTTCTAGGACTATTAAAAGGTCTTCAAGACTTTTAGCAGGTGCCCTGCTGTACAGGTGTTGGGTGTACAGAGCCAGAAACTGCAGGAATTCTTCTGGAGAAGATTTTCATCATGACCTCCTCACATCAACAAACTGAGAAATACACATTGGAGTCTTCAGTGGTTTACTCTAAATTTCAAGAATCACAGTGTTTTGACATCCCTGAATATCCTGTTGATCCATCTGCATACCCACAAATACAGATGATCCAAAAAATCTAAATGATCTGCAGAAAGGACTCCTGCAGTAATTACATATTCACCCTAAAATCTTATTATCTGAAAAGTCAAAACTTAAATGATAGAAGAGATCAGTTTAGGACAAATGAAATAAATGAGAGTTAGGTAAAAACTGCAGAGTCAGATAAGAACCGTTGTTATATTGTCTATAATCCTTCTCAATAATTTCAGCTTTTTAGTTTCCAAGTTATTTTGACATATTTCAGTGTAAAAGTGGTCTGTGAAAAATTGTCCTGACTGCTACTTTTTCCTCTGCAGGAGATTGAGAAAGCCAGACCAGGTACTCTCCAAGTATTGTTGGAGAAGAGAAGATTAATCTTGACTTTTCTGTATAATATTAAAGCTGAAGAGAAATGACAGTTGGAGGTGTCACAAAACAGGATTACTTTTTTGTGTGTCTATTTCCTTAAAATCCCAGAGGTTGCTGTTGTTTTTCATGTGGAAATTACTGCTTTGTTGATAGCCAAGTCTAAGATGGTTTGGAAATGCAGAACTGCTTCTAGACCTCTTACCTCATCAACCTTTAAGTGGCAATCAGTTCCAGGGGGGCCATGTAACACAGGTTACCATGTGAAATAAACCATGGTGAAATACAGATGACCAAGGGAAAGCATTCCAAACAATGGAGCTGTCTGCTGGACTGTGGCTTCTCTTCCAGGGACACTGCCTCTAAATTTTCTGTGACAGCAGATCTTAACACTTGTACTGGTTACATATTTTCTAGTCTCAGAAGTCCTCTGTATAACAAACAAGAATATATTTGAAGTGTAAATTTGAAAATAATGTAGATTTTCATAAATGGAAAGCATCTGAGAGCAATCAAACTAGAAATGATGTTTGTAAGACAAGATTTTATCACCATAAATATTATCACATCTAAATTCCTATGCTATTTCTGTAAAAATTGCTCTGCTAGGCAGTGGTTTTTAAAATCTTCTTTAATTTTGCCACCAGAAAACCATATATTCTTTGGCTGTTTGGAATCAAAGTTATCTCTTACTTTTTTGAAAAAAATCAGTAGTTGAATTATCCAAACATAAGCGCAGAGCACACTTACCAAATTTTGATATTAAGACTTTTTTAGCTAATCCTCTAAATACACAGTTTCCTAATTCAGATGGATTTATGTTGTATCCTTTCAGCTACATTCTCTAGTAAGTCATACTAGTTTTCGCTCTGAGTTTTGGTGCATGTTAGAGCTTCATTAGAGTGTATATATCATCCTACTTAGTAGGATTATTAACGTAATTAACATTGTTGCTTTTGCTATTGCTAAGCAATGGTGTCTGAACAGAGGTCTGAAAACTTGTTTCCCATTGTCATATGTGCTGACACCAGTCAAATTTACACAAAATTCTTAATCCTCACTGCAGGGGAAATTTCTCAATGCATCCTTTTGATTATTGCTTAATATTGCTGGAAGCTGTCCTTCTGCCCCTAGTCAGCTGAAGGCGTAGGATCAGATTGTAACAGCACAAACAGAATCATTCCCACAGAGTGGCTCTTGTTTCCTTAAACTGACAGTGAAATTAATTTAGTTACAGTTTCTCACTGAGGACTTCTGCAGGCAGGATTGCAAGACACAGTATTGGCCTTGATTGTTTTTCTGGGAAACAAAATCACATTAATAAGTAGTTGCAATAGTGAATAAGAGTATGTCTAGACACTGGTTGCTTTATCCTATATTAAAAATAAAATGGTGCATTAAACAAATAATATTTTAGTCTCACAAATTAAAGATTAGTCTTCATCCATGAAAATATCTCAGTAACTTAAATATTATTTGATTATTCCTTATCTACTGCTCTGAACCACAAACAAATTTTATTAATATTTCCCATAATTTGTGCTAGTATGTACTTAAGAATTACCTGTTTTTTATTTTTATGATAGCCAAAAATATCCCAAAAGAAAGAAATGCTATCATTTTATATCTATCCATTTTCTAAAAAACAACCCAACAGAAATCTGAGAAGCATTGTGAAGAGTTTGAAAATATTCCACACAAAGTGATCCTACACAAGGGAAAAGAAAAAAAAGTTAAATGCAGTAATTCAGCTTAACCATATAAAAAAAAAGAAAAAAAAACCCAACAAACAATGGTGTTGTAAAATGGTGTAATATGAATGAGTCATAGATGGCTAAGTGGCAGGCCATAAGCAATCTAGAATCATAGAATAGTTCAGTTTCAGAAGGTCCGAAGGCTGTAATTTGTTCCTGTGCTTTGCTGAAAGCAGTAGTAACTTAGATCAAGGTCTTGTCCAGTTGTATTTTGAACATCTGCAAGTATGGAGACATATTTATTTGATTTTATATGGATGGAAATAAAATTATTTCTACTTAGGTAGGAGAATTGTGAAAAAAAACTTCATAAGTTATTTGCATTTGCAAAAAAAGGAAATTTCTGTAAGTTTCATGAAATTTTAAAGAAATAAATACTGTTTATATAGTTTTTAATTTTGTTTTGAAATTTGCAATAAATGCATCAGGTTTTCAGCCTTAGATTAGAAGCAAACATCAAATGAATATAAGATTATTGTATTATATCATTAAAAATAAAAAAGAACAATGGCTGTGTACACAAATATTTGCCTGGGCATTTTATATCGTTTTTTCTTTAAAAGTTGTAAAAGTATTTTCTAATATTATTACATATTTTAGTGATGCAGTCAAAATAATTAAACACACATAATTAGCTGTATTTAATATTTGAGTATTTTGCCTACATTGTAAAAAACCTGGAAGAAGTACAGGTAATGAATGTGTCATGAGAAAAGTGATAAGATTTAGTACAGACCTATAGCTGGAGACAACAGCCTTCCTTCCCCATCTCCACAAAGTGGAGGCTCTTCCAGACTACAAGAGGTGCCCCATTTAATCCTGTTATTAAACCTTCTGCACCCTTTGTGCTATAATGAACCTGGGCCTAATGTTTTCAACGTTAATGCAGTGTTGGTTTTGCGGATTGCAAAGCCGGAGTTTCTAAACCTCAGGTGAGGCATTAATTTATTACTCAGGTATTGTACACCCCCAGTGTCTTGGTAAAACTGCCTTTCAGAAGTTCTTAAAAAAAAGCAAATATATAACCAGTTTTTAAGAAAATTGTATTCTTGCAGCACGACAAACAGAAGCAGAGGACTGCTGTCTTCCCAGGCACGGTCTTGCTTGGCAGAAGCTTTTACGGTAATCCAATCCATGCTAGTCCTAAACCATATACAGAAGAGATACACACTTGAAAAGATGGGTTTGGGGTTTTTTGCATGGCCTACATCACTGTTCATAGCTAGCTGAACTTTTGCCTAGGAGTTAAAAAATCAGAGGAGATTTCATATCTGGAGAGAGATATATGTATTGGTTATTGTATTAGTAGGATGTTCTTCACAATGATGACTCCAAAACTCTTCAAAGATAGCAGTCCATAAGGACTTCATCTTAAACTGGCAGAACTAGTGCTTTTAATCTCTTCTGCATGATTGTCCTACTCTAAATGTGCTATGAAAATTCTAATTTATCATTGCAATCTTCAAACATTTTTATATATCTATCAGAACCATTTTCCTCACGGAAGTCTTGTTTAGCTATGAGCTAAAGTTTAATAAAACATTAACCTAAGTATATTTATATTTTCATTCCTTTCTCTCAAAACAGAGTAAACACCTGTGTTCATTTACCTGTAGAAACTTCTTGAGATTTTTGGATATTTTTTGGTTCCTTTTAATTTCTATCCTTTACAAAATACTTCAGCTGTTTGGAGAAGTAACACATAACATATTTATAAGTTTCAGTGAGAATTTTTATACCATAAACATGAAATTGAATTTTATCTAACACATTTATTTTCACTGAAAAGAGTAAAGAAGAGCTTACAGAAGAGCTGATCTTTACCAAAACCATTGGTAGATTTCAATACAAAATACCAAGTCTTAATAATTTCAGTAGGACTCAGCCATAATTTTTATGCCAGCACCTTGATTATTTCACTTAGATAACTCAGTAGTTAATTATGAAAGAGTTTGATGACTTTTCTTGCAGGGTAATTTCTTATAATAATTTTTTGTTGTTGTTTTTTAGTAAAATAATGGCTTGATATTTAATTTTGCATAAAATAATAACAGATGAAATCTTTTTATGCTTTTACTCCTAGCTTTGGAGGCAGGATTCAAAATGTATATGTTATAAATAGCTGCACCATGTTATCCTTTAATCAGTATGCATTAGAGTCACTTATTAGTTCCTCAGGCATTTGAGTAAGAAAAGGCTGATGATCAAAACAATCTATACTTTCTCTTCATGAATCAGTTGTGTTTAAAATGACAAAAAGTTACTTACTAGCCTCAATTTTTGTATTTGTTGCATTTTTGCTATTAGTAAGAAATAAATACAAGACTTTCAATTGTCTGTTGTAAAGCTAAGTCCCTTTTCCTTGTTTGTATTCTTTTCTCATATATTCTACCAATCAGGTGAATATGTTTTTTGTCAGCTGTATTTGTCACTGTACAAGCTGTCTCTTGCCAGTTTTCCAGCATGTTGCTAGACATGATTTATTGTGTGCTGTCATCCTATAGTTTCTTTACAAAGAAGCCAATCTGACTACAATTCTCAAATGAAGAAATCATCCAAATAGCAGTCAGAAGAACATAAAATTTATCTAATAATCTGCAACTTGATGTTTACTAAATCTCATTTTTTCCCTTACTGGGCATTTTGGATGGGAATAAAAAAGAAAGAAAATGTATTACTGTATTTCGTTCTCATAGAAACAATAAACACAAATTTATATAAATGCTATCAGTAGTCTATATACTTCTAAATTAAAAAATGCAGTTTTTTCCTGTGGTTTTTAGTGTTCTTTATTACATTGAAAGTTAGTCTCCTTGGGCTGTCTGTGTTAAGTTACCGGCCAATTATCTCTTCATAAAACTGTTCAAAAAAAGATTATACTTAGAATATATTCACCATCATTTCATGCATCTGGATCAGGAAGAATTAGTCATCATAATCTTGTTGCCCATTAACACATTTGCAGTGGTTTGCTCCTTTCACAGATGTGTATTTATAAATCTCTGATAAATTGGTATATCTCAATCATATAGAAAGGGATATAGGACAAATTTCTTAGAATAAGGTGGGAAACGGTGATAGATAAACTAAAAGATCCATTCCCTGAAAAAATCTCCAGTCTCTGGTTCCAGAATTTAACACCAGTGTCTGAAGATGAGTGATGCCATACAAGCTCCATTTTCTTTTCAATGTTTTTCAATATTCAGTATTCAGCAGAGACAATTCACTTCCCATGGTTCCAAATAAAGCTTAAAACTTTTTGGTGTAAGATAGATACATTCAACACTGCACATTACCTTATGAAAGAGAATCAATTGGCATTAACATTTGTAGGTTGTTAACAGCGTCTTTCCAAACTGTGCATTGTAAACCTTTCTGTCCATGTGACAGATTCTACTGCTATTGTCAGGAATATATGGGTCTCAAGGTGAAAGCCATGCAAATGTTACTTTGACGCTTCCAAGTGCTTGTTATTATTTTTCAAGGCAGTTTCTGGCCTTATTAAGTCTGCTAATGTTGTTTTATCAAATTAATTCAACATTGATGGGTACTACTTTCTCCCTTTCATCTTCTAGTACGCCAACAAGGCATACTAGAGCATTCTGCATTCTGAACACCCTAATTTCCATCTGAATGTGGCTAGGTGCATCTCATTTGCCTTGTCTTCTGATACCAAGAAAGAAACCAAAGGTAATGGAAATGGCACACATCACTTGCTCTTGCTAGCTTACTACATTTGCTGATGTCATTGAGTCTTTTTGGACAACACTGGTCTCTGAAAATCTGAATGGTGCTAATGTTACCAAAAATTCAGTAAAAAACTCCAATGTGTCACCAATGTGGCACTAAGAAGCAGGCATTCTTTCTTCAGACAGATGCACGAAGAGATATTTCCTCCGAAATATTGTGCATTACTGCAGGAGAAATTCTGTTTATATATTGTATTTTACATACACATTCATTGATTGTCCCAGAATAAACATACATATGATAATAATTTTCCTGAAAACATGAACAGATTTTCCCTCTCCTTGTGCTCTTTGTGCCCTGGGTGTCCCTTTGGTGGTCCCTAGTGGTCAGGGACCCAGAGAGAGCAGACTGACTGGTGAACTGCAGAAACTGGGGCTGGGTACCTTCCAGTTCTCCTTCTTACACAACTGGCATTCTGCAGCTCCATGGGCCAGTGGGCTTTGAAGAGCAGCATTGTGTTAGCTTACCAGGTGCAGACAATTTTTCATCTGGCAACACTAATATATCCACAGAAAATAAAAGGTATACCTGAGATGAAAATTCATCTAAACACTGTTGCTTTTCTAGTACAGCTGGTTTTGCTTTCCATGGAGGAACTATTTTGACATTTTCCACAGACAAAAATCTACCTTTGTCTGTTCATAGCCCTAATCATCATAAATCACTCAGGGTAAAACATCTCTGCATGCACACTGAGATTGGAATTACTGCTTTGGGTAGTCTATGGTAAAAATGATAATGGCAATAAAATGACTGAAAAAACTTTGAAGGTTCTGGATTTGAGATTGTGGTGAATGAATCTAGATCCACAGACTGCTGAAATATTAACAGGTTGAGCACAACAAAATGTTTATTTCCACAAAGAAAATTTTTTCCTACATACAGTCTCTAAGTAGAATGCTTGTCGAAAGCAGGATTCACATGAAAAAGACAACTCAATAAACCCAAGCTGAGCTAGCATATGCCTAAACTAGCCATTAAAAATTTATTAAGAAACATTTGCATTAAAATGAGCCCATCTCTTGGATTTCAGTATCAACGCTGTGACATTCCCACTCCAAGCTGGGAGGAACAATCTGACACCCTTGCTTTGAGTTGTGAATCACAGATAGCTCTTCCTCATAAACCAAATGCAGTGGTCATATGTCCTTCTACTTCATGTAAGTGTGCAACTGAGTAAGTACTTCAATGAAAAGATTATTTCTTCTGTTGCTTCAAAGTCCGTGTAATTCTGCCTAAAGGGACTGAATGCACAGTTGTAGTACTGTATAAGGAGGGCACTTAAATCTTTATGCAAGAACAGCTTCAGTATTAAAAAATAAAAGTTTTTTGGGGCTGTGAAAGAAAAGGAATCCATTTAAAAAATATTCATTATTATTCATGAGATTATATTGACCTAACCTACTGAATATCTGACCTATGGCGTATGTCTCCACAAGTGATCTTGGTTTAGACACACCTGGTGCTTCCACTCTCTGCTTTTTGCTCCCTGCTTTTTTTCCTACATGTTCACTCTTGTTTTCTGTCAGCACATTTCAATACTGAGTCAATACTATTGCTGAACTGGCAATTTTCAGTTTAAAGCGGAGTATTTCTGTGGCTTATTCTTGCAAAAATCTGAATTCTCTTCTGTTGCAAGACTACAGTTCACTTCAGGAAGGGCATTGGCAAGAGAGATTGTCATGGATGGAGAAGAATAGTGTTGCAGGATATTTCTCCTCCTACCTTTGCAAATTTAAGAAATGTAGTTGTGGAAAATAATTATTTTCCAATGAGACAGTGAAGAAAATGAGAATAATTTCTGAGACCCATCCCAGCATTTTCACACATATCCATGGATAATATTCCAACAGTACAATATATAATATACAGCCATGAATTAAGGCAGACTATGAAACTTTCTGTGTTGTGAATTCCAAAGTCTGTGGTATAAAGAACAAGGTACAAAATGAGATTATATGCAAAATCAGGTTTTCTTTCTCCTAGGAAAGATTTTTTAGAATGAAAATAAAAAAAAAAAAAGGCAAAAATTATTTTGTTTGCATATAAAAAAGAAAAATGGATCGACAGATTCATACCATTGTGAATCTAAAGACTGACATTAAAAATCTCTTAAGCTTTCTGCCAAGGTCAAGGAAAGATTTTTTTCCTCCTTTTTTGTTAACAAAGGAACATCAAAGACTTGAAACAAACTACAAATGTTTACAAAGCCTAGAAGAATGTAATAAATATTTGTGTTCTTAAGAGGAAAGTCATAAATTTTAATAAGAAAATGTGAGCCAACAGGTATGCACTCTTGCCTGCAACCTGATACCTCCCACAGTAACAATCTGACAGCTGGCCTCAAGGGAAGGTAATTTTGTAATATAGCATGGTTTTAGGCCAGGTACTTCATACTGTCAGTCCAATGACCCATTCATAAATATGTGGAAACTGACTGTGATCTGTCATGCACTGTAAACTTTCTGAATGGTGCCAATGAAAACAGGGATATTAGCTGATGGCATTTTGTTTAAAGCAAAAGAGAAATTAGGATTATTTTGATGGATGTCGAGACTACTGGGCATTATAAATATACAGGAGAAAAAACCATTCAGAGACACCTCTGAAATACAGAAAGCTGGGTCTGCCATTAATGAGAGACTGCAAGAGATTCCTGGCTCATAACACTTTGGGATGTGTGGGGGAAAGGAGCAGGCCGGGCCATGCTCTGGTGAGGCAATGTCCTGCTCCACATATCCCACCCCCAGAGCCTGTATCCTGGCCCCGCAGCAGCCAGCAGTCCCTGGCATTGCAGGCAATGCTCCACAGCCTGCCCCAGTCCAGCCCAGGGTGGCCAGCCTGACTGGAACTCACACCTGGGGAAGAGCCCAGCAATGTCAGAGGGTGCTTAACCCTGGAAATGAGGCAAGCACATGTCTCGACCCTACTTTCTCTCGGAATTTCTCTCAATGGGACACTGCTGAAACCAGGATCTTTAGCTATTTTTAAGCTACTTTTGTTATTTTCTGTATCTTTTCTACCTTTCTTTCTTTGTCTTTCTCCAACTAATTCCCTCTTCTCAGAGTTTTGATCAACTTAAAATCAGATGGGCTTGGAGTTTGCAAAGTTGAATGGGTTAAGTCAATGCTTTGTGGATGGTTTTATGTTGATTGAATGCTGCTCTAAACTTTCGCCAAAGTCTTCTGATTTTCTGAAGTTGCCAGTAGAAGTTTTTGTTGTTTCGACGTCTTGAGAATATCTTTTTGTTGTTTCTCCTGTGTGTTTAACTTAAGAGTATATAAAAAAATGTAAGCCCTTTTAAGAGGCTTATTGAGCCTGTTTTCGATGCCTTACACTATTTCACAAACTTATTTCTGTTTGTATGTTTGATAGATTGACCTTTGATTAATCTTCCATGAAGACTAATTGAGCACCTTCTGGGCACACTGCAACAACCTGAAAAGGAGTGGGTGATACTTCCTGAAAATGTTAGCCCAAGGTCACCTTTAATTTTTTTTTGCTTTTTTTTTGCTCAGGAAATATTTTCCAGTTCAGTTCAAAGTTTCCACTGTGATTAATATATGGTTTTCTGTATCAAAGCTAGATATGCTAAACATTTCTTATATGAGTGAATATTACACCGCAGTCACAATAGTATAAAATTCCTAAAATACCTTACGTTAACTACAGCATTTCTCTTGCCTGCCTCCAGCTTATAATCTGGGAGGAACAGAATAAAAAACATATAGTGTCTTGATATTGTGCAAACTGTGTTCAACAATAGCTAATACATTCCTGAATTATTAGCACTGGTCTGGTCACAAATCTAAAGCAGAGCATCACATGGAATATTCTAGGGAAAATCAACTTAATCCCTGCTAGACCCAGTAAAATGGTAAAAAGAAAGACAATAAATAAAAATAATTTACCAGTGTAGGAAAATAATCCTTCAAGTAAGACAGATGAAAAACAATAATAAAAGAAAAACTTAAAAAACATTCCAGGAAAATTAATTCAGGACTGAAACAAAGTCATGCAAACTATATTCTGTTTCTTCCTTCCTCTTGTCTTCTTTGGAGGCTAGATATCTTTCACTTTTGATTTAATTGTTTAGAACATAACAGCATGATAAAAGTTTTTTATGGAAATTTCTCACAGAAAGATAATCAATCATATTTCCAGCACATTCACTGTCTTGAGCTTCTGAGCCTCAAAGACCTTTTTTTTCTATGGCGCTTACTTGTTAATTTAACACTGATCAAAGGCTAAAACATTTATCATGCTTATTAGTGAATAAACCTAGCAGCAGGTATCCCAAGTGAGGAAGCAAATCCTCATTTCTTGCAAGAATGAACTGGAAATTATCCAAAACATTTTTCAGGAGTGATGAGCTGTCAAAAGGAGGCAACTGGCAGATGTGGAAGCTCTAGGGTTAGGAAGAATGAAAAATGAAAAAAAAAGGAAAACAAAAAAAAAAGAAAAGGGTCTTGTAAAGGTATCTATGGACTGCTTCATGGGGATATTCCAGAGTTTCATTTAACTTCTATACCAACTGACCTTGGAAAGAAGTTACACCATAAATTATAGTGGAAATTGCTCACATTTGCTTCTCTAGAGCCCTAATCCTTGTTAGTTCCTAAAAGTGAATGTTGACATGCTGGGGAGGATTCTCAGAAACAACTTCTGTACAAACAGCTCCTGTGTGACCTCAGGAGAAGCGGTAAACCTACATTTACCAGTTTTTAGCAGGGGGGAAACAAGGGCTACATTGTGCACAGGATCACCACCAAAGTTTTGGACCCGTTTGTAATTAAGTAATTTAACCACAAAAGTTTCTTGGGGAAGCAAGAGCTTGATAAACCTACTGAGCTAATACTCAAAGTAATAGTTATCATCATATAACTACTGCTGATATCATCAGTATCCCAGTTCAGTTATATCAGATGACTTGCTTTATTTGATGAATTCCACAAACAGTTTTTGATTTTTCCTGCTTGCATTTTACCTGAAGATGCTACTGCTTGTCTTTTAGTCTTTTTTTTTTTTTTTTTTTTTTTTGTGTGCCTTGCTGTCACTTCACTTGGACAGTCTGATCTTTCTTCATCTTCCACCCAAATGCCTCCCTATCTTGCTATACTTAGACCACCTTTGATTCCATCTCACTGAAAGCTGTGAATTTCTAAATATTTTGGTATCCTGGTCTGCATTTATTCTTCAGACTTCAATGCTTTCACTTAGCTAGTAATGTGTTCATCTTGATATGCCAGCCAGGAGCACAAATAATGTGGAATTATTGCAGTTTTACCTGCAATGTTTAGCAGTACTCTGCTGCTCCATAATTAGAATATGTTAATACAGGCATACTTTTTCAGCTCCAGGAACTACCACTGTTATGGATTCTGCAGTGAAAGGGGAGACCATCTATATGGAACAAGACAAATATATGGCATGGAAAAGGAAAATTAACATACAGAAGAGACAGTAGGTATCCTGGTTTCATATAGCTGTTCTTGGTAAAGTGTATTTGTGTATTGATAAGATTTTTGTGTACTGAATTTGTGTATTTGATAATAAGGATCTTATAAATTGAGAAATTAAGTAAGAAACTCAATACAGCACGCTGGCTGGCAGAGCCAGGATTATGGCTTCAAACCATTTTGACTACTGGATTGCTTTTTGAGATTTTTAAAAATTTTCTTTTCATCTGCATTATTTTATTGCAATAGGAGTCCATCAGTGTTCTATGCATCAACTCACTCTTTTGCTGTGGAGAAATTTTCAGCTTAGAACTGACAGATATGGGAGGTCCTTGTTACTGTCCATCTTGGCCATTATTCCTAAGAGCAGAAGAGGATTGTTTGAACACACTTTCCTGTGTTAAACCATGTTTATTGGTGAGAATGTAGTTACTATTTTCCACGATAAAATTAGAAACCCACAGAAATTAGATTATGTATATGCCTACCTCTGAGGAGAGAACACCACATATAGGCAAGGTTTCCCATATTTATGATTACTTTATTTTTCTCTTAGTAATCAGTGGCTATTTTCATGCCAAAGTAAAAAGAAAAGAGTCAAGGAAAACACAAGAGTTTCAGTATTTGCACTGAATGGTCTTTGTAGTTCTGAGTAGAAGTCCAGGAATAGTGCAAGTGAATGAAGAAGTTATGGCATAGTTTAAGGGTAAGATTTAAGTGGCAAATCCCTCAAATGTCTCACATATTGTCAGAAGTTCATAGGCTTAACTGCGATCTTTCAACTGTTACAAGAGCCTCAATTTACAGACAAACATGACAGCAGAAAAAAGACAGGCAAAGAGTAATTTAAAATACATGGAAATTCTTTTTATTTTGCAGTAGATCCTACCAATTATATGTTCCCCCTGCTGAAGAGAAGTGTGGTTATAATTTGAAGATATTGTGTTTTGTTATCTATTTTATATTCCCTCAAAGAGAAAATGAGAGGTCTTGTGGAATAAAAAAAAAAGTTTCCTACTGCCTCTGCTGTGACCCTTACTAAGGTTCCTCTAAAAAAAATACAGACCATCTGGTTGAAAATATGAGTCGTAAGAGGTATTTATTAAAAAAAAGCCCAAGCCCAAAACTGAGAAATCATTTTAATACTCCCTCCTTACCTTGTACTTTTATTGTCACCAACATCAGTTGTAATCTCAATATTAGACATTTGAAACTAACAACAAAAACAATATCTGAAAAAGAATATTAGGAATAGCAATTGAATATTTTTGATTTAATGAAACTGATATAAAATTTACTCCCTTTATTTCTTAAAAGTCAGATAAAGTCACCACAACCTAAGAAAAAAATTCTGCAACAACTTAAAAAATTGAAAACAAGTATGAAATTTTGAAGATGATAAAGGTAAGGCAGAACAACTTCAAAGATTTGCTTCCTTTTCCTTGCTTTTATTTAGCATTTTTTGAGTGTAAACAGAGGCAGAGCAGAGAGTCTTCAGTGCAGTAAGCTGTGTAATTCACATGCTGTTTTTAAGTATAGAAAACAGATTTCTGATTTTTTCTTAAAAATGCATGTTGAAACACTGTTTCTATGTTCTGCTAAATAAATCAGTAAACATGCACAAATTTGTGTTTTGAAAACTTGACAGAATAAAAAAATCAAAATAGACATTAAGTACTATTTGGTCATGAAACAATCTCCCTTGAGAAATGACAGAAAAACTCCATCTCTAAGAATAGTAACAGTTTCATCACACAAAGTATTGGAAAAATATTATGTAAGGAATAATTTCTACTGACAGTAGTCTGGACTAATGTGTCATTCCCTTTCTGTAATTTCTATAATACCTGCAAAGAATGTGTTTTAGTTACTTGATCTTAAATTCTCCTTTGAATCAGCCAAAGACTTTGATTAGAGCACATATTTAAATAATCAAGTTTGGACTCTGAATACCAGGAGTTGTATGGAATCCTGAATAAAAATGTATAAAATATTCTAAGCTTCCTTCATACCTGTCAAACATGGCTGCAATTCATATTTGAACATATTATGAGATACCGATGTAGCATTCTCCTCCTTTCAGCAAGTGTCATGAGCTTAAAATTAAAAACAATATGACATTGTATAAGCTATTCCTGGCTTTTGAATACTGTTGCAATTATAATAAAGGAACCAAGAAAATGCCTTGAACAGTGACCATCTAATTTTCCCTCCTCAGTTCCTCCAAAGAGATAAATGTTATTGTTCCCCAGAGATCAAATATGCATGTAGTAAAATAAATTTACTGGCAAATGTTCTCAATATTTTTTCCACACTTTTGTGCAGTTAGTACTTCTTTCACCAAAATCAGGTGTTTTTACCTTGTTTCAAAATGGCAATACTGTGTACTTTTGCTTCATTCCGGTGTGTGATTCAAAGGGCAGGCTACAGAAGAGATTCCAAATTAACCGCTAGAAAGCACCTAAGCTGGTTAGAGCATGGTGCTAATAACACCTAGAGAGTGGGTTTGATCCCTGCACAGGCCTCTCACTTAAGACTTGGATTCAACAATCCCTGTGGATCCCTTCCAGCTCAGAATACTCTTGGGGAAGTGCTGAAGATTTTTATTCTGCATTCCAAATACTTTCATGCTTCTCTGCTAAGACATCCTTTATACCCTTGTTAGACTACAAAAATAAGTCCTAACGTTGTTTTCATCACCATACTCTTCCTCCTTTTTATTTTACCTTCACATTTCTGAATATCTCATTTTATTTTCAGGAATCATTTTATTTTCAGCTACTACAGTCCATTACACCGGAGAATCAAGATCTGGGTCCTCTAAGAGCCAGGCCCAGCTTCCTTAAAAGCCTGCAGCTCTTTCCATTCACATCAGCTACGTCCCTATCAGGCTTTGAAGAGGATTACAGTTACTTACTTGTTCATCAGTTATTAGGGAAATAATTTTATGATGAATATTTGCACTACAAGAAGAATAATTTTGGTACTGCTGACACTGTTTTTTGAAAGACATCCCTTGTTATTCAGTTTGGATGACTACCTGCCAGACACAGATATGGAAATGGCTTTTCCACCTTACTCATTTTAGCTGTTGATTATAATTAATTGGAGCTTCTTAAGGACAAGCATATGTTGTGCAGTACCAGATGTTCAGTATAAAAATTTGTCTTGGGAAAACACATCCAATCAGTGCCTATTTGGTGAAAGAGGACTGATGACAATTAATAATTAGTGTTCTGTAGACAAATGCTTTAGGGTCCCAAGTCCCTGGACTGTGAGGTCACAGTGTATAGATCTCAAGATGTGTCTTTACATATTCTTCATCTGCTAATGACAGGGAAAGCAGAGGAACATAAATTTAAATTCCACTGAACTCTGATCTGAATGACCTAAGGGCTAGAGGATTTTGTGGGCTTATTTGGAAGAGTCAACATACAGAGAACCACAGAATCATAGAATGGCCTGGGTTAGAAGGGACCTTACAGATCATCTAGTTGAAAGCCTCCTGCCGTGGGCAGGGACACCTTCAGAGACTACTCATAGTCCTATCCAGCCTGTCTTAAATGCTTCCATGGTCGGGTATCCACAATTTCTTCTGGTAAGCTGTTCCAGTGCCTTATCACCCTCCCAGTAAAGAATTTCTTTGTCATACCTCATCTCAGTTTAAAATTATTTTCCCTTGTTCTATCACTACATGCCCTTGTAAAGAGTTTCTCTCCATCTTTCCTGTAAGTCTCCTTCAAATACTGGAAGGTTGCAATCAGGTCACCCTGAAGCTTTCTCTTTCCCAGGTTTCACAGTCCCAATTCTCTTGGCTTTTCCTCAGAGGGGACTAGCTCCATTCCTCTAATCATCTTGATTGAGTTCTTCTGGACTTACTCCAGTAGGTTAATATCCTACTGAGGACCCAATAGCTAAACATAACATTTGGGTGGGGTCTGAGGGTTCAGCACAGGGGCAGAACCTCTTCCCTCACCCTGCTGGCCATGCTGCTGAGGATGCAGCAAGGACATGATTGTTCTTCTGGGCTCTTGTCCAGCATCTCATCCACCAGTACCCCCAAGTCCTTCTCCAAAGGGTTCCTCTCAATCTGTTCATCCCCCATCTTATATTGATAATGGGGGCTGCCCAACCAAGGTGCAGCAACTGGTCCCTTTAAACCTCATGAGATTTCATGACCCCACTTTTTCAGCTTGTCTGGGTCCCTCTAGATGGCATCTCATCCTTCAGGTGTGACAGCTGCACCACTCAGCTTGGTGTCCTCTGCAAACTTGCTGAGGAGCACTTGAGATCTTTTTCTGTGTCATTAATGTAAATGTTGAATGAGAAACAGGGAAGCTTAGCATTTTTGTTAACTAGTTTATATCAACAGATGCCAATAGCATATGAGCTGTTGTTAGCCACAATCAATCAGTGAAGTATCTGATGGACTGAGTAATTTTGGGAAAACGTAAAATTTTACAGGCTAAATGTCATTTCCTTAAATACTGATAAATACCAACTCCTGCAGTCACTATGTTGCTACTGGTCATTTCACTGTAATTTGTTTGTCCTGAAGGCTCAGGTACAACTATCATTCTTGTCTGAAGAAATATGTCACACCAGGAATTAAGTAAGCTCTGCTGAATTTTCTTCCAGGTTGTTTAGAACTCAGGTAGTCATAGTTTGGGGAGGGGTGATTTGTTGGGGTTTTTTCTCTGCTTGATATCAGTTAATGTCAGAAAAAAAGCTTGGGCAAGCAGCTCATGAAAGGTAGATGTTCCTCAATTGAAATGAAAATTCATAACAGTTTGGTATCATTACAGATTTTTTGGTTGCAAAGATAAACAAACAAGCTTATCAGAAGACTGATATATTATGCAGGTAAGATAAATGCAAACATATATAGAAATGACATGCATCTGAACATCAACAGCTCTCTATTTGCATGAAATAACCAATTGGAAAACTTGATTAATTTGATTAATGGCTTTGGTTTTACCTTAACTGTATAAGCGGGGAAGAAGAACAAAACTGCACAGCATTGTGAAATTCAGCTGGAAGCTCTAGTAGGAGATCATGCAGAAGTATTTCAGCTGTGCAGATAAAAACAATCTAGAGGGATATAAGTGTTCTTACAGCTGATTCATTTCAAGGAGAGTCAATAGTGAAGTGGTATGGCTTAATGGTTTAGAAAGATGAGCTTAACATTGCTAGTTAATTACTGTATTTGTAAAAAATGGGAGAAAACCTCCCTCTGCTCTCACAGGAGACACCTCAAGTAAAATTTTGATTATACTCATAAAGGGCCTAACCTGTATTGAAAATCTGTGGAGAGAAAACTGACAAGATTGTCTTTTTTCCAAGGGTGTTGCTCCACATGTTTTATATTTTTATTGAGAGAGTGGTTTCACTGCCCTGGACTGGAACTGTGGGAGTGCCTGTCTGCAGCCATAGCAACACACCGAGAGGAGCGGAGTGTCCCTGCTCCTGTCCGATTCGCCCCAGCCCACTGGTATCACCTGGCTGAGCCAAGAAGGCACCAAGTACAAGTTGCCCCAGATGCCTGCCTTGCCAGAGTGCCGGAGTGTGTAGCTGCATTTGCTGATGGAGCAGCTGCCACTGCAGGAGAGATTGGGGGGTGGAAAGGGGCAGGGGGAAGAGCCATTTTTACCTTTGTCTCCATTTGGCAATGGGGGCAACCATCCAGGGGAGGTGTTACTCTGCCATATCAATTTTCTCCTTGTTCCCAAGGATTGGTGAGATTTCAGCAACTTGGTAGCTAGTGACTACTGCTGTCATTTTTCACCTGTCACTATTTTGTTTTTAATAAACTTATTTTCTCACTTATATCTACTTGTATTTGTGTCTCCTTATTTGTGGAAAGGAGTGGGTTAAACTATAGAGGAGGTAACCCAATCTAGGATGACCCCCTTAAATAGTCTTAAAGCAAGACACTTGGGAAGCATATTAGTGTAGAACCTCAACAACTATATCAGGTGGCTCTGTTACAGGCACTGTGGTAAATGTATTTTTAATATTCTGGTGTCTTTTTCCTCAGATTCCCTGAGATCGTAATTCTCATGTATAGAATATATTCATACAGAAATTGGCCAAATAGAAACTTTCTAACACACTTTTGAGTATTAGAAATCTGACATTCTTTATTGCAGCTTGCTGATCACTTGGAGCCTCCTTCCTCTACTCAAGTGCCCTCAGAATCAGGCAAAGAGTTTTTGTCATGTGTACTGATTACATATTCATCAGCTGTCCCTGATTACTTGACGTATATATGTTATTTTTTTTACATAGTTGTACCTATCAGAAATCCTTACACGGTTCTTTGGGGTCCTTTTCAGTGGTCTTCAATGTTCAGAGCCCTGTTTAGGTGGATGTTCTTCAACCCCATTTTTGAGTAAGCGCAATATCATTATTTTTCTTTTCCTTTGTTCTACTTTGTCAGCCTTGCAGACCTGAGCTGACATCCTGCTTGCATTTTGCACAACTCCTGTTTGCCTGAATTTCATCCTTTATCTATTTCTCCATGGCTGTCTTGTTCTGTTCTAGTTCCATTGTCCTTATCAATATGAGAAAAAAAAATGTTCTTCAAATGAAAGAAACTAGTTCTACTTTCTTGTTCTGGAGTTTGAGTTTTTACAATAGACTTATTCTTATCTCCATACTTCCCATTAAATTTTTTTTATTATTGTTTTTGTTTGTTTGTTTTGTTGTTTTTCTGTAGAAGAGTGAATTATCCATGCTGAAGGGTAAATAGGTGGAGAATTTGAGTTAGTGAATTTTAGAGGCCAAAACATAAACAATTAGTCGTAGAAAACCCCTAATGAACATTAAAAAGTAACCTGTACTTGAAATACATGAGACTCAGTTCGTGCAAAGTCCATGCAATGCTGAGGTACTCTTTTAAACGCTGTAAAGTAAAACAGAATTATAGATGAAGAATGGCTTAAGGCAAAGAATTAATGAAAAAACTACCCTGTTGTGAAACTCAGCAGAATTAGCAGCTATAAAATGGGTATTATATTTAGAAGTGTTAAAGCTGGTTTGAGTTTTTAAATTTCAGGACAGGAAGTAAGATACTCAATAGAGTACATCTGTTAGCAGTTAACTGAAAATAGTCAACACATTACTGACCTTGAAAATATCCAAGAAAAAAAAAATAAAAAAGAAATTAATACAGTGGGAAGGTAAGTGAAATGTCTGACCTCAGGATAATTAAATAAAAGTTATTCTGTTGATTGATATGGTTTTTTCCTAGAGCTTCTTGATCCTTAAATGGTTTCAGAAAAGGTAAAGCTGAGAGTCCTCAGAGAGAACCCACAATCTAACAAAAACTACTGTTAAACAAGCACTATTAGATCCACTTGACACTGACAACAGTTAACGCTTGAATTATGTTTTTATTTACTCATTTAAGTTTCATTACCTATATATTTAGCACTTCAGTAAGGAAGAGCTGTCCATTCATGTGTCTTCCTCCAGGCAGAAGAATGGAAGAGACCTCTGGCCCAGCTCTGACTTGGTGCTCAGGTAGAGCAGGATCAGTGAGTGGTTAGTGGTGTGCAACACTCAGCAATTAGAGGCAGAGAGCAAAAAACACACTGGAGGAAGGAGGGCAACTGCTAATACACATATGGAGCCATCAGCTTTAGAAGAAGCGTGCACACCTTTATTCAATTACAATACTGGGCAAAAAACTTGAGTGAAAGACTGCTGTCCTTATGAATACAAGCTGGTATTAGCAAAAGCTTGCTAATTAGGGGAAGAAACACCCAACCCCAATGCTTCTCTCAGCAGCATTCATCTGCCTAGGATACAATGAGCAAAAGGAGTATTTAAAATTTTATGCGAAGAAGGGGAGGGTGAAAACTGTGTAGTCCAACAAGCAACAAGCCTTGTATGCTTATTGTGCAGATGAGCCCTGATGAATGGTTATGAAACCAGCATGTAAATCAGTGGGATTAGCAGGGAAGTAATTTGCTCATATCAGCGAGAGTCTGTCCTGCAATATACATACAGCAATATATACACCAAACCACATTATGCATGCCTGAATTATTAGGGTTAAATGTGCCTACATGGATGAGGCATGGGTCTAGAGGAAAGAGCCATAAAAAATCATTATAATAACATGTGCTTTTGTGAAAAATGAAAGTAAAAAAAACCCACATTAAAAAAAATAGTAAAAGACATCAATTACATTTATATTGCCTACCTTGAACACTTAAGAATCACTATGTTCAAGTCAAAAAAAGCTAGCCTGAAAAAGTTTTATCTTGAGTTCTTGCAAGGCAACTAGGGCAGAGTAAACTATGTTTACTTTTTATGCAGTGTAGTCTGAAGTAAGACTCTAGTATGTGCTATAACATTAAAGAGTCTTTGACAGATTTATATCCCATTTGAAAAAAATGCTGACAGCTAGATATCATAGGGGTTTTGCTTTCATATGCAAATGCAAGCTTTTGCGCCCAGTTCGCATCAACAATTCAGAAAATTGCAGACCTTTTTTAATTAAAATGTTTTAACAATAAAACCTGAGAAAAAGTATCATGAAGTCTCTTTGATGTAACAGAAGATAAAATCTAGTGACAATTCTGATAATGTATTAGAAAGATGCAATTCTTTTTTCCTTTTCCAATAATTGAGTTTAACGTCAAATCACAGATCAGTTTATTATCAGTCAGGGCTAGAGACAGCATGACCCAGTTGAGTGCATTTTGACCTGAGGTGTAAATCTGAGATTGGATTGAATGGTCATGTTTTTCAGATAGTCTCAGACGCTAAATCAGACACTTCACTTAGAAACAGATTTATTTGAATGGTGCTACATGCAGACATCAATAAATAAATTTTTCTTTTTCTGAAGAAATAATTGCTGGCAAACTGAGTTTTAACACGATGTAGGAGCTGGATCACTAAGCTAATTTATTTAATCAAGAAAAGTTCCTGAGACAGAACAACTGAATTTTGAACGTAGGAGCTTTGGTAATGATTATGGAGGGATGCAAAAAGGTAAGGTATCTGAAATGAAGTAGGCAGCAGACCTAAAATCTCACCATAAGATAGTGGCATACAAATTTCATGTGTTTGATGTATCCCAAGTTTTATTAGGTTCTGATCCACAATTGCTATCTTTCATGATGCAAAGGGTTGATAAGCTAGTAAAGTGGAAGGAGTCCCTCCAGAAATGTTTATCTTGCAGATTGTACAAAAGAGCATGTATGAGCAGGGCCAGTGTTTGTTACAGCTCCTTGCAGCAAAATGTAAAATGCAAAAAAAAGCTCAAGGGATTTTACTGCCTGTGACACATTGAGACTATACAACCTTCCCAGTCTTCAGTTATTCAAGGATTTTGATACCTACTATTTTCAAATACTTCCTAGGTTATGCAAGAATTCACAGTAAAGCTGCATGCTTTTACCACATTAACCAAAAATGTCTTCCCTTGCTCTTTATCAGATGACATCAGGGATAAGCTGGAAGTCACTGGAAGTTACCTGCATTTCCTTTAGCAGATGAGTTAAACTTTTCAACTCCCCCTTATGCCAAGATGAAGACACTGAGAGTCATTAGCCTTCTAAATGTTTATTTCTCTCATGTCTGTTCAGTTGCTTGCAATTTTTTGAAAAATAAATTTGAAAATACCAGCATTGAGAATTCTTGGTGGAATTCTTGGTCTAGTTATTTCCATTCCCATGATGAAAAATTGATTGAAATTTGGGGCAGGATGGGAGTGTAGGGTGAGATGATCAGACCTGTTGCTTGTGATATCACGGCTCAATGCATTGGTAGGGTAAAACCAAATACCTATTCAAAGTAAAAGAGTGTAGGGAAAACTTCTCACACAATCACCTTTAGAGATTGACATTGGAGAAATAAAAGTTAAGCATCTAAAAACATGTTTGTGCCTTAGTCATGTAAACATGACTTAACATGTTTCAGTTCATCAGCTACATTTCTCTGTCTGTTCTACTTAGTGATTCATTTGGTTGAATTTCAAATCAAAAAGAAAGTAACAAATATGCTGTGCAAAAGAGAAAATTGTTTCATTTTCTGAGGGCATACTCTCTCTAGGTCAGAGACTCTGACCTAGTTGACAGCTACAAATGTACAAATGTATTTAGTATACAGAGACATGTAGCTTCAGGGAAATCTTTTATATCTGGCCTTCCAGTTACAGTTTCTTTAAAATACAGCTCTGAAAATTTCAGACGAGAGTACAGCAGATCTTATTAGCAAGTAAAGTTTAGGTCTGGTCATTTTCTCAGAGAGGATTTAGTAATTATACTCTTTATTCTTAAAAACAAATCTTCATGCATTTCACTTCTGTCCACTTTTTACAGAAAGGCAAATCTGTGGAATCAGGTGAAATATTACTCTGGCACAGTATCCTGGCTCTGATAATGACCAGCAGCAAACACTTAGGAAAGACATCATGTCTTTGCCCTAATACACCCCACCTTAACATATCAGTGATTGGACAACGGGCTTTTGGATCATTCAGCTTAGATGACCTCGATGGAGTTAATCACATAAAGTTGTTCAGCCTCATTTCTCTTTCATGACAGATGTGTTTTGCTTTCAACATTTCCAAGAGTCTGAGTAAAAGAAGAAACAGGTTTACACTCTTCTTGAAAAGCTTATGTTGTTTTTCATATTTTGACTTAATAAAGTCACCATCAGAAGTGTATAACCAAATTCAATTGAAAATGAGACTGAAATTTTAAGTTTTGAATTTTTAAAATTTTCCAATGTTCAGGAAAATTCACTTATGAACTTTTGGTCAGAAATGTGTACTCCATCTCTGTCTCTGACCTTCTCATTGGTCCTAGAAGGATCAACACAGTATCTGAAGTCCAAATCCATTCTCATGGGATATGAGTTTGTAGGTCAAAGATCAAAACCTAAAATTTTAGCACGTTTCCAAAAGAGTCAAACAGAACTTTATTTTTCCTTTTCATTACTCTTTTTCACTGTTCTTTTCCTCTGCCAAATGAATGCCACTGCATTTAGTTCTGTGGTCACTTTCCAAGGCACTGCTCTCTAGGCTCTTGTAGCCCAGGGTTGTCCCTCCCCAGCTGCAGAATCTGGCACTTTCCCTTGTTAAACTCCATGTGGTTGGTGATTGCCCAGTCCTCTAATTTGCCAAGGTCTCTCTGCAGGGTCTTTGAGGGATTCAACAGCTCCTCACAGTTTTGTATTGTTTGCAGACTGGATTAGGATCTTTTCCACTCCTAAATTCAAGTCATTTATGAAGATGTTGAAGAACACAGGGCCAAGAATGGTCGGGTCACCAGTCTGATGTCACCGCATTCACTGTCACCCCTTGTTCCTGACTCGTGAGCTGGTTGCTCATGTATGTTTTTATCCATGATTATCATGATGTGTTTACCCAGCTCTGTGCTGAACATTTTATCCAGAAGGATACTGGGAAAGACACTATTGAAAGCTTTTTCTGAAATCCAAAAAGAGCGCATCCACTGGTTTCCCTTGATCAAGGGAATCCATAAGTGGGTCACTTTTTCACGAAAAGAAAGCAGTACTTTCTCCTCATGAAGCTGTGCTAGCTGTGACCAGTGACTGTGTTGTCTCCCAGGTGTTTTTCAATACCTCTGAGAATAATCTTCTGTATAACCTCATTGGTCCCTGAAGTGAGACCAACAGGCCTGGAGTTTCTGGGGTCCTTCTTGCCCTTCTTGGAAACTGGGACAATGGTCACCAGCTTCCAGTCAGCTGGGACCTTTCTGGGTTCCCAAGACTGCTCCAAAATGACTGGGAGAGGTTTTTGAGATGACATCAGCAAACTCTTTGAGGATTTTTGGATGTGTCCCATGAGACCCCACAGACTGGTAAGCATCCAGTTGGAGCAGCAGATCCCACATTATCTCAGGATCTGCTGGCAGGTGATCATTCTCACAGTCGTGGTCCTCCAGCTCAGGGTACTGACACCTCCTTGGTTCATCATCTGTGTTGAAGACAGAGGCAAAGAATGCATTAAATACCCCTGTCTATATCCCTGTTTTTAGGATAGTAGGATGTATGTTACTAGGAAACTACAGCTTAACCTAAAGAAAAATATGTGAATATTTTTCTTTAAATACATGACAGAAAATACATGCATGATTTGGTTTGGTAAAATTTATTTAAATACAAATTATTTTATGTAGAACTACTGATCTTAATCTCAGCATACAAAATAAATCAGGGGAACATCCAAAAGGTGTTCAAATAAGAGCTCAAATGACTTTGGCAGAGTTTGACTGTGTAACTTGTGCTCTTCACGAACAGATTCCAGAAGTACTTTTCTTATAGGTACATGTTTACTCTACAATTCACCTTCCTAAACAGTGATTTTTTCTTACGTACTCTGCTAAGTCTTCAAGGCTGTTATATTCCTAACAGTCACTTACTGATTCAAATTATCCTTCAGTGCTGAGAGTGGAAACTGCTAATGTAACACGAATACTCATTATGCTGCTTAGTGGCTGAGATAATGGTTGAATAATGTACATTTTTCATCCATATTCAAGTATACCCTTCCCACAAAATTATTTACTATTCCAGATAACCATTTCTTCACCCCAAGACAAGCTGATATTTAAGCCCTTACCAAAATTAGACTGACGATTTTGTAAATTGTCTGCCTTAGGGGCAAATTCATGACTATTTTCAATTTTTACTACATTTCTATATGGAATGATATCTCAGAATTTTTCTAGTATCTCCACAGGCATTTCCTTGCTTGCTGGGAGAGAGTGAGACAATGTAATAGATGCTTATCTTTAATACCTTTTTCAGTGCTACTAGCAGAAGGACTCCTCAGTTAGCCAGCTGAGGACCCAGCTCTCTCTAATCTCCTCTCAGGTTAAACGGCTTCTGGAAAATTTCTTGTTACAGCTCATGAGGCCCCTGCCATCATCTTCCAGGGTTGTCCAGTGGCTGGTTCTTTTTTCACAAGTTTGATTTTATTATTGTTGTCTTTGTTATTATTATCATTATTTAGTGGAATAACAAGCTTGGGGAGGAAGGAATGAATTTTGGTTTAGTCATTCTGATCCATTTTTTTCTGCATTATTTCTAGCATTTTAGGTGCTTGAATTCTGTTTGCTTCTTGTATCATTTCACACCCTCCCACTTCCCAGAGACATGCAAGCTTTACACATTTTAATTGTAGGGTAAACTGACATCTCACAAGAAAATAATAGGATGGGGAATTCTTTGAAAATAAAGCATTACAAGAGTCCCTTCAGAGAGCCACCCTTAAATCTCCCTACTGTGTAATCTGTTCTTCTTAGCCCATATCTGATGAACAGTGTTATCACAAGAAGGCAGGAGAGTCAAATTAATGCTTGTCCTTCAAGTTTTATTCCATCTGAGCTTCTGTCAACATTTATCAGAACTACAGGATGCAGACACTCTCCTCTAACCCCATATATAACTAAATTATGTTCTCTAATACAGTCGTCATTTATTCTGAACATTGTTATCTCATTCCAGCTGGCAGCTCCACAAAACTGTCTGACATCTTTATTGTCATATAGCTGGTTTAAATGCGTGAGCACCACAAAACCCCTACTAGAACATACTGGGATCTGACATTGCACTGTATTTCTAAATTTGGGAACTAAAAATAACTCATTTAATTAGAAAATTACTCGTGACTAATTCTATGCATATGACTTTTCTCTTTCAAAACAACAACATTATTTGCAGGCAGAAGAAACCGGGAAGAACCTCAGAATTTAGATTTTCCATGGTTTTTAACATTGGTTTTGAAACCAGACAGGTAATGGAGAAACTGTCTCAAGACATCAGGAGATAAAAGTTCCTGAGGAGGCAGTAAGTGATTTAAGGCTTTCTAGGACCAAAGCTGAAGTCCCAGGAACACAAATCTCAAAGCTGCAAGGTGTCTTAGCAGTCTTCTATCTGTAACTCTGGTTTCTGATGGAAAGATCTGCAAAAAGATTTTAATATGACTGTTTCAGTAAAGAAGTTTCCTATGATTCACCACACATTTTGAATAGAACTGGGACACATCCATATTAAGAAAATCTCATCAGAAAATCCATAAACTTGTTGCAGTTAGCATAACCTCAAATAATGGGATAGGTGTTAAAAAATTGCATAGTATGCAGTAAAATTAAGCACAAATTTTTCATTTTTGGAAAGCAAGAATGTTTGAATTAAAAGGGTTTTTCTTGTTGGAGCTGATGGGTTTTCTCCCCTGCCAGTCCTTGCTTTTTCCGTAGAGAAATGTGTCAAAAAGATGGAGCAGCTTTCACGTCCCATGAGTTTTTCTTGATAGTTTTAATGGCAATGTGTTAGACCATGAGGCAATCTTTCAAAGCGATGTAGAGGGACTGTGCTGTGCAACTCCCATTAAAATCACAGGGAAGCTGGAGGCTAAACCTCTTCACAGCTTTGAAAATATACCCTAAACTACAGTAATTGCCATTTATCTCTGCTTGAATTAACTGGATGATTAATCATATTTCATTTCTTAAGTGTTGTGATTCCACTTCTGGCTACCAATGCAGTTGTGTTTCAGTGGTACAACAGAATTGTAAAATCCCAAAGCAAGCTCTTTTTCATTTGTCATTCAGTAAGCTCACATATACACAAATGTAAAATTTTCATTAATTTTTTCAACCAATTACCTTATTAAAAATAAATAGAAGACAAATTTCTGTCATAGAATGGAATATTGTTAATTTTTTATACATGTTATCTTCTAAATAAAACAGTAATAATGAGCTAATATGAAACTGACAAATTAATCAAACTAATAGACATTGTTTGCAATGCAATGTAATGTCATTATTAGTAATTCTGGAAAGCTGGTGCATATATGTGTGCAAAAATCTCTCTACAATTAATAAAAAGAAGTATTACAAGCAACATTAAAATTGAAAGATTAAAGTGATAAGCTCAAAATTATAAACTGTAGGGCTGAGCAACTTGATAGACTGCAATATACTCCTTAAATGTATTAAGAGTATGTCAGACAATGTACATATTAGTGGTCTTCAAGCTGTTAGCACCCTATTTTCTCACTTACAGATGCTTATTTGACTTTTGATACCAGTGTGTGACTGCCACTGACGGGTTACTTGAGCACATTGTCAGAAACAGCCTTTACATGTGTCCACATCCTGTAAACATATTACTTTCATAAATACAAGCCTTTGTAAAAGCATTTCAAGACTCTGAAATGTAAAGTGAAAACATAAATATATGAGAAGGATTATTTGAATTTCCTTATATGTGCCCTTTTACTGCCTTAGATGAATGATCCCTTAATAAGTGTAAAATAAGATTTTGTTTAGCCTTACACTACATTCAAGAGGAAGACAGATATTAAAAAGTTCAGTGAAACAGACCTGTAACTTCAGATCCAAGCATAACTTAAAATTAAAGCCTGAGTTTTGACAGCCTTATTGTAACAGAAATCTTGAATTCTAATCTGGGTACAAAATTTGTGACCTGCGATTTTGTTTGGCTTTTTGTTTGCTTGTTATATTTTACAAATGCAAATCTTTTATGGGATAAGGATTAAAATCCACTATCTACTTTCCAAGAAACGTTTATGTACAAAACAAAAATATTTTTACCAAAAAAATTCAAGGGAATAGAATCACAAACAAGAGCTATTTCTCATGTAGTTAAGGGGTTGGTTCTGATTATAAGAATCCTTGAACAATTTAAAATCTAAAATCCACCAATATGCTGAAACACTTCACAGAATCAAAGGGAATGAAAGCCAACAGTAAACCAGAAGCAGCATCTCAGTTTGTCACAGCTAGAGGCAAACATGAAGCTGATAGAAAAAAAGTGTCACAGCCAAATGCCATAAAGGATAATTTTCAGATTTCATTGCCTGACTTTCTGTATTTAACAACAAAGAGAAAGGGGTAAAAGATAGCTGGTGACAAAAGTCACATCAAATCTCCTATTGTTGTATTTTAAAAGGCCACAGAAACTAAGGAAACAAATCTGTGTCACATACCTAGAATAAACATAATCTTAACTTAGACTGTAGCAGAAAGATTCAGCTGCAAGTTATCTCCCAGCTCATGGAGATTATCTGAATATGATACTTGTACCAACAGTAGTCCTACTTGTATTCCCTCTCTTCCAATTCCCTGCTGTCCGACCTTGTCCCACTGTAGTGCATGCTCATTTATAGTCCATGAACTGGAACACAGCCACAGCTCCATTCTCATTTTGACACCTGATAACATCATTCCTATCTGCATTCCCTCCAAAAACAGGATAGTTAGTTTGCAGAGAAGATCGCCTTTAGGTAATGTTAAGAATGGATTTAAGCAGAATCTGGTTACCTGGCTACCTAAAAAAAACCCCTGTCCTTTCCTTCCCTGCCTTCATGACCCTATAAAGTCACAAACAGCACAGTGCAGTACAGCGCCTGCTCCAGCACAGTGTCCAGATTTGAAGTAGCTGTTATCACAGTGGGTCTCTCAGCAGCCTTAGTAGATTCCAAAACACAGACACTGTACAAAGTTAAGGACTGCTGTTTAAATGTGCTGTATGTAGTAGAGACATCACTGACACAGGTGACTTCCAGAAACATCTGTCTGACCTTTTATTTCATGACCCTTGTGTCTGCTATTCGGCCATTGCTCTCACGCAGATATTTCTTAGATGTGCGTCCTTTACTCAAATAAAATTCTACTCTGTGTATTAACTGCACTGCTGATTCAAGTCCATTTTGCTCAGGCAAGGTAAATTTAATTTAAATTATTTGCCTCAATTTTCTACTTGGAAGCCACTAAAAAGCCAGAAATATGTTGAGTTAAACTTAGTTCAACATTCTTCTCCAGGATACATTTTCTGCCTACAAGTCTGCCTGTTTCTTCTCCCAGGTTTTATTTATCTAATGATGAATGGATAAAAAATGTGTTGATTGGTAGCAGGTAGCTTGATGTTATCTGAAAGTATTGTGTTCATACTATGAACATCAAAAATGCAACAGAGTTATATCTACAGCTTTTTTCCTTCACTCTGAAGACAAAAAATGAGTAAAAATTGCTACTTTTAAACTTTTCTTTATCTGCCTTCTAATAGGTTTCATTTTTCTCTCCTTATTAGCATGTAATGCTCCCTATTCTGGTTCCTTAGCCCATTTTTCCTTCAGTATGTAATCAGTCCTACACTGTGTTGTCAAAATCCTCCTCTCTTTTATATTATGATTTTTTTATATTTCTAATTCTTCTGACCTGTCTCTTCCATAGAACAAGGGTCTACTTATTCTAAAGTCATTGCTTCTGTCTTAACGTCTTTCTACATTCTGAACATTTTTCCATGCCAGTTTCTTCCTTTCCATTGCCACTTCCTACCAGTCTAGACAAACCCCTGGTTGATGATATCATAAGTTCTTCCTTTTGTACTTTCCTTCTGAAAAATCTATTTATTCCATAAAACAGTGATGGTTTTCATAAAAAAGAATATATTAGGTATCAGAGTGTTGCAAGTACTGGTTTTGTTCACAGTTGACAAGAGGGTGTGTTTGTAACTGAACAATCCAGTAGTCTCTATGTACATTTGAATCTTGACCATAGCTGCCTATGTTATTCCAAAAGTACACTTCATATCCCCGAGATAAATTTATTTCCCCATCATGAATTCATGTCGCTGCTGGGGAATGGATGGGATGTTGCACAGCTAGAATTTTGTGAACAGATGTTCTTCTGGCATAAAAAAACCAACAACATACCTCAAAAACACCACCACCACTCCACCACAAATAAAACCAAGTCAACCAAAACTCCATCTGTCTCAAGTCCAAAATATTTCTATTTACAACCAGAGGTTTCATGTTAACCAATTACAGTAATGACATTGAAATTAGAAAAATCTGTTTGTGTCACACCAGGATAATACATGGCTGGCTTTTGGCAGATTCAAAAAGAGTTCCAAGTCAAAGTATTTGGTACACCAAATCCCTGCCTGTGAACTGGATAGACATTGGTTTAACAGATGGACTACTCAATGGGCAAGGAATGGACTGTAAGGTCACACCCAAAGGAAGCATGATCAATGGCTGGATGTTTGGGTGGAGGCCAATGAAAAGCTATATCCCACAGGGGTCAGTATTGGGTCTGATGCTGTTTGATATCATTTTCAGAAATATGAACCATGTGACTGAGTGTATCCTCCACAAGTTTGATGGTGACACCCAGCTATGTGGTGCAGTGTCTGACATGTTGGAGGGAAGGGATGCCATCCAGAGTGACTTTAACAGGATTCAGATGTGAGTTGATGCAAGTCTCATGGAGTTCAACAAGTCCAATTGCAAGGTTCTGCACGTGGGAAATCCAACCAAAAATATTTGGTGAGCACAGAATGGATTGAGAGCAGCTCTGGGGAGAAAGGCCGGGGATGGTGGTAGACAAGAAGTGTCCACCATCTCCTGGAAATGTGAACTTGCTGCATAGAAAACTTCAAAAGAAATATGGGCAGTAAGTTGAGGGAGGTGATTCTCCACTGCTGCTCAGGTCTCCTGAGATCCCACCTGGAGTGATGCATCCAGCTCTGGGTTTCTCAGCATGAGAAGGCCTGTTGGAGAGAGTCCAGAGGAGGCCATGGATATAATCAGAGAACTGAAGCATCTCATACAAAGGCTGAATGAGCTCAGGCTTCTCAGCCTGGAGACAAGAAGGCTCTGGGGAGTCCTTACAGTCCTTACATTATAAGATATAATGGTTTCAAACTGAGAAAGAGTAGGTTTAGATTAGATATTAAGCAGAAAGTATTTACTGTGAGGTTGGTGAGGCAGTGGCACAGGTTGCTTAGAAATACTCTCAATGCCCTATCTCTGTAAGTGTTCAAGGCCATGCTGGATGGAGCTTTAAGCAGCCTGGTCTTGTGGAAAGTGCCACAGCCTGTGGCAGAGGGGTTGGAACTAGATAATCTCTAATATCCCTCCCATCCCAAATCATTCTGTGATTCCATGATTCCCAGATTTTGACTCATATTTGCAACTCAGACTGCTTTTTGTACACAAAAATTATGACTGAAAAGGTCAGAAAGTAGATTTCTAGAAGAGGTTATGGCTGTAGACTATGTAGCTCCTCTTACTGTAATTCATTCACATCCCTTTATGCATGGCTTCCTCCACAGAATCATAAGATATGCAATTGAAAAGAGCTCTTTTAACAAGAGCACATATCTGATTTACCAAAATGGCATGATAGTGTTGCCTTAGCAAGATGAAAACCTCTGTCTTCCTCAGAGACAGGCTTACTGCAGTCATTTCAATGCAGATGAAATGTCAAACTTGTTGGGAGTATTAGTTGTGATACACAGACAAGTGGCTGCCTTGGGAATCTTTAAGGGAGTGAGTCAATAGAGGAGACTGCAGAGCTGACTAATGCAGATGCTGATTCGTGGGGGGAGGAGAGAACACAGTCATAGCAGTTTCTGTGAGAAATAAAATAAAACTGTAGCTATTAAAAAACTAAAATCCCTTCACATTTAACCAGAAAGCTCCTTCACGGTCACTCTTATGAGATCAGTCCCACCCATAAACGTCTTATCAGTAGCTATGGATATGTCAGTCCTCATTCTAGCATAGTTCTTTGACCAAGAGAACACAGTTGTGTTATGTATGACATGGACCAGCCTACTACACTTTCATAAAATGTGGTAAAAATAACATAAATTTAAAATTCAAATTACCATAAAATATTATCTAAAAATAGTTTTGCTGAAATCAAATTTTAAACATGAATATTTAAAATGTAGAAGCTTATCTGCAAGACATAAATATATCAAAAACATTTTCCATACAGTGTGAAATAAGTTAAATCTTTATGTTAAAATCTGGACTCATGCATTGCAAAACTATCCTATGTGTCCTTAGATTGTTTTAATTTCTCCAATTTGGAGGCCTGATGCTACACAACATGGTAGAAATCGATACAGTTCTTTGTAAACTGCCCAGTTGATTAACGTTTTTTCGCCCCAGATTGAAACGCCTGTCTTGGTTTTTGTTTCCTTTTTCCTTTACAATGAATAGTTCTTAATAAATGAGCATAACAAATGCTAGGATGCAAGTACAAAAGGTCATTTGCTTCAAGGTTCTCAGATCAGAAGAGCAATGAAGTGGTCTAACTCTATGAAAAAAGGTTAACGACCTTCTCGTAACCTCTGACATGGTAGTGAAAAAACAAAATAAAAGAAAGCATACGGGTTTTTTTTGGCATTCTAATTACATAGGAATTTTGACTGTGGGCATTAGACAGTGTTTCATACCTTTGCTGGTATTTTGTTTGGAGTTGAGTTCTCACTAAGAAACCTTTATGTAGATAAAATATAACTCTTACACTGATAAACCTGTGAAATTAAGGGCTTCATAGTATAAAATCTCCATATTCATATTTAATTTTATCCTTTATGTTATGTAGAACTTTTCAGTGCTTATAAACCAGTTCTAGACATGACCACAACTATGCTAAAATAATTTTCTTACATTCTTTAGCTTACTGCAATTACAGCTGAATTGAAAATCAGGTCTGTGGAATACATTTTGAATATTATTCCTCATAAGTAATACAAGTTTATTATTTAAAGGAGTTGAAACAAACACATGTCTGCAGGGAATTTTTGAAAACTATTCCTTTTCAAATGTTCAGAATAGAAGTAGCCAGCATTACAAGATAAATTAACTTTATCTACCTTTCCTTTAGATAAGATTGGACACCTGTAAAGTGTGACTTAATTGAACTAATTATTTAATTCTGCAACACCTATTAAAGTGAGATCACACCAGCAAAACACCTTGTTTCACTGTCAGGTGCTGTGGAGGGAGGAGCCTAGGGCTGTGTGGGTGAGCTGTTAGGTTGCTATCCTGTACCAAGCGTTTCATCACTGCAGGACATGGCTTCGAGGGCAGTTGAAAAGTGAATGCACCCTGCAAACAGACCCATTTTGTTCCATTTCCCTCTTGGGGAAGCTGGCAGGACTGACACTGTAGATTTTGTCTCTCATCCGCTGCTGCCCGTCCCTTCCTGTCCCTTGGGAAGAACACAACTCCAAACAGCAAATTCAGGGACCTGTGCAGGCAGCAGCTATGGACACTGGATGGTGGAGAAAGACCAGGCCCAGCTGAGCCCAGGCTGAGTGGAGAGGAGCTGAGCTGAGTCCTGCTGACCACAGCTGAGCCCAGCAGTCTGAAAAGCGGGTAACACAATGTGGATGGATGATTCTGTCTTGTCTCTGTTGGCTCAGGGACAGGAAACACCGTCTGAGGATGGCATCCGCCACCTTCTCCTTGTCTTGGTCAGCCATGCTGAACTGAGCTGAGGTGTGAACACCTTTTGTGTGCAAAGCACATTCTCTTTTGTATATTTTTGCTCTAATATTGCTGCTGTTACTGTGGATTTCTTTTTCTATTGCTGTTTATTGTCAGTAGACTCTTATCTCAACCCGTAGTCTCTGGTTCTATCCTTCTCCCACTGGAGCAGGACAGAGAAAAGCGGAGCCACTTGCTTGGAATTTAATTCTCAGCTGTTTTTTTAAACCACCACAAACTAACATGACCATATTTCTCCATCCTCTTTAACTTCCATTCAGGATTTTGAAGAATTTTTGTAAACAAGATACAAATCTTCCTGCACTTTTATTAGTTTAACAACACAGAATCCAAGTCCCATTTATAGAGAGCTTGGTAAAAGCCATAGCATAAACCAAGATTTAGAAATATTTCAAAAAATATTCTAAATTCAACTGCTGCAAATCAAACCAAGCAGATCAGCTGAATCAACAATCAACTTATATCTCCTGTGTAGCATTGCTAAAATAATTGCCAACCAGCCACAATAAGGTTGTCATGGGTGGTCTTCAAGCTCAAGTTTCCTGAGTAAGAATATATGACAAAAATTTTCCTAAATTAGTACTTGAAAGAAAATCTTGTTCCTAAAACAAGGTTATTTAGTACCCAAATTATCTAACTGCATAGAGTTAAGTGAGTTTACTTGGGTTTTATTACATTAAGAACAGGTCTTCATCATCTTCATGTTGACAACATCATTATTCTTATATTAATTCAGAGTTAAGAGTGGCCTCATTCACAAAGAACTACTTCAAAATATTTATGGAACAAATCAAGACTCAGAAGCTTCTGTTCAAAATATTTTCCATCAGTTTATGCACTTGCTGTCTAACATTGTAAACCAACAAATCAAAATATCAAAAGGCTTTATTGCATATATTCTGAAGAGTGAAGCTGAAATAGCTTTTCTGTAAAAGGTAATATTTCTTACCATTTTCTTCTCTGAAACTTACAAGTGATAGTCAAAGTATTTTTAGCACAACTGTCAATATCTAATAACCTTCAGCAACACCTTCAGAGTACGTATTTAAGTACCTGTTTACTTTGTGATTGCTAATGTAGACTCAACTACAGCTCAGAAGTTTGTAATGTTTTATTTGCATGAGAGTCATCCTATTATTTATTTGGGAGATGGTCCTGATCTTTTAAGAAGTCATTGCACTAGAAGGTTGAATGATTCACACAGTGGGATATTTTTTTTAAATTCTTATAACAGTATTACACAACAGAATGGGAGAATTACCCCATGATGAAACCCTGTTATTTAACAACCTGCAAAGAAAAGTAGCCTGCTCTGAAAAAATAGGCTACCCTTGCTCTCCCCAGACCAATCGCAGGACATGACAGCTTCTGGAGATCACAGCAAGTCACGAAAAAGAAGCTCTTTGGGTGAGCTTTGGGACTGAGAAGAGCAGGGGACATGTTGTTGTGTGCAGGGGAAGAGCCTCTTGGGATCACACAAGACTTCCTAGAGGTTACCTGGGGGGGTACTGAGGGGCTGGTGGCTGTCACCAGATGTATCCAAGTGTTTATTAAACCTCACTGTCCTTATTGGGCTATCATGGTTGGGAGTCTTTAAAAAACACTAGGTTTTGTTGAGATTTAGTTTAAATTTAAATATATTCTTTTGTTTAAATTTAAAAACCAGCTTATGTTAAAATTTATCGAAAAGGTGTAACACATTCTTAATAAGAAGCCATTTTACATTTCAATCAAAGAAATTAAGAAGGACAATAAACAGAATAAAGCATAACTTTCATGCTATATGTAACTTTCATGTATATTATTACATGCAATTTTTTTAGCATCCTCATGTGTTCTAACTCTTACATTTTCCATATACTTTCTTTCTCTCCCACCCAAAAGAACAAACTGACATTTATGTACCTTTTTTGCTCACTAATTCTAAGTCAAAATTCAGCTGAAAATATTGATAACAAATATTAATATATATTAAGGCACATACAACTTTAGTGTGACTGAAGTTCCAAAGTGTCCTATAGTTCATGAGGGTTACAAGGAGTAAAATGCCAGCTCCCAGTACCTCTACCCTTGCTAGAAGTGAGTCTTTGTGGATGATTTTTTCATCTAAGTGTAACTCTTTTAAAAATGAAACGTTGTGCAACTATTTCTTCTTCTCTGTTTTGGGATGTCTATTTAGTAAAACTTTGCTCTTTCGCAGCTTACCAGAATTTGACCACTAATCTTCTTTTGGTTATTATTTGTGCTGCATCATATGAGTATCCTACCAGTGTCTTGCAGGCTTCAGAGGGCTTGCACCTACCTTTTCAAACATTTTGTTCCATGAGATGCAAACTCACTTTTCTTAAGAAGCAGCTCATTATTCTAATTTCAAAAATATCTTCAAGGAGGTTATCTTAAGTATTTTTGTTGGTGAATATGTCTCATCTGCTTCAAATTATAAAATAATAATAATAAAAATAATTTGGTAAATAGTATTAAAACAAGCCCATAGAGATGGAGCAGTTTGGTCTCAATGGAGGTAATACAGAAGGAAAATCCCAAATAAAAAATATTTACTTGAACATCTATTGCATTTAATGCCTTACATGTAAGGTCCATGTTAGACAACCTGCTGTTAACTTCCAAAATGTAGTTTTGGAGGAAGCTAAAATCTTTCCAACATCATATTTAAAGGGAAGAGGAAGAGTATAAAGAGTCAAAGCTAATGAATTTTTGTCTGCACTTCAGATTAAATTTCATCCACATTTCTACCAGTAAAAGAAAGTAAAAACTAAGTTTATAATCTCTGATCAAAAATGATACATTATATTATAAAGCCATAATATAAAAAAAATATATATTTTATTATTTAAACAAAACCATCTTGAAATTATCTGGGTAAAATCATAATCAAAACAAAATTTCTTCTGAGTAAAATGGACAACTTATTTTAAAAAATAAAGAAAATCAAATACATCTTATCACTTCGAGTGGACTTTTTAGTGAATATAATACGGAAGGATGATTTGTTAATTATTATTATTATTATTACTATTATTATTGTTGTTGTCGTTGTTGTTGTAGTTGTTGTTGTTGCTGCTGTTGTTATTTAATATGCCATGACTTTATCTGTAATATTTTCTCTGTCAATAATTTTCTTGGTACTTTGGAAAAAGAAGAGAGGTTGTACTAGATCGTATCAGGATGTATATTCCAATCTCAGTATACTGTGATAAACAGGATAATGTTGTAGGTAAGCGTAGAGAGAGTCTTGTTCTCTGGGGTAAGGATATCATCTCTAGCATGACTGAGTCAAAGCAAACTTTGCGTTCTTCTTTTGCAATCTTATTTGCTTCTATGTATCATTTATTAAACCTTGTTGTAGTTAGGTTGATACTTATCTTTCTTCTCTAGTTCTACAGGTAAGGACAACCAGCTGCTAGTTTTCATTCTACCACAATAGAGAAAACACGAATAAAAACATTCCTGATCTTAGTAGAAGGGGGCTTGTCTTCATTTGGCTGTTCTTCACCTACTTTTATTCTGGAATTCACTGATCTCAGAAATTTGCTCTGGGATCTTAATTTAATTTTAAATGCTGGCTAAATAGCGCTCACTTTCAAGTTTTACCTAATCAATGCAATTTCTTAAAATGAAAATAAATAATAAAAAAATGTTTTATGATAATTAGGATTCCTCTGATTCTTATTTACATATGTAAGAGTTGCCTTTTTTGCAATGTCTTCCTTTATAGTGTATTGCAACTCCACTTGACAGTTTATCCTTCATTAAGATGGGCATTTGCATTACTTGTATATTCATCTGAGGACATTTGTAAAGAGAATTTAACAAGCTGAGATTTAGGTAGATAATTTTTCAGTAGTTCTGAAATTTAATATGAATATAGTGCCCTCTGTGAAACTCTGAACTCAGCCAGTTTTTGAAAAGGTATAATTGTTTGCTCAACGGTCTCAAGTCAGTCCCTAAAATGATCCAGCTTTTAAAAATATTTTTTCCTGAAGAACCCCCTTTATATATATATGTGTGTATTTGTATCTGTATTTGTATTTCGTTTTGGTTTTGTTTTTTTGTTTCTGGGTTGTTTTTTTTATTATTAACTAGAGGACTATATACCACTATATACCTCTCCTTCCACACTGTAGAGTGGAAAGTTGTTTAAACATTTGATGCCTAAAAATGTTTATGAAAGTGAGGAGAGGAAATATTCCTTTCTCCAGACACTTGTGCCTCTTGCCTTTAGAGAAATAAATGTTAGTACTGTCTTGGTGAAATTTCTGATTATAGTCTCAGGTATAAAGTATCCAGAAATATGTCAAAGGCTTCCCACTACTTTTAAATAACTGTGTTCAGTCTATGTCCTAGAAGGACTGTAAGACAAAAGTGGATTCACTTAGTGGTTACACTCTATTGTAACACTATATGGATTAACAGTCAGGGCAAATGCCATTTTTGAGGATGAAGCCCTACACAATGCTGTTGTCTTTTATCTTGAATTCACAGAATTAAAGATGAAAGTGACAGAGGAAGACAAAACCTCCCTTATCTTAAAAAAGTCACATTCTATCCATGAAGTGTGCTTCTTGCAAACACTTTTCCTAGGGCAGCCTGTGCCAGTGTGCTGGGATACCACAGTACTGCTGGCTTACAAGAGCCAACATTGTGAAACTAAAAAGGTTAAGGGCAAAGTTTGATTTCTGACCTTTAGTTTGATTTTTGTAATTCAAACTAACTTGACTGCAATAAGACTTGGTGATATTTTTCAGCTTTCATTCAATCTCTTCTGACTCTCATTAGCTCATACCTATGTATGATGTAGAAGAAGTCTGCAAGCCTGCAAATAAAAAATTCTGTTTATTAAAAATTTTTATAGTTTAAAAAATATATTAATGAAAAATGGGCTGTCAAAAATACAGAATATTCTAAAACCAAAAAAACAGTCAAAAGAAGAAATAAATGCAGGAGGAATAGGAACATGTGAAGAATCTGCTTTTCAATTCTCAAAAATTCCTCTCTTGTTTGGTTTCATTTACCAATATTATATTTACACAAAATGCATTACTTTGAACAAGCTTTCAGTGTCACTGAAGAACTGTTTTGAGTTTTCAGCAATACAACTTGCATGAAGCTAAAATTCTTTTTGCAATGTAATTTTATCAGAAAAATATGTTGCACTAGCATCATCGTTTGTAGCGATGTGGTATTTGTAATGATAAGATTAAGTAAGCAGTGGAAATTCTAATCAAACATAGCAACCACCTCTCCTTGTCCATAGAACTGTTCAAGAGCTCCTTTGGGAGCTGTGGGGACATCAGGTCAGCTATCTACACCACCCAGTTAGAGTAAGGCTCTCTTCCACACCATGCCCAAATCATCTGTTAAGAGACCATTCCTCTTCTATGCAACAGCATACATTAAAGATGGAGAAATCCTAAGAGAACATCTAGATGGAGCAGTGGAGTTCCTTGAGGGCATACCAGCTTGAAATAAGAAACTCCCTGAGCATTAGGACGCAATAAATGCTAGTAAAGCCTATACATTCTGTATTGCTATATCTTTTTCTCTGTTAAAGGACCCAATCAAACTAGCAAAAAAAAAAAACCAAAAAACCAAACCAAATAACATAACACTGGAAAGTTCTTATCATAGTCTTCCCTAACCTCTAGGTTTAAATGCAAGCATGTGTTTGTTGGTCTGTCTTTTCTTTTTCTGTCTTTTCTTTTTCTTTCTGTCTTGTCTTTTTCTGTCCAAAGCCTGTGTATTTTACAGGATGAGAGACACATTTCTTTTTCTGTCTATGATTTGAAACTTTCTTGTCAGCCTGCTTTGTTTCTTGGTTCTCTGTCTGAGGTGCACTCTGAGTCTATGCACAAAAAAATACAGCTTCCTTCTGAAGGCAGAAATGCTATACCCATTTTTTGCCATAATTCTTTGGGACAATCAGTACCATTTTTGCTATCTTTGAACCACGAGATTTTTCTGTGGTGTACTTCCAAGCACCTTGGACAGTTGCTTGAAGTGTAGACTGATGGACTTTATGGACCCATCATGTCTCAGAAGTGCCCTTCGTGTAAACGTCTGACAGTCTTATTTTATTCCTGCCTGTGGAGCAGACCACATCATATGATCCCCCACTAATATCACTGATATAAGGAATTCCACTTGAGAACTGTAGTTTGGAAATGTTCTCTCCTAAACAAAACCTTTGAATATTCCTCAGTCTCAATTCATCAGCTATTCTGAAGGCAATCATCTGAGTTTGGAATACACTCACAACTTTGGCTTCTCCCTTCTCACCACCTCTCCCAGGTAAATGTTGTCCCAGTCTAGCTGAAGAAGACACAGATTGTGTTTTTGAAGTGTGAAACAAACCTGCTGAACAAAGCTGTGCATGTGCTTATCCCATGGGGAAAGTTTCCTGTTCCCACGGGCCAGTGTGTCCAGCACAGCAAGAGATTTAGAAACTTTAATCTGTTTCAAAACATGGAATCTGACACAGATGGCACTTACATTCACACACATACAGACATGCCAGAAGGGAATTTGCCTTCTATCCACTAAACAGAGTTGAATACCTGTTAACACACTCTTTAAAGAAATCCTTAGAAACTAAGATAGCATGCAGGTTTGAAAGAAAATCGTAAAGTGCTCACTGATGCTAGAGAAGATTTGGGTTTGCCAATAAAATCCCTATTTTGGGGAAAAAAGCCTCTGAGTGTATAATTACTTTGGGAAAAGTTGTGCATAGTCAGCTCTGTATTTTAGAATGAACACAAAAGGGATTTTTTATGTTTTTTTCACAAATCATTTCCCCCTTTTGAAGTCATAGATTGTCGTAAAATTTATTACTGAGCAGTAAAGAAACTTTGCTGGAAATAATATTATTTAGTATTACTAAATATAAGTCGCTAAACACAAATTGTGTAGTTTTTTTAATAAGGAAAGGAAATATAAATATTTTAATTAGTCATATTGATGCTAAAAGAGGCTATCTGGAAGAGAGGCTGGACAGAGTTAAAGGAATAAAATAGATATTAACTAAAAGGCCTTCGAAGGATACACCTTGGGCAGTACAAGAGCCCAGCCTGGGCTCTGCCCAAGATGGACCCAAATGGAGGCAAGGCAGATGACCAGTCACAAGTTTTAACACTTTTATAAGTTTTGGTCCACTTACATATTTGGGTTAATTCCCCAATTACAGCTTCAGGTTATGAAGTCACACCATCCCAGATTGCTCTCCTCAATTTGCTGTTGTTTATATTTTCTGGGCCTGAAGCTGCAACAGTGTCCTTGGTTCTCAGGCTGGAAAAGGATTGTTTTATCTGATTAAACTGTGAGAACTTGCTAACACTTTATATGAAGCTCAGAGTCACACACTGAGGCAGTACAGAATCTGAAAAATATCTGAAAGCTAAAACTTAAGCTATCAATATTCTAAAAGAAACACAGATTGGTGTCTCATGTGGGTGTTTCACAGATCCCATAGGAATTAGAAGAGAATAGTAACTTATGACACAAGAAAAGGAGACAAACCAAAAAGTCCAAAGGAACTTAACTGGGAACATGTTTTTTAAAAATTATTATTATAATCATCTTGTGTTGGTGCAGTAATGAGCCAATTAGCATAAGATGGGACTTTGCCTTTCTCACTGTTGTCTCACCCACCATAAAAGAACATTTCCAACTGCATATGTGTTTGCACAGGCACATATCTTCATCTGTTTTACCAGCCCTGCAGTGATTTAAAATATCACAGCTGCAGTAGATTGTTAACAATGTAGCTAATTCCTCAGCCACTCAGTTCAGACAGTAAATACATGTAAAAAGCACAAGACAAAACATATTAAGATATAGGTCCACGGAAGATGGAGAAAAAAATATTAAATTCTGTGTACTCTTAGTCCTAGTCAGTGCTAAAAATTGCTATTTTCAAAGAAGATATTATATATATACCCTCTATTTCTGCACCAAATTCAACATTTATCAAGGTTTGTGGGATGCATGTCCTCACAAAGTGTGTGGAACTATTAAAAAAAGACTTTCTGTCTGTCTGAAAATATCCCCTACAACTTAGAAAGTACTAGACAGGCTTTTTGCATTGCAACTTGGTTTGCTCCTAGATCTTTTCCCAGAACAGACTGGAGTGTGAGTGCTCCTGTGGTACATGTGGATCCAAAAATGATAGCAAGACTGAAGGAAAAAAATCTGGTTCTGATTCATGATTGAAAGTAAGACACTATATTTATTCCCTCAACCACTTTCTGGTATGTTGGGGCCACAGAGACGAGTCACTTTGAGAGAGAAAATTGCATCAAAGGACTGAATATTCCAAAGCTGTTCTTAAGCTTTGTTACACTCTGTTCTTTTACAGTCACCTACAAGATCAATATTACTGGTGCAGTTTTTAGTGTCTTTGACAAATAGAAGTGTACAAACCATGTGTCTCTAATTCATGGGTGCACAATTAATTTCTCAGTGACTTCCTTCCCTTTGAGAATGCTGTGGACAAGCTGCTCCCTCTTACTTGACCCTAGCAGCTTTAGGCTTCTAGCCTTTTCTGTTCTGTCTGTAATGGTTCAGTTAGTTACAAGGTCAGTAAGACAGGTGAGGAAGGATATAGATTTGATCACCTGTTACAGGCAGTTCCATCAAATTAGTATTAAGTGAAGGTAGTATCCCAGTCCCACAAAGCTGTATTTCATTATTAGGGAAGCATTTGTACTTCCATCACTCATATCCTACATCCTGATGGATATTTGTGGAAATAAATCTTCATCTCTAGATGATTGATCAGGTTCCAAACCCTTAACCAGTATTTTCCTAATGCACATTATTTTCATTGACCTAAAGATTGAAGCAAAAAAAAAAAAACAAACAAAAACCCCATCAAATCAATGAAAAAAATCAACAAAAAATTATTTATAAAGACATAATGATAATGATATAGCCACATAAGCTAGAAACAGAGCAAATGACCATGTCCTTGGAGTAGAAAACCTTCAATTTATATGTGGCTCCTGCTTAGACCACAGTGAATGCATTGTTGTGCTTATATGATAATAATTATTGAAATCATTGAACTCCAGCATAAGTGATGCCAGACATTGGTCATATGCATCAATATTTCTTATTAAATACTCAAACTACTAATTTTTATTAATAAATGGTCTGACAGCCTAGCATCACATTAGCTCTGGAGGCTAGTGTGTTTTGCCCATACTGATAAATTACCCTTACTATACTGAAAGAATTTTCAGTGGATGTTTCAGAAGTAGTGTGGACAGGAGGCAGTGCTGTGAATGTTTGTATTTACATAGGCAGCTTTTGTGTATATAATACTAAGTGGGTTCTCCACGAAGAGGGAAGAAGATAAAGTGTAAGCACAACATACAGCCTCTGTAGTAAATCTCAGAGGATAAATATGCACATTGCCATTCAGAAAGATGAGAGCTAAAAATGGTTGTATTCTAAGTGATATACAAATTTAAGCTTACTCCCCTTATTCAGACTGAAGTGCCAACTCCATTGTCAATATTTAGAAATAATCACTCTCAATTAGATTATTAGTTTCTTCTCACTGGGTAATTATAGATTGAGCATCAACGACCCTCAGGACTTAACTAAAAACTAAACACCTATGTGCTTACTTTGTTTTTGCCTATGTGTTCACTTCTCTTTAAGGAAAAGTGAAAAAAAATTTTAGGAGGTGAAGAACCACCATCAATTCCAGGACATCCATTAGGTTTTGCAGCACGTAGGTTCATGGTATGACAGAGAAAAAGGGAGTAAAATTACTGATTGTAAGTAACAGAGTGGTTGTGTTTATGCTGGAATGGAGTCATATATATCTGCAGTTGTTCTTGGAGTCACAACAGGGAGAAAAAATGAGCAGAGTTAATGAAACATTTGTTCTCCAGTAAGTCTTGTGGTGACACTGTGGTCAACCAGTAGTTATTGCTGATGTGGATTACGTAAGTTTCAAGTAGGACAACTAAGGAATCCTTCAGTGTACATGCCACAGTTTTAGTGTTCTGGTATCTTAGGAAAGCGCTTCCACTGAGACTCTTCAAGCCATATGTTGCTTGCTTGCTTCCCTCTCTCTCCATGTGGTGGGCTGGAGAGCAGAATCAGAGGCACAAAAGGCAAAGATTGTGGGTTGAAGTAAGAACACACCTGAATCACAAGCCTATCTGTTATGTTGCATCTCCTCCCTGATGACCTGAGGTGTCATAGGCTGACCAAGCCAGAAATAATTCACCCTTGTGTTGCCAGTCCAGGTCCACCTGAGACATTTTAATCTTGGCAGCCTGATCCACCAGTTATGATGTTCTTCTGTAGCCCATTCTTCCTCCCTGTCACTTGACAGGGAGGGTTGCAGTCTGTCTGTAATCTGGAGTGTGCACCCTCCACAAAGGTACAGCGCCTAGGAAAGAATGTCCTTCTTGCTAGTTGGTGGGGTCATAGCTGCTATTTTATTGGATAATTTTGTTTGTTTTTATGTTGATTCCACATCCATTGGAATCTGACAATATCCATCTTGCCATTTGACTCCTAAAAACTGAATTACCTAGATGTGTCCCTTGGCCTTACTTTTCTTTATGGCAACCCTGGCTCCCACTAAAACTTTCCAAACCATGCTGACATTTGCTCGCTCCCAACCCCCACCCTGCAGCGGGATGGAGAGAATTGGAGGCACAAAATATAGAGGTCATGGGTTGAGACAAGAACTATTCACTGGGTACAGAAATGGAATAAGAGAATTAACAGTAACAGCAACAATATTAAAAACAAAAGTCTACAAATGAGATAGAGTGAGTCCCGTATAAAATGCTCACTGCAGAGCCCTGCACAATGTAACCACCGCTATGCTACCCTGACTGTGAGATTCCCTTCCCTCCACCTTTGACAACGATGTGAGGTGGTATGGAATAACCTTCATGTCCTATCCATAGCCCCTCCCGGCTGCTGCAACCGGGACATTATCCCAATGAAGTATGGTGCAGATGGCAGCACAGTGAGTAGAGAAAATGACTCTGTATAATTGAGATGATCTGGCAGAAATATCAGAGAAGATGTCGTGGTTTTAAACCAGAAACTAAAAAATTACTTATTTTTTTTTTGCTGTGAGATATGGACTAGAACAAGAGCAAAACAGGCTTAAAACTTAAAAGGAATAAAGAAAGTTTATTAACAAACTATAATAATAAGAACACCAGAATAAACTTCCAGAAAACCTTTTTTATCCCCTACTACCCACCATTCCCTTGTTCACATGACAACAGAGACAAAAACTTTAGAACTTTGGTGGTTAAAACAGTCCCAATTCCTGCTAGAGTCTTTTCATCAGTCTCTGTAGAGAAACAGAAGTCTCTTTCTGTTAATTTATGGAGTTTGTCACAAGAAAACTATTTCTGCTATAGTTTTCTATTGCCCTGATGTCAGCTGCCCAGAAGTGCTGTCATTAGAGCTCACTCCTCCCATTTCACATCACTCTGAGGTGTGTTATGGGCCATAAGTTTAGGGATGTCATTTTAAGGATGAGTTATTCAAAGGCAAAAGTCTTCTTCATCTGTCTCTGTGAGCTTCACGAGAAAACAGTTTTCTCATTGCCTCCCAAGGCTTCAAATCTTTGCTTCACTCTATTCCAGCACTTCACTGTATCACAATCACTCTACTTTTTACTCAAAATTTACACTTTGAACACTCTATTCCTCCCTATATACTGTCATGAATTAAAGGAGTTTTTTCAAGACCTTATTGTCTATTTCCATAGCCTCAACAGAAAGGTATTTCAGCTCATAAAAGCATCTCCTTATTCTCTACCTTTTCTGAAACTTAATTCTTTTCTTTACTGTCCTGATAGTTTTATAAAGTCTCTTTACATGTTGATTACTCTCTTTTTCTCTCTCTGGATAAAAGGATTAATCTGCAAGTCTCATCTGGGTAATGAAAAGGTTAAAATCTTGCCCAGGCTTTGTAGATGGTTCTGTGACCTCTGCTGGAGCAGCAGCTGGAGTTGTCTGCGATGGAAGATTCTTCATGGCTGCTCTGGAGAGTGTGGTCACTGTCTCAGCCCGCCGCAGGTCAAGAGCTTTTTTTCTTTCTTTACTCGGCAGTCTCTGGTGAATTCAGTCACAGCAAAAAAACTGCAGCCGAGCCAGGGACCGGCCTGGCCCGGCCAGAGCCCGGAGCAAGCCCCGCAGGCCCCATCTCCCGGCCGGGAGCTGCGGCAGGCCCAGCCCAGCCCCCGCCCGGGCCGCATGGCCGGGGCAGAGAACGGGAGGCCAGCTGGAGCTCTGTTACCTTTCACAGCCAGGAAACAAAGAGAACAAGAGAGCTCTGACTTTACCTCTTAAGGTAGGGTTCACACATTGATCCCACTTTTCAATGGTCAAAACTGCTGTCAGTTCTTAGAAATGACCGATAATTGGTCAGGAGAAAAGACTCCCATCAGTCCCCAGCAACTTCAACTTCCTTAGCTCTCAAAACCACCTTAAAGGTAAAGTCACCCCATGACAGAAGACAAAGCATCACAGTAGTAATTCAGATCCTAGTTCATCGTCAGACTTCTTACATTCTTCAAACAAGGCTTGATGTTCTCTTTCTGCCCGCAGTGTGAAGAGGCAATGCAATACTGCCTTAGGACTCTCCCTGTTTCCTCCTCTCTTCTTATTCAAAGAATTATATTTGTGGGATTTCTGAGCTCAAGGGATCTCTGCTTCTGAGGAGGGAACAATTATCCCACAGGGAATTTTTCTCTCCCACAAGTACAGTTTTAAGCAACCATATATTCACCAGGAGCAACAATATTCACCAGGATACAGGAAGCAAAATTGCTGCAGCTTGCTTTTTTTTGAGTTAATTAAGCAGCTTCTTCTGTTAATTTTCATCTACTACTCTTGATTTTTTACTTGAGTCACTAATCTGATATTGTCAAATTCAGATCTGTGCAAAAAGCATCATACAGAGGAGAACTCTCCTCTAAATTTCACATATGTGACATGATGTTGTTGTGTTCTGTTCCCCAGGTGCTAGAAAACAGCAAACCTCAGTGAACAAATATGGTGTCCCCGCATCAGACTTAAATTTAAGAACCTTCAGGTTTAACAACAGTAGACACTTCCAGGCAAACTATCACTTAAAATGTGTGCTTTTGGACCAGGCAAAATAAATTTTAAAAAGGATGAAATTAAAAACACTCAAAAAAACCCTGAGAAAAAAATTAAAGCCTTTTCAGTTATATTACTGCACGAAGCTGATATAAAAAAGCAATGCTGAGCACCATGTCTCCCTTGTACTGAGTGTACAACACTCCAGAAGTACCTCACCTGAGACAGGATTCCTTGACCTGCTGGCAACGCTCTTCCTAATGCACCCCAGAATACCACTGGCCTTCTTGTTTTAATTATTTGTCAAAAATGGGCTTTATTTGAATGCTTGCCAGCATTATTTGGTAGCTTTGAATTTGTGCTGCTTATTTTTTTCAATCTCTTTTCTATTTCAAGTATGATATTAATCTATAAAAACATTAATGTGAGACATATTTTTACACATATTTTATATTTCAAAAATAACCCAGATATTTTTTAGGACAGCTGAGGTAGAGAAATGCCGTCCATGAAGTCCTAGGTATTCATTAACCTCTTTCTGGTTACTTTATTCTCATTTAAGTAGGGTCCTGAAAAATCAGATCTCAGCTGACCTTGATCCAAGTGGGACATTATACTAAATGACTTTCTGATGTCCCTTCCTACCTTTCTTTCTTTATCTGCTTTTGGGGAACAGGCTAATTGTTAGGAGGATACAAATTTTTAAAAAATTAAAACCATTATCTGGTATTTAGTTTCACTCTAAAGTGTTCAAGATCACCCACATTTCGAAAAACAGGGACCAGAAATTTGTTTAATAACTGAACTGCCTTAGAAGACTTAACACTCAGGTTGAAGCCAGAATTTAGGACTAGGGATGCACTCTTCATGGGTCGACTGCTTTTTGAGAAAGAAGGTGAAGTTTCTAAAGATTAAGACTAAAATATGATAAAAAGCTTTAAATTAATTATAGTATGTCATTCAGTACTTTTATTAATGAAGCAGCTTTCTTCATTTGAACATGGATATAAAAGCATAACTTGTGGCATTTCCTTTTTGGGAGAAAAAAAAAAGGCAGGCAGAAGGTTTATTCAGGAAGCCACGGGGAAAAAAAAGAAGATCTACTGAGACACTTGGGATTCACTAAGGACTTTCCTTTTCCTAATAATTCATCAGTGCCTAACAACTAGATCTGAAAGTGCATTTTAATTATACCTTGCAATTTAAGAATGACTTCTTCAGGACATGCAAGAAATTGAAGGGAAAACACATTTCTTATATGCTACTATTTCCTTTTTATTTGTAGTGGTAGAGGAAAGGAAATGTCGAACTAAAAAACCCTGTTAAAATAATATGTATTTGATAATATATATGGTCACTGGCTTAAGAAACAGAAAATGTAGGCTGAATCTGTGTTGAAGCCACATGAGTCTGAAAAAAAGAGCTAATTGAAAGATTAAGGAAAATACTGTAGTTTTACAAAGCCATTCCCTTTTGACTTAAGCATTTGCCTCCTGAGATTTGCATTTCACTTTCTGTCATTGACAGTCAAGGTACAGTTTTATTTTTAAGAAGTTAAACTATGAGCATGAAAGGGAATTTAGCTTTTCCATAGTGAAGCGTTTATAGCCCAGAGAAGTTTAATCATGTTCTATGCTCAATCTACCTCAAGGAAGACTATCTTGGTCCAGCTACCTTTAGAGCAAGGAAGCAAGATTACATGAAATTTATTTGGGACACATAATCCTCAAGCAGTTTGGAAGCACAGAAAAGGCTTCTGGACTTCCAGGTACTTTGCTTAACATAAGTGGATGAAAATACTGAGTCTAATCAATTATTTTTCATCCTCACCCAGGAAATATCAGAAGCAAAAAAGAATTTCAGTTTGCTTTCTCAAACCGGAATCAACAGGAAAAGAAAGGCAACATTTTTTATTTCTGTCTAGCTCAGCAAATTTAGCATCAGCAATGGCAAGTCAGTACAAACAGAAATATACAGCATTCTGACAGAGAAATCAGTGTTTCTAATGGATTAACCTCTGACCAATAATCACAGTCTGTTCATTCTACCTTAGACCTGTATAAACTCAGGAGACAGACAGGCAGGACTGTATGTGTACATACTGAAATTCACTTCATGTCAATCAGAAGTCCTTTAGCTTGTGTAAATGGAGACAGATTAAGAAAAAAAACAACAGATTTCTGCTGAGTCAAAAACAAGTCTAAAGTCCCAAATCCTGATTCTGTTTGGGTTTTTGCTTAATCCCAAATCCTCTTCTTCTAACCTATCTTCTATGACATATAATTAATTTTTAATGAAAAGGAAGTATTGGAAATTGAGAATTTTCTATGTCTCTCAAAATTCCAAATTCTTTCACACCTTCAGCATTTAAATATAAAAATAAAATTATTCTTATATTTTTTTTATTTTATTTTTGTTTTTTAAATAGTACAACCTTCCATTTATTCAGGAGGACATGAATCTTTATATTACTAATTCAGATGTTACAGAAGAGCTGCCTTTCTGTTGCCAGGTAGGCAGGGAGGGACTGGGTCAGTGCAAACGCATTTTGCATCAGCATGTCATCAGAGAGTTCAACAGAGGGAAGAAGCAATCTATTTTAAGTGTCCATGAATACCTATGGCAAAACATATGGCATTTCTGAATACAAAATGAAATCATTATGATCAGTGATACTCTAATGAATACAAAATGAATGTGCAATGAGAGGACCCTAAGCATTATTTTGATCAATTATGTCACAATGCTGTGGGCATATAACTACAGTATTCGTAGGCTGGAAGCTCTACCCTGACTTTTAACTATATAATTAACATGCACATAATTTTTTTGCAATGTAAAACAGTTGCAGAAACTACTATGTGGTTGACAGCTATTCATACCAGAGTGCAAATCCTAAAATCTTATCACTTGTGTGAGAAATGTAATTCTTTCAAAAAAAGGAAGAAATGGCATGAATATGTGAATAGTATACCGTTTTTCCATGAGAAGGTGCAAAATTTTCTATGGGATACAAGATACTAGGAATGAAAAAAAAGATCTGGGGAGATATAGTGAGTTATATGAATGAAACAATAAATCCTCTGCTAGTACATATCTGTGTCACCTCCCAAGTCCAAGAGCAATTGCTGGACCTTCTTTAAGTCAATGAAGTGCTCTTCCTTTTTCATGCTTCAGCACAATGTCCATTAACATTCTTTTTTTCTCATTCTAGCCTATACTAGTGCCAGATTAAAATTATAATTTTTTTAAAATATCTCTTTACATTAACCCACATTAAATAAATATTCTATCATACCACTTAAAACGAAAGATGCAATTGAGGAAAACAAATGCAAAAATGCATGAAGTAATTTTCATAAAAGTGAATATCTCATACCCAAATTGTCTGTATCTCACTTTCCATTTTGCCTTAAACTTCCCTTATTTTTTACACCCTTGATCTCTAAACACATAGATAGTGAAGTAGCATACAAAGAACAATAAACTAATTCTGCAGTTTATCAAAATCTCAAAATGTTACAACCCCCATCTACTATCATTTATCAAATCTTTTAAAGGAGTGTCTTTGTTTTAATTCACTATTTCTTTGGCAATATTGATCTTCAGTCCTTCCTTCCATGTGTACCTAAGCTTCCAAGCTTGAGGGAGTATAATAGCTAATTGCACTGAAGAATTTACTCTTCGTTCCCCTCCCTCTCCTGCCACTCCCCTTATCGTTATTTGTAAATTTGAAACTTCTACAATGGAAATCAAAAAATATTCTTCCATGTTCACTACAACTAAGTATCTCAAAAAACTGAAATGAAACAAAAAACCCCAACCTAAACACATCAAAACTTACGTTCTGAAAAATTATATTTTGAATCACGTGAGTTTTATAATTTCCTTCTTGGTTTTGAAAACCATAAAATAGAGGTTTTCCTGAAGTTACACACCAGATAGAATTTTTTAGTTCTTCACCTGTATTAAGGACACAAAATTGTAAAGAAATAACCTGTCAATGCAGTCTCTTCAGGAGCTTTCAGTACTGCTTACTCGTATTTGTGTTTGCTAAGGAATTGGAATTTAAAATTAAAATCCTTGGCTTTTAATGTACACTGCCACCTGAAGTTCTTTAGAGAGTTTGCTTTTAAAATGAAAGAAGATGAAAGAAAGAATAAGCAGGAAAGGGCTAAACTGACAGATTCCCTTGCTCCCAGGAGCAGTAAAACCTGCAGAAAGGTACTGAGCAGCCACGGTTTTCCACCAGTTTTGCCATCGGGCAGGCACTCCACTTCTGCAGTCCTTGCATTTCCATCTATGAGCTCTGCAGGACGTGGGTCAGGCCATAAGTACTCAAACCAACATTTCTATCTTTTCCCCAGTTTATAGGCAGCTATGATGAGTTGAAAGCACATGCTTGGTACTCACAAAGGCTGTAATGTAGCAGCGTTAATAATTACCTCCTTTAGTTTACCCAATCCTTCTATTCACCAGGTGCATCAAAGAATCACTCCCTCCCTGGGTCAGTGCAGAAAATATAGATTAATTATGCTAATCATGCACTCGAGGCAGCAAATGCAGAAAACTTCCACCTCTTCCATTTCTCCAGTCAATTCCATTCTGCCTACACTTCTTACCTCTGGGTCTTCCCAGTGTGCCTGATTTAACACAGAGCCAGGATTTGGAGACAGATCTCAATATTTTCTCTGGTCGTTCAATGCTGTCAAACCATGTTAAGAAATGTCACTTCTTTTAACTACTGTGGCTATATATAGACTTTTTCTATAGTTTTTCAGCTTTTTCTCTAGAAACTTCTTTTCAAACCATTTTCTTACCATTTTACTTTTCTATATCATCTATTGTACGGAAGCTCAAGGTTTAGATATTTTCTACAGTCTCATTTTTGTTTCTCAAGTAGCTTACATTTCCCTCCTAGTAACCTATAATTTTTTTTTTCCTCTGCAAGGTTCTTATGTAGCAATTTCTGTGTGACTACACGTTTCTGGGTTTTTTGAAGCCAGTCAGGTTGCCATATGCAACTCACTTCACAAAATACAGTTTTTCTTCAAATTTTAAAAGGAGTAGAAAAAAGTATTATGTGTTTCAGAATATGTTCTAATTTTTTTTTCTTGTATGGTCGTTAATTTGTTCAGCATTTTCAACACAGTTCCACAGCAGAAGATGCTTTCCAGAAATCCTCTTTCTTGTTGTGTTTTGTGTCAGAATTGCATCTGTTAGAAATTCTGAGGTTTTTCCTTTTCATTGCAGGAAGGAAATACATAGTATATTCAACAAATGTAAGATGATACACTGAAATGTGCACAGATTTTCTAATTGCCACAGTTTAAAGGTCAATTTTGTAAACTCTTTATGGTATTGTGGCTGTACTAGCAAAAGCATTGAACTACTAATTTCTGGCTGGATTTCCCAATTGTGTGAAATCTCACTAGAAACTGAGACAATGAACAGTGTATTTCTACTCTTTCTGTGTTCGCATGTCATAAATGTTCTCTGGATACTAAAGACTAGGAAACATGTAGCAACTTGATTTCAAGCACAGCAAAAATAAAATCAGGTCTATTCTACAGATGCTCTCTTTCATTTCCATGTTTTACTCAAAACCCACTCCTTTTCTAGATATAAATATCACTGACAGAGAAATGCCAGTCTGTCACACCAGAGCAACACAAAAACTAGGCATCTTGCCATCACTACTATGTCTACTTTTGCCAGAACATTGTCCAGAATAGATATTTGAAAATATGTAATGTTAAATTGTCTTAAAAACAAATGCCAAGAATGTGTTAAAAAGAAGACTTAGTTCTTTTAACATTAAACTATGAACTCCCTCAATTAATTAACTAGTAAACACTATAACAGTTAAAGTATTGCAGTCATTTTGATGGTATTTGTTAGGATAAAATATTTGTAGATTTTGAATCAAGTGACCTTCTTTAACCCTGGTACCCTGCTAAGCCAGGGACAAAGTGACGAATCAAGGTCATTTTTCAGCCTATGTTAACTAGAATGTCAATTACTCTTTCTCTCTGCTACAAAGCAGTCACAGAGAGTTAGTACACAGGCTCAGATGTGAGCACATAAAGAGGGGCACCCTCAAGATATATTCATTCTGCTGCCTTTCTAACCCACTTGGTAGTCAATATGCTATTCAAGTTTTGATTCACTTTTCAGGCTTTCAATAGTTAATTCAAACACACTCCTTTGTATTTCCTTTTTAATTGGATTATTTTCTAAATATCTTTTTATGAATTTTGTGTAGTTAAAGTATGGTTCTTTGCTTTTCTCAGAATCATGGAAGCACAAAATGGTTGAGGCTGTGAGGGTACCTCTGGAAATCATCTTGTCCTACTACCTGCATCTTAAAGAGGATCACCTGTAAAGTAGTAAATTGAAGGACTGTGTCCAAACACTTGAATACACCCAAGGATGGAGATTCCACAACTTCTGTGAGTAACTTGTGCCAGTGTCCAGTAGCCCCACGGAGCAAAACTGTTTCCTTCTGTTTTCCCTCTCATGGGAAGCATTCCCACCCCTTTAACACCATAGAGGTCCTTCACTGGGCGCTCTCTGGTAGCTGCATATCCTCCTTGCACTGAGAAGGCCAGAACTGAACACAGTACTCCCAGTGGGCTCTCACTTCTCCATTCAATTGTTATCATTAACTGTTTCAATTACACAAAATTTAATTTCTCAAGAGCCTCCCCCTTCAAGTTCTGTATTCTACTCACTATGTTGCTATGGCTAAATCAAAACTGTCAGCATTCTGTTGCAAAATGGTTGGGACTCCATTATGTGATACTCTGAGAAGAGAATGTCACCAGGTTAATGTACACAATGCAAAATAGACAGAATATCAGAAAGAGAACGATTACAGGGATCTAGGCCACAGGGGCACTGTGTTAGCGATTGGCAACAGGCAGCAACAGTCTTGCATGTAGCTGCAGAGAGAAAATCAGCGGGATAATCTGTAAGCCAGCACTATGTGCAAGAGGCATAGAGGTTTTTGTCCTGTAGACTAATTGTACATGAGATATAAAAAGCATTGTGGCAATGATGAATAGGAAAAATATCCTCTTCTGAGCGTCCCTTTTGAGTAATGTAGAAATACGCTGTCATTGACTTAAATTATAGTGATGTTACTTTGACATTCTCCGCACCTCCAGCAAGGGGGCCAGATTGTAGCATTGTGAGTCAGTGGCAAGATAAAGAAACATGTTCCTGTAGTTTAGGAATGGTATTCTCTCCTTTAATTTTGCCACTGAAAACTCTCCAGACCTCATCATGCCTCTCACTCACTCTCCACCTGACTACCCCTATGTTGGGTTAGAGAGCATTTGAGGCACAAAAGGTAAAGACCACAGATGAAGATAAGAAAAATTTCCTGGAAGCAGCAATGAATTAAAAAAAAATAACAGTGGCAGCAATGTAAATAACAGAGTGTACGAGACAGACAAATGATTCACATCTGAGTGCTCTCCATGCAGAGCCCAGCACTGTCTGGCCACACACTGGAGCTAACCAGGAAAAGAAGTGTCCCCTGTGTGGGGGTGTGTGGTGGTACAGAAAAACCCCCAGATCCTAGCTATGCTCCTCCTGCCTGCTGCAAAAGTTAACCCTCTCCTGGTTGGAACCAGGACACATGCACGTTAGAGTTTATGGCTGACTTCTTGAATCAATTCCAACCTATATGTAAATTCTGTGTTTGGTTCGCAGTAAAGAGATTTGTTCTCTGAAATACCCTTCTAAAATATCCAAATAGCTTGCAGTATCAAATATGAAATCAATTCCCTCTTATTTTATTTAAAGCTGTAGTCACATCAAGATAGAAGTATTGCCCCAGGCTAGAAAACTTTGAATTGTGAGGGCAAGTTGCCCTGTAAATATCAAGAAAATTAGCTAAAAATTGCTAAAAAAAAAATTAGCTAAATGTTGTAAACACCTATTTACAAACATTTTTTTTTCTAGATTCATTTAATCTTTAAGTATTACCAGGAGCAGATGACAGATGTATTCTAGAGGAGCTGAGGTGTTACAATTTATTTCTCACACTGCCCTGTAAGACTCTGACTTTTTATCTCCAATCCCAAACAGCTACTGACTTGCTAGACAACCACACCTACACCTATAATCTTTAATGGAAACCATGAGAGTTAGAAAGGTGATTTGTATATTTGTATATGTTACTACCTTGCTCCAAGACATGCCACACTACATTAAAAGCTGCTGCCTAGGTGTAAAGTTCTTTACAGAGAGCTGGAGGTTTTTCCTATTGCTTTCCAAACTTTCTGCTCTGAACTTGGCTAATGGAAACACACTCCTTCAGTCATGGTGGTGAGAGGTAAAGACATGCACTTGTTGAAGCAACTGACATTTCTGACCAGGAACCCTTGGCTTAGTAATGGACTTATGTAAAATGTGTGACTTGAGGCATAGCACAGAAGGACATAAAAAGTCTGTTGTGGGTCACTTCCACCCACATCTAGTCACCAAGACTGTATTATTACAGCTAGTTTTATATCTATATGTATTAAGGTAATCAGTTAATAGCTTTCATGGGTCTATTTTCTCTGTCTAAGTACCCACTTCATTCTGAAGGAGCAGGTAGTTGCTAAATTGGAATATGTGAAGTGTCTCCCAGGAAATTTAAATTGTTTTTGCTACCCAGACACAATCACCCCATCTTAGCCCTCCCTTCAGTGTTCACTGACCTCAATAAAAAGTACACAGCCATTTATGGACTCCCGCAGGCTCTGTTTAAACTTTACAGTGCTACTCAGATACTTGGTCCAAGTTTATGCTCCAGGTCAATCTCATCACTGTGTCTGGATGAAATCTAGGTTTTGTACAGCCTGGCTCTCTTGAGAGGCTTGATTTTCTTGAAGGGAAAAATAAAAAATCCCAAAAACTTGACATATTAGCCAGTAGAACTATATTCTGAATTATCTATTCTGGGCTAGTCCCCAGTTTGGACTGTTAGGAACACAGAAAGCTGAGGACCACCTCAGAATCTGACCATGAAGTATGGGCTATATTGGGAAGACTATGAGTGAAGTCCAATTTAATCAAAACAAAAATTTTGGAAGAAGACAAAAATATGGCTAAAGAAAGAATTTGTCTGATACAATTACAAAAGTAACTTCAAAACTTTAATATTACAGTGTATTTTGAAATATCTGAAATAAGAAATAGATAATAAGGTCATTTGTTTGCACCTGTGATACCTTCAGGTAATACTAGGTTTCTTTAAGGTGTTATTTTCACTTGATGTTTCTTTTGCATATTTTAAAATTTTACTTTTTCTTCAGATATATAGTTTATCATTACATTCTCTAACTGCAACATGTACAAGTGTATCAGCACTAAAATGCGTGATATAGCATTGAAACAATATCTATGCTCTATAAATATAAAAATAATATTTAACAGATTTTTTTTTAGATTTTTCATCAATATGAATAAGAAATAGCTTTTATTAAATTACTTAATATTAATAACATGCTATCTGTATAAAATTCAGCTGAAATGACCAAGGAGTATCTGTGGAAGTGTTAAATAAAGCAAATACTAGAAAAAGCCATGACAAACTAACCTCTGAACTAGTTTATATTGTGCTATATTCTCTGGATGACACATTTTTGTGTTAGTCTCTCGCTAGAAACTCTTCATTTGCATTCTCTACTCTGAAACACATAAATTTTAAGAGAAGATTCAAGAATACATATGTATCACTCTTTTTATCCTTATCATTGCAAATACATCACAGGTGTGATTCTTCAATGTGGTAATTTTAAATTATTTGAAACATCTTTAACCAAAGAAAAAATATCAGTTTTCCATATTCTATGCAGTCTGCCTAAGATTTTGAAGGAAATGGAGACCTCTAGGTAGTGATATTGAAAAGAGAAGAAGTAGTTTCTAACTTTTTTGAGAGGGACCTGAGTCTGTCTTCAGCCTTATCTTCCTGGTCTGTGGACAGTGAGAACCTGGGCTTGTCTCCTGGAGTCAGGAGTCAGAAGACTGATGTCCATGTAAAGGTGTATGACAACCATATTCTCACCACTTTCTCCCCCTCAAGAGGCTGCCTTCTCTGACAGGGATGAATTTCTATGGATTGCTCTTTTTTAGGCTGGTTTGAAGCTGACTTTAAGGCACCTATCTTTCCTCAGACAAAATAAAGAAGATTTGCAGGGATTTTTAGACTGCAATCTAGGAAATCCAGTGCCCCAGAGTGCACTTCAACAGGTGCATTTCAACACCTATCATCCTTATTGCTGTTCTGGATTTTGCCATGAGGTCTTTTCTTCTCTGGAAATCTGCTTTTAGTTGCAAATAAATTTGTGAGCTGACTCCTAAAAACCCCTAACGTGTTTTTAAATATTTCATGGATACGAATCACACCTTTCCTATTCAATAGCAGGACTTCTTGAAAATAGGCAGGATGGTTGCTGGGAGGACCTGGCAACTAAATTTGGCATACATGTCTTTGGTCTCACAGAGACCTGGAGTAGACTTTAAAGATTGAAGTGTCTCAGTGGATATCTTGAAAATTTCCATCATATATTTAGCCCACCAATGGCCATAGATTGTGTCTCAAAAGTAATTTTTAAATAATCTCTTACCAGCAACATTTTTATTTCTCAACTTAAACAGTAAATATTAATTATAGTTTTGTCAGAATATTGCAGTTCCCTTAAATCTTTGAGCAAATTGGTTATAGGAATCTGTTTTCAAATTCAATGCACTTCACTTGTGATGATTGTATTTTTTTTTTATTTTTTCTTTATAATTTCTTACTATGTCCCATAAGGTAACAATTAAAATTTGAAAGCTTTAAAAGAGAAAATAGCTTCCTTAAAAGATACAGAACAATTTAGCGAAGTGCTTTGGGCTCTGGCGGCCTTGTTCTTCCCCACCCTGTTCTTCCCTTGAGCCTTTCTTCAGAAAGCCTGTTCTTCCTCAAGACCAGCTCTTCTTATCAGACAGTCTTAAAAGAAAATGAGCATCTGAAATGGGGAAGGGAAAGGTCTAATTTAGTAGTGCAAATAAAATATGCATTATATTGCCAGAATTTTTACTCTGCATTCAATATACCCTTTTAATTTTAATGTCACAACATTTTAAGAAATTGCTATGACTTTGGTCAAACTACTATGATACAATTTTCTTTGGTTTGCACTGGTGTAGATCTTTATTCAGTGAATCTGGTATTCAAACTCTCTGATACCTGAATTGTTCCACTGAGTTTAGTTATGCTGTGTGCATGTGAGAAACCATTCTCATACATAAATATCTACAAGATGGGGGGCCAGAATTTTAAATGCAGAAGATCAAAGAAAATATAATTAACAAAGAAGACATTCCCATGAGCTGCCTAACAATTCCTACAAAGTACTGGGTATCCTCTACAAACATTAGCTTCATTAAAATTTGAAGATAAGTGACATGAAGCAAGATTAACGCTCAAAATTCCAGCTAACCTACATTTATTTTTGACAGCAACAAAGCAGAGATCTAGTGAGGCTGGATCTGGATTACTGTCCAGAGTCCAGTGTCCAGTTCTGGGCTCCCAAGACAGAAACATGGAGTTCTTGGAGCAGGTCCAGTGAAGGGTAATAAAGAAGATGACGGGACTGGAGTATCTCTCTTATGAGGAGAGGGAGAGAGAGTTCAGCCCTCAAGGGAGGGTGTTAAGAGGAAGGGCCAGGTCCTGGTCCATGGTGCCAAGCAATAGGACAAGTGGCAACAGGCAGAAATTGATCCATGGGGAGTTCTGCATGAACTTGAGGAAGAACTTCTTTACTGTGTGTGTGACTGAGCTGGAACAGGTTACCCAGAGAGGCTGTGGAAACTCCTACAGTGGAGATATTCAAGGACCATCTCAATGCAATTGTGCACAGTGTGCACTAGGAAGATCCTTCTCGAGCAATGGTGAGATAAGCCCACCAGTAATCCCTTCCAACATTAAACATTCAGTGATTCTGTGACACAGGCTGTTCAGCTCAAGATTTGTGTGAAGCCCAAATCTGATTTTATTGCTTTATGACTAGTAGTCTCATTGATTCCAAAGGTCAGTTGAAATATAATTATTTAATAATTGTGTATAGTGTATATCATTCTAAAGTTAGTCCTCATACAGAGAGATTCCAAAGGCAGTTTCGGAAGACTAATAATTTTTAGAACCCAAAGGAAAAAAAAACATGCTTTCATATATATTTGAGGGAAGGGAATATTATAAATGTCTGTACACACATGCAAATATGTTCATATTTATCTTCATGTGTGCAATTAATTAAATAGAGACATATTATTTTCTTTCACCTCACCCTCTCTTCATCCATAACTAAATATGTGCAAAGAGTCAGCACTTATATAGTAGTGATAAGTTCATGAATCTAGTATTTGTCCATGTCTTAGTTCTCATCAATATGAAAGGGCTACCTGGGATAAAATCAGATTCTTAAAGTCTATCTACTTCAGTTTCTGGTCACCTACAAAGTCGTAATGGGTCTATTTACTATACCTGCTTTGCATGCAAACAAAACCCTATGGGAACAGGCTAACTCAGAAAATATTGCCTCCAAATTAGGGAAATTATCCTTATTTTCTGTTATTGCTGTCACTTACACAGACATCAGTGGAAGTCTTTAAATGGTGGAAGATGTGAGAAGCTGACACTTAACAACTGACAACATTGAATACTTAACATTACAATCCCCACACTCCTACCCCACCTCTGCCCCCCATGCTCACAGATTCTGAAAGTAAGAAAATGTAAAAGAGAATACAATAATATTAAATTTTAAAAACCATGGCTAGTGAAAATCTAGGAACAAGAAATGTACATGGTGCTGCTGGCTTAAAAAATGACCACTCTCTATCCTCTATAGATATCAGGTAGGAGGTAATTTCAAAGTTGAAAGGTGCATGTATAGAGAAAGGAAACCAACGCTCCTGACAAATGGAAAAATACAATTTAAACTAAGCATGGATCCAAACCCTTCAACTTAACTTCTATGAATCTGTGCTTCATAGATTGTAGCAGGAATTATGAATTATGCAAGAACAAATAAATACTGTACAGTGCTGTCACATCTTCACCTCAGCAGCAATATTTTGATTACTTGACTAATCAGAAGATCTTAATACCATTTAAGCACAGCTCTATAACAGAAGCATTTTGAAGAAGTCTCAGGGATGTAACTAAGTTAAGAAATACCCTTTCTCTTTCTTAAAAAAATGTGGGTGACTTTTGACCATCACGTAACTTAACAGTAAGATATATCACCCAGTAAGATATATTACACAATCTAAATATCTAAAGTGTAATATGAGTTCAAATAAGTTCAAATTCCCTGCTATGTTTACTTTCACTCAACCTCATGTATGTTATGTTCATTATTTACAGATATATGAAGGAATTTGCTTTTTATCTAGAGAAATTATTTTTCTAAGTTTATACTGAACTCAAAGACAACACATGAGACATGACAAAAGAGACAGGTGGTGTATGGCACTATGGCAGTAGTGAAGAGTTGAATCTCATTAGTTTGCAGGTAGCTTTAATCAAATCATATGCACAGTGCAAAATAGTCTGGAAACACTCTCAAAGAGGGACTGCTCTGAAAAATACATCAGATAGAGTACAGGTCTCTTGAGGGGTGCTTTCTTTTCTTTGATCAAATGTTCTTATGCATTTCTCAAAATACTGTAATTTTATCCGCTTTGAAACACACTCTGTTCTCTACAACAACACTTTTATTTTTAGTAAAACAAATAGTGAAAATAATTGTGCAAACACACAATGCAGGAAAAGACATCAGGCAGTGAGTCTAGGGTTAGCACAGTGTTCTCCTGCACAAAAAGTCTATTCAGGAGCCTTCTCACTCAGAGTCTTCAGCCAGGGGTCTCATGGGTAGGTGGCTTATCTCATCTTGTAAATGGCTTGACATTTCATCTCCTCTGCACAATGAAAAGTACTTGTATATTTGGTAGTTGTCTGTAGGCAGAAGTGTTAACTCTAGTTAAAAGGTTGTTGTACAAAATTTAGAGATCTTTAGGCAGTCTTTGGGATTCAGGTATCTTCATTGCCCTTTCTAACAATCTAAATGTATGGTTTTATCCTGGCTGTTGAGAAACAGCCTGCCAGAAAGACCATGAGTTTGTTCATACACATTTTCTCAGTGATCTGGCAGTGATATCTAAGTCAAAGTCCCGCTCTTGATTATTTAAACTGTGGAGTAACTACATATTCACTCTGTCTCTGCGTTGTGCTTTGGCTTTTAAAGTTGAAATGGCACAATCTCTAAATATAGTCTTAGAATGGCACACTTTGACTTTATTTGAAGGAAATGTTACATTTTATTTTAATTAATGGTTAAGATTTATGAAACTGTCAGTTTAAATAGAGCAGCCTGGAGCCTGGTTTTGGATCTTGAGGTTTGAAAGCTGAATCATACTGAAAAACTCCCACCATGATTTGCATATTTTGTAGAGAGTGAATTTTATTACAAAGCAGGAAATAATTTATTTTTGGCACAGTTCGAGTAAACTGGAGTTATTGTAACAAAATTCCCTAGCTGTCATGTATTCCCCTTTCATGAGTAATGATGGCTAAGCTGATTGCTTATGAATTTCTTCTTTTTTTTTTCTTTTTTTTTTTTTTTGGCCCAGAGAGGTTTGAATCAGAAGGGAACCCTTGAAAAAAAACCCATATTTCCCATTTCACTTGCAGCAGAACCCCTGGAGATCTTGTGTGTTACAGTAACTTGATCTAGAAGGGAAAGAGTTGGAGAAATGCTCCTTCAGCTTTGTAGACAGAGAACCCCATGGATATAATTTGATTTGTAATTAGTATCTGCAATGTTCAGGCACCCTTACCCAGTGCAATTCTATCCTAGTTACACTCTGCTCTGACTTGTAGATTCACTTCAAGTCAACCATCTACCTTCTACACATTCTGTTTTAATGAAAATGCTTTAATTTTTGTGCACAATACACAAATGCCACTAAGCAACAGTCTTGGATTTAATAATAAATCAAATCCTCTTGAAAAAATAAAAAAATGAAAAAGGTGCAGTTACCACACTAATTCCAGATCTGTCACAGTGTTAAGTGAGAACTTTAGAGATAATGTTGACATTCAGGGGCAAATTCAAACCTTAATACATAGAAGCAGTTGAAGGCATAATTTCGTCCTTAGGACTATATTGTCTCTAAAGCTCCCAGGGATTTTAATAAGATTATAGTTATAAATTGAGCAAATTTGTACAAACCAAATACATCTTTAAGGAAAACCATGTGGTTTAAGTTCTGTTCTTTCTGCAAAAAAAAGATCTGTAAGTTTTCTCTTTGTTTATTTAGTTCTACTTCTTAAATTTCTTTGCTTGATATTCTTTCTTTTTATTCTAATGCTATATGTATTGGAGTCAAACATGCATATTTATAAATTAATCAGGGAAAAAAGTTTGCAAGGAAAGGAAAACATGGGAAATATTTCTGAGATGCAGCTCTGTACCATGAAGATTAAACAGAGGTAAAGTGAGAAACACATTCTTTTCTTTAAATGAGGTCAGTATTAAAAATCACTTTCCCAGCTCTTTGAGAACATTCTACTTGAAGATTTTTATTTCTTTTAGGAGAAGAATTTTATGCTGAAATTAAAATATTTTTTTTTTTCTTTTCTGTGAAATATATTTAATCGCTATGGCACTGTGCTGACCTGGCATCTTACTGAATACTTTTAATAGCCAAAGTAGGAAAGAAGAATGGATATTCCTTCAGTCCATTCCTCACCATAGAAATTCTAAGTCATGCCGGTACTAGTGTCCTCACTATTGGAAAAAGGAACTTAAAGAGGAAAATAAATACAAAATATCACTATATTTTCCAGTGGGATATTTTAGCTGATATCTTATTGATGCTTTCCCAAAAATAATAGCACTCTGCATCAAATACAGTTTTATGAATATTTTCAGTTAAGTTAATGCTCAAATAGTTTCAGGAAGCTCAGAATTGTAATGGCTGTCTAATAATAATATCTCTGTTTCTGGAATTTTGGCCTAATTAATGGATATTGAAAACAGTGGCCATTCTGAAATTATTTTATAAGACTCAGTGCAGAAAAGACCCTTCTGGGCCACTCATCTATGTCTCCTATTGCAAGCAGAGTATTCTGAAACTCACTGTTCTGATATTTTGTGGTGCAAAGTTCCTTCTACAGCTCAAAGACAACCACCTGTTTGTGCTTGTGCCACCTAAGTGTTGCTCTCTTTGTTCCTTCTCAGATGGTGTCTTGCCATTCACTTTATCTTCATTCCTGTCTGCAAATTTTCAGTGGTGCTATTATTTAATGGCAAAACAATGTGTCCATGATCATTATTAACAATATTTTATATGGGTCCCACCAACTCCTTGAGCTATGATATTAATAATTTTCATAATTTCATGGAGAGTATGTCACCCAGATCATTCTAAGATCATGTCTACACTCTTCACGTCAACATACTGATGGTTATGCTAATTCTGCAACTGATTACATATGGTTTTTTTCATCTGATTGCATTAAAATTTATTGCATAAATACTAGTAGCTAGAAAGACTAGTTTGCTTTTTGTTTTATAGATTTTAATTCTGTTTTTCCTTTTAGTTCCAGACTTCCAGGTAATCCAAGCATTCTTTTATTTCCTAAAACAGGTCTCCAGATTTAACCTGGAGAATCATCACTAAGAAACTTTGAGCAAATATCTGCTATTTCAGCATCATTGTTAAGGTAAGCTCTTTCCAGGTCATCTACTAAAGCCTATTTTTCCAATTTAATTGACAATTTTGCTTGTCCTGCTATTTCAAATGCTTAACCAAACCTAAGTAGATTATATTGAGTGAAATCCTATTGTCCACAAGACATCAAAGCAAAATATCAAGTTATTATAACACAATTCTGCTACAAAGTTCATGTAACAGGTTCTTTTCCTCCCTCAAGGTCTTTAAACAACTTTCCTTCAAGATTTGCAGAAAAATTCTGAATACTTTTGGGATAAGGCTAGTGGTCTTGTATCTTTCTGTATCTTGTCTTTTTCTTGTCTTAACTATGGTAATTTCATGGCCTTTTCCATGTACATTATTCTGACTGCTTAACTTAGTCAAAATGATTTGCTATTTTACAGTCATATGTTACTTATTTACCATCCAGGGTTGTAACTTAAAACTTGCTCACACCTGAATGCATTAAATCCATTGAAATTTCGAATTCACTCATATTTTCTCCCATTTTTAGAACACCAATTTTGTTTGCCATGCTGTCATGCTCAATAAAAGCTAAGAGTTTTTTTATATATTTTTATAAATACTTTTGAATAACAAAAATATTTCATATTTAACTGAGGAATTTTATATAAATTTACTTGATTGTTGAGAATACATTTTAAATTTCCATCACATCTCACATAACACCATCCGTTTGAAGAACATGTTACTTTTGCATTAATGCAATTTTCAAAACATTTATCAGTTCCACTTTTTCAATTCTTTCCCATAATTCTTGAATTTTGAGACCTTTTTCACTCTGCAGGTATGAAGCTTGGTTGTAGAGGGATGAGATGAGGAAGACCAAGGCAAAGATGAAGCTGAACTTAGCAAAGGATACAAAAAATAATGAGGCTTTTTACAGGTATGTTTACCAGAAAAGAAAGATCAAAGAAGGTGAACACCCCTATTAAACAAGGATGGAAAATGGATAACAATGAACAAGGGGAAGCCTAAGGTACTCAGCTGCTTTTTTTTTTCTTTTTTTGTCTCAGTCTTCAATGTCAAGCTTTCTTCTCACGCATCTTGAGTAGATGCAGTTGAGTTGAGCTCAGCTCTTGAGCTGAGCAGGATGGGAGCTGAGCGAACAAAGTGTTTGCCAGTGTAAGTGAAGATCAAGTCCATGACCATCTGAGGAGCCTGAACGTGCAGAAGAAGTCTATGGGACCCAAAGAGATGCATCCCAGAGTCCTGAGGGAATTGACTGATGTAGTTGTCAAACACTCTCCATGAGTGCTAAAAAATCGTGGTGCTAAGGTGAAATCCCAGGTGGCTGGAAAAACAGAAACACTGTACCCATCTTTAAAAAGTGTCGAGAAAGGACCACCCTGGGAACCACCAGTCAGCCTCACCTCTGTGCCTGGGAGTTTCATTAAGCAAATCCTCCTGGAAGCATCCCTGGAGGACAGGGATGTGATTTGGGATAGCCAGCACAGCCTCACCAAGGGCAAGTCCTGCCTGACCAACCTAGTGGGCTTCTATGATGGAGTGACAACGTCAGTGGACAAGGGAAGGGCTACAGATGTCATTTGTCTGGAATTCTGTAAAGCCTTTGGCAATCCCCTCTCTAAATTGGAGAGAGATGGATTTGATGGATGAGCTGTTAGGAGGACAAGAGACTGGCCTTGTCCATGGCTCTCAGTCCTGTTGGACATCAGTGGTGTACCTCAGGGTCTGTAAGGGAACCGCGCTATTTAGCGTCTTCATCAACGGTGTAGGGGAAGGCATTGAGGGCCCCCTCAGGAAGTTTGCTGATGATACCAAGCTGAGTGGTGTGATTGACACTTCTGAAGAATGATGCCATCCAGTGGGACCTGGACAAGCTCAAGAATTTTAACAAGGCCAAGGAAATCTCAAGCATTTTAACAAGACCAAGTGCAAAGTGCTGATATGGGGTTGGGGCAATCCCCAGTTAAAAAACAGGCTTGGTGATGAACGTGACAAGGGGGAGTAGTTTCAAATTGAAAGACAGTAGGTCTAGACTAGTTATTAGGAAGGAATTATTTGCAGGGAGGGTACTGAGGAACTGACAAGTTGCCCAGATAAGTTGTGGCTGCCCATCTCTGGAAGTGTTCAAGGCCAGGTTGGATGGAGCTCTGGGCAGTTTGTCCTTGTAGAAAGTGTTTCTATCTGTTTCAGGGGGATTGGAAGTAGATGATTTTTAAGATCTGTTCCAACCCAAAACATTCAATGGTTCTATGATTCTGTGACCTTCAACTAGTACTGAATTCATGACAATTAATCTCATTCCCCTCAACTTGTAACACTGTAATTAAAAATACTGATCAGCTTGTGTTATCCTTGCTGATTAAAAAACCTTACTTGAAGAAGGGATTTCTGGAAATTAGTAGTGAACAGACTAAAAGACAAAGTGAAAAGATTAAAAGACAAAGCATTCAGATTTCAAAGATAGGGTAAAACCAGAGAACAGATCATAAGTGAGATGGATGTTACTCTCCAGCAGTCAGGAAGTTTTTGAAATCAATAGATTCTCTCTTGAACAATCAGTTTAATAGGAAATACCATTTTAAGTTATTAAACTTTAATGAAACTATATTAAATGAAATATCATTTTAGTTATGATACTAACTTGTCAACAAAAAAAGCTGAAAATATTACTTATGATGTGGAGTCTGGTCAGATTTTATCCACAAGAACAAAACTTGGTGACACTCTAAACTTCTTCTTGAGAAAGCAAGAGCATTATGGCATCCTGTAATTTTAAAATAGTGATTTGATTCTAACCAACCTCAAGGAGATATAAAGCAAAGATGGAAAAAAACACATGACTTCAGAGCCCATGGCTACTGTATTAGATAGCACAGTAAAAGTAAGGATAAAGGAAGCATCAGTTTAGAAAACATAAAAAGGTAGGAACCAGAAAAAATAAGGGACACCAAAGTATCTATTACATTTTCACCTAATAACTGTGTAAATAAAAATGTTTTAAAATACATAAGAGGATGGTTGAATTTGATAATCTAAATTTCAAAATACTTAAACTTCAAAATTTTTGAGTGTTTAGGGAACAGAATGTAATAGAGGAAGGAGTCTAAAATTATTCTTTTGAGTATTTGTTGGACATAATCCATTCATTCTTCAAGAGCACAAGGCAGACAAAACCCAGATATTTTGAATTTTGATTTTACATCAGATATGCCAGGATGGGCTGCATCAGGAAACACAACATCCACTACGAATCCACACAATGAGAGATAAAGTTCTTAACAACATACTATATGTTTATATTTTAAAAAATTTATACCTTCTGCATAAGTGATTTATAAAAGAAAAATAACTGCACTATCCCTGCATATTCACAATACTACTATCCCTGTACCAACCTACATCTGCAGGCAGATGAACTAAATAAATTAATAGGGTTTTAAAATACTAATTTCATGGCCACAGTCAGTCCTGGTGTGAAGAGCAGTAAGTCATTCATTAAACATAAAGCAATTGTGATAATCAGGGAAAATACAGCCCTTACAAGTTCATGTTCTTTTGGTATTTAGTGGCTACAAAAAGCACAACACAAAATAACAAGAATCAAAGGAAGGAGAAGAACTGGTAGCAAGGAAATTGATTAGCACAATCAGAAAATAAGCACTCTGTCTCTATGGGTTTAGATTATTCCCAAATAGTTCTTAGATTTTAGGTTGTCTGTCATATCTGATAGGTGAATGGATACAAAGCTAAGTGTGGGGGGGGGGGGGGAGGGGGGTGGTTTCCACATATGAATTCAAGTCTTATTTTGGTTTTGCATGGCCACTGACTACAGGGCTGGTGTATAATAATAACTGAATAATAATAATAACTGAAGCCACATGATAAGCAACAAACAAAGAAAACAAGGGAATTTAGTTTGCTGTATTTTACAGTAATGTTGATTTTCCAATGCCCATGCTGACCTTCATAGATTCCCAGAATTCCCACTGCTGTTTTGCCATTCAAATGAAATGTAGTCTGGTTGGTATCCAGAAAACTGTATCTCTTCATGGACACACAGTAGTTAAAACTGACAGATTTTTAAACCTTTTAGAGCAAGTTATGTTGCTCATACTTTCGCTAGCACATAACATTTGTAGTCTACAGTATCCAGTACATTATCAAATGTATGACAAATGAAATTTACACCTTACAATGTGAAAGAAACAGTAAACATGTCACTGAATGGATACAGCCAATCTGTAGTTCAAAGAGCTGATTATGTTTTAAAGTTGAATGAAAATTCCATTTCAAGTTGTTTTTTGGTTTTTCCTGATTGAATGAAGAATTTAACTTTTCATCTCTATTTCTTTTAAACTGACTCTTGGTTGCCTTCATGGACAAAATTACATAACAGATATTAGAGCTGCTGGCACCCAGATCAAATCCCCCCACCAAAACCTCTAACCTCTGAGGAGAAGATTCAATGAAATTTGAAAGGGAAACTATAGAAAGAAGGGCTAGTTTTGCCCATCTTTTTTGATATTGCACAGTCTAGCAAACATATGGGAATGTAAATAGTGATGCATTATCATCAGAGCTATGTTTAGAATGAAAATCACTGATTATAAATGTGGACTATACTCAGGATAACTACAGTAACAATTGGACTTCAGAATAAAGTAAGTGGGAATGGTAGGTATTTTGCAGGCCCTTTATTATTGGGATATTTGTTTGGTTCTTTTCCAAGAGCAATATTAATAGTGCCAGAATTTTTTGAAGAACCAAGCCTGTTCTTCTTTTCAGGCAACATTTATTCCATGAAAAGCAACAAGCTCCAGTATCACTGAAGCCAATGTAATTGTTAACTTCACTATTAACTTCAGTGGCATTTAGATATCATCCAGTATCACTAATAGACTAACACTAGATTTTTCTACTCTAAAAAGTGTTGCACTGGTATGGATGGCATCTATCTTTTTCTATTACTAAGAGTGAACCTTCTTCTACAAAGGAACATTGCAGGTAACTTCCCAGGAGCAAAAAGGCAGGAAAGAAGAAAATTACTTTGATATCATGGGGTTACTACTGGAAGTCCAAACACAGCTGAGTGACTGCCCTGTGCTACTCCATTCCAGAAATGGGTAAAGTGATCATATATTTCACATCTTGTAGACAGATCTGCAAGGGACATCCTACATATTTCACAAAAATCTACATTAATGGCATTATTAAGAAAGAAAGCTAACCTTACCAAAGAAGATAAATTATTCTGCCACATTCTATTTCTGGAATACTATGGTACATTTCATGACATTGTCCTTATTTTCTATGCACAAAACCACAGACAGAGAAACATTTCAAAAAAGAGCTGTAGGAAAGATCTTATTCTACTCATTATGCAGGTGGGATTTCTAGATGAGAAAAACAATATTTATCAGGTCCAGGGATGTGCATCACGAGGTCAGCCACAGCTGCATAATAATGAAAAAGACAGGTAATCAATGCATAGATATAGATATAGATAGATATAGATATATATATAGATGATATAGGTATAGATATAGATATAGATATAATAGATATAATAGGTATAATAGATATAGTAGGTATAATAGATATAGAAATATGTATATAGATACATAGATCTATTTCTTAATAAGAATTTCTGTTAATCCATCATGCAGTGAAAACTGTGGTTTGCACATTGCTGTTACAGGCCTTGTTAAAAATAAGTGTTCATTTGATGAAATATTTCTTCTAAATTATTGTCTTAAATTCTAGGTCATATCTTTTCCTATTAATGTTTACCCGAGCCAGGAAATTTTACCTTCTGGATAGACCAGAATCAATTTTAAAATGAACATGCTGAGTGTTGTTTTTTCCTCATAGTTGTTTACCAGGTTTCTTTATCTCATGCTGTTATGTTACTGTGTTAAGGGTATTTGGTGAAAGACAGTTCCACTGGGTCTTAATCTAGTGGTGACAGAGGACAGCATACAGCTATGAGAAACAGTCAGGAAAAAAGGTAAATGAAAAATTAAGGAGTAGTGTGTGGGTTCAAAGAGGCCATATGGGCATGCCGAGACAATTCCTGTGAAACCATTATCAGCATGCAATCATAAACACAGCTACACAGTGTGCTAAGACAAAATGTCTGCATACTTTTAATTTTTACATGTGGCAAACTCATTTTCTTGCATTTAAGCACTATTTGATTATGTACAGTGTTTGACTGTTTATGAATGACTGTTTGGTAAATTGATAAATATTTCTATGCAGACAGAAAAAATTTTAGGTATAAAAGAAGCTTTAAGGTTTGCAATGCAATGTTCATCTAGGTACTTATTTCTACTGTATCCAACTTCAGAACTTTAAATCAGAAATTGCTTGGAGGTCACAAAATCCGTTTATATTTTGTAATCTAATAAAAATAAGGCTCAAGGGGGAGGGGGGAAATGATTAAAATCAGTATCAAATAGAACAACACAGTGATTAAAATCTCATTTTTGCAGGGTCTTGTCTTTTCTTGTCTTTAGATAACTAGAGTAATAGCTGCCTTTAGCAAAGTGGTAATAACCATTTCGGTGCTAGAATTCCCAACAGCAGGAGCTTAGCCTCAGCAAATGAATATGATCAGAGCACAACCTTATTCAGATCTTTAAAAAAGCATTGTAGGATAGTGAGAACATGGCTACCAGGTTTGTTGGGATTTTTGTGGTTCTTGTTTGTTGGTTTTGTTTTTGTTTGCTTGTTTCTTTGGGCTTTTTTGTTTCTTTGTTTTGTTTTTAATTTTCAGGGTTTTTCCCCTATTTTTTCTATTTTTTCCCCTATGCTATCTTCTCCCTTCCAATTTCCCCTTTCCTTCCCCAAATCTGAAGGTGAATAGATGTGGCACTACTAATGAGGAAATGTTCATTTCTGAGCCAGGACTGTCTCTGGGCAATATCCAGATTTCTGTTGTTCAGACTCTACCCTCTTATTGTGGAAAATAGCAATAATTCCTGATTTTCCCATTGTTTATTTCTTCCTATGCTGGTTAAAAATGTCATCCTTTTGGTTTCTTATATATTATCTGTGCTGGTAAAACCCACCTGGCATTTATAGCTTCAAAGTAATAATTTCTTTTCTATTTATGGATTTTACAAGTCAAAAAATTGACAGTTTTACAATTAAATGCCAATGAAATAGACACTTATATAAAAGACTAAACATATACAATAAGGTTTTCATTCCAGTTTGACTTGTTTGCTGCCCGAGGAAGTTTAAGACATTAACGCACAATTTGTTGAAGTTTATTTTCCTGGGTGATCAAAGGGATAATGTAGAAATTATTGATTGAGTCACAACTATTAAAAAATGCATTAAATATTGAAGCAGAATTGAGAACATGAAAAAAACCAAACAACTACAAGAACTGTACATATGATAACCTATAAAGCACTGATTCTTTGATAATCACGTGAGGATTACTCTCCATCTCCATAGAAAACGAAAAACCACCCCACTTTTTCTTTGTTTTTGTGAGCAGATTACCTGAAGGCCGAGTTCTCAGATAAATTTAAATTGAAGGGATATTGCAACACTTGCAAATTTTGACCCTGCCATCCTCTGTGCTGCTTTGTGTTGAGATAAAGAAAATGAGCAAAGAAAAGATTGCTGTAGATTAGCTGAAATCATATACTTCTATTCCTTTCACAGGGTGGCAGTAGCCTGCCTGCTTTATTCTGCTACTTTGTTTCACTTTGGTCCTCAAGAAAGGCAAAATTTTGCTACCTTGCAGCCTCATCCGTTTATCCCAGTTTAAGTGAAGCCACCATTTCACTGGGCACCTATCCTGCAACAGGCTGAATGTAAAACAGACATAACAAGTCAGTGACATAGAAATAAACAGCAAATATAATAAGGCCTCTCTAATAGGCATAAAATAATTTTACAAGAGAAAGGGATACATATAGACATGAGTACAGATCTGTTGTTCCCTAAGAGTTACCAGCTAGTGAAAATTTAGATGCTGTTTTTTCCCTTCTGTTTAGAACAGGCTTTATCTTAGAGCCTCACAAATTGAGACGGTAAATTCTTGATTCTATTTGCAATACAAGGTTCATTTTATAAAGAGGCTCATCCTTTCAGGGCAGTGAGGCCAAGCTATTCAGTTTGCTGATGGTTTTCTGCTCCAAGTACAGCTAGCTGAGTGTACACAGATGGGATCACCATGCTAGCTGGGGCTGTAGCTGGGAAAGAAAGGCTGGCAGCTGTAACTCCATCCAGTGAAAAAAGAATATCCCCTCTCTCTCTACTCTTTCAAGATGAGGACAAGAGATATTTTACCCTCTCAAACAGATGTGACATTGATTAGCAATCTCTAATTATAAAAACTGTGAAGCAGAACTGTATGCTGCCGCTGCTTGGCATGGAGTGCAAATTGCTGCAGCACTAATGTTGAGACACAGGACTAATCTGTGCATGCACAGTGTTTGGGAAAAAAAATAACTTCATGGCATGTTGTATCGACAGTAGAAACAAGAAATACCAAAAGCATGGGATCTTCATTGTGGTAGGGGCAGATGCAGAGGCAAGTAAAACAGAACTTCAGGAAAGAGAGGAAATATAGGACTGAGTCACAGGCAGGTGACTTCTGGAGAAAGAGCTCCTCAAGTAGACTTCTTTCCTTTTACTTGCTATTTACTATTTCTTGCTTACTTACTTATTTATTATTTCCTGTTATTTACTATTTACACAGGAGGAAAGGGCCACAAAGGCATGTTGGATTTGTTTCATTTTTTTCCAAAGGTAAACCCAGTGTATGCATCTGAAAATATAGTATAGTAAAAAAAAAAATAAAAAAATAAAGCCTTTGGAAGTTTTACATTTAATTCTTCTCTATGCAGCACTTACAATCAAGACAGATTATATATATACATATATACAATATGTATATTATATATGCAATACAAACAATAGATATTTTCACAGTCCTCTTTCAGTAGAAGCTTAAACACAGCACATTTCAGTTTTGTTAATATCTGCTGTTCAGGAAGACATAAACTAAGGTTCTGATTGGGTTGCACCTTCTCTATGATTTTTCTCAAGGAATGAAGTGCTGCTGCTCATTTAAAATTATATGACACATTTTTAAAATCTATACTGACATGCATAGATTAGAATTCATCATCAGAACATTTTAACTCTGTGAACTGATTTATGATGAAAATGAATTATTATTAAAATACATGAAAAACATTAGAAAATTATGCAAATAGAAAATTATCAATTTTTAAAAAGAAGTATTTTACAGAAGTAACAGAAATTGCATCTGTCACATGTACAAATGATTTTTTTTGCATTATTTTATTTGAGAAAAAAATAAGTGATCCATCAAAATGCAGTAATGTTACAGGGCACAGACAGCTTCACAGTTCTGTAGGGTACATCAGTTGTGCTGGTCTGCTTGCCCCATGGAGGGACCCTGCAGCTCCAATGGACTCCACAGCCCTGAAAGGCACTTTCAGCACAGACAGACAGCCTCAAAGTAGGATGCAGCCCCAGGGCCATTGAGCAGAGTGAGTCAGGACATCCCAAAAATGGCTAGTCAAGTGTATTTTTTGTGCCATCAGGGCTCTGGCACATCATGTCTTTGACCTCCTTCTCCTTCCATCAGTGTCTTTCTCCCAACATTTGCTGTTTTGTGCAGAACCAAGGCAGCATCAGCAACGACAGAGATCATCAGGCTGATGCTTTCAGAAAGATGGCCTTTACTCAGGTAGGACGAGGTGTGAAGTTTTATATCAACAGTAGAGTTGATCCACTGGAATCTACAACCGGTGGGCTGGGCATTTGAGTGCCAATATGCACAATTTTAATACATTACTAAGATAAACATTGAACCTAATGCAGGTTTCTGCCAAATACCCAACTAGGCATGAGAAGCATGCCTGTATACTATATGCCTCCAGGAGTCAGCCTGGAGTGGGCTGATGCACTGTCCCCACAGACTGTTTTACTTCCAGTTTGGGTAACATCAACAACAAAATATGGATGAGAAGTGAGTATCATACACAGTACTGCAGTCCTTTTCATCTCTTACAGCTCAAATATACACTCACTTAGCATCCCCTGACCATTTCCCTCCCCTTTCTTTCCTTCATGTCCTTTCCATCCCATCTTTCCCATCCCTGTCACAGTCATAGTTACACACAATAGTTTTATATATGTATGAAAAAAATAGGTATATCACATTAGACATCAAATCATACAACATGTCTAGTGACATCATTGTGAAAATCACTTTTTTTGGTCATTATTTAATTTCAGCTCATTGAGCCAGCTCTGTCAACATGCTGATGCTTACAAAATGCTTTTTGTGAGATACCAGAGAGTAATGCAAAAAGTAAAACCCTTGATTTCCTGGCATCCAAACAGCTGTTTGATGATGAGTCTGGTCACTCTTCTTTTTCAATGATAGTTATTTCTTTTGGCTTTTATTAAGAGGTTTGATTTGTATGAATTTTGGTGCTGAAATAGAGTCATATTTTATATTAAAAAAACCCTCTAGGATTGCATTAGAAGAAAGGCAGGAGTCTTTGGGATAGAATTCTTCTATTCTGAATAAAAGAAAACTTTGTCATGGTTTGGAATGGATCAGAAAGGATCAAAACCATGAGTCATATGAGGAGGCAAAATGTCTGAAATGCCACCTTCAGCATCAGCTCAACAAGAAACTTACTCCACAGGGCAAGCTATTAATCAATACTTGGTTACCAAATACTGATCTGTTAGTGATTCAGCCCTCCATTCAAAGTAATTGCAGTCCTTGGTGTAATAAACAGGCTGCAAGATTAAGAAGCTAAATCCTGAAGGCAGTTCATGAAAAATTAATTTTGTTCATCTTTAATTTGCATGTTCTAGGAAATCTGCTGACATGAGAACTTTTACTGTTTCTACTTTTTCTCTCCCTTTTCCTCCCCATCTCACCTTTTTGGTTTTGTTTTGTTTTGTCTTTTTTTTTGTGTGTGTGTGTTTTTGTTGTTGTTGTTTTGTTTTCATTGTTTGTTTGTTGGGGTTTTTGATGTGTACCTTTCTGTTGGTTTTTTGTTTGTTTGTCTTGTTTTGTTGTTTTTTTTTTGTTTTTGTTTGTTTGTTGGTTTTTTCCTATTTTTTTTGTTAGGAATTTAGTCAGAGCTGCTTGCTCCTAGATAAAAAAACAACCAAACAAACTGGAGAACAAACCTTTTCCTGTCTTATCTCATACCTGTAGTCACAATGTAAACACTAACTGATATGGGAGCAACCACACTTCATCAATGACCTCATGTGTGAGAATAGATATAATTGAGGAGTTCATTGCTGCCAGTTGTACTGCCAGAAAGGATTATTACATCCTAAAAGAAAGGCATCAAATGCAATTAGGTGCTCAGTCCATTTGAAGGCAGGGAATGTTGGTTACCTGTCAGAATATCATCCCCTTGAAAATTTCCCTCAAACTCTCCAAGAGATGGATATTGTCTTTGTTTTGTGCTTGCAAAATGAGTCACAATACAGCAGAACAATAAGTGGCCAAGCTGATTGAGCAGATGTGGAAGCCAGAAACACCTGGTTTGCTAGAAAAGATAATGTGCAATGTTTCTATCAAAATGGCCCAAGTTTTCAAAAATTGTGATATATAAGTTATTTCAAAGGAATACAAAAACCCAACCAAACAAAAATTCAGCTGTAGCATTTCTGTTGGAGAGTACTAATCATGTTTAGCCTTAAATACTCAATATTATTAATACCATGCATGAGTATGATAAAACATAATTATTTTTTGTCGTATGCAACACACAGCTGCAAGTGCACTCTTGAAGGCTGACATGATGTAGACCAGATTCTGGCTGTATTGCTTCCATGTAAGGATGAGGAAATACTTTCACCACCTGTTTTCACAATTAAATACAGCTAAAATTTTAAGCTGGGTGGGAAACAGGAGAAAGGGAGAAAAAAGTTAGCATATAATTAAGAATTAAGAGTTACAACATGATGCTTATTTTTTTTACAGAAATTATGGTTGCTTACTAGGCATGGAAAGAAATGTACATATGAAATAGAACCTGACAGATTAAAACACTACATAGGTTCTTTATTGCAAATACATTTCTGACTCCCAGGAGGATGGTTGTGATGGAAATCAGCCAGCCAAGGAAAGCCTGTATAAATGATGCAGTAGAAGTAAGTCCTAATTTTGTCCCACAAAGAGAAGGTCTTTTTCTCACACTTATCAAAAACTCCACTTGTGGTGGTACAGCCTCAACAAATTGCATGTTCCCCATCAGTTTTCCTTGTTCTCACTCAAGGGGCTTGCATTCTAGTATTTAGGTCTGAAATCTGTTATAGAAAGTGCAGAACACAGATAAAGAAATTTTCTTCATTCTTGTATGAGGTTTGTGGGAACACATTTTCCAGAAATATGAGATGGAATTGCCTACAGCACTATGGTCTGGTTTTTCTAGGCCGCACAGACAGGCAGCAGTCAGATGTTTAAAATGTGATCACAGCAGAGGAGAGATTTCTTCATCAATGGAAAATTTCAACTGTACTCTTTCAGTTGACAATTTCATCACTGTACAATTCCTGCAGTGGTATACCTGAACACTGGAAAGACAAGTCCAGAATCCTTAATGAAATTGTGCTTTTCATTGTCACCCCCAAGCTTATCCTACTTAGAAGTCCCACTGTTTAAGCCCACCTACAGTTCCAGTAACTATTCTGTTGTCCTTAATGACTGTATCTCATGGCTGTCACGGATGAAAAAGGGAGTGGTTTTGGTACAATCATAGTTTAATGAAAATGTCAGTCAAGGCCCATGCCAATACATCTGAAATGTGTTAGATGGAGCACCAGATAAGGCCACATTCTTACAATTGCTGAAGAAGTGACTGATGAATTCAGATGTTACTCAAACCAGATGATTTGTTAATGTTGGTTCTGTCTCTCCTGTAGTTTCTACCTGTTCCCTCAAAATAAGTCTGAAGAATCAGAGATTTAATTTTCAATGGTGTTCAATAGCTTAGGCTACACAGTCTGTTTTTGCTTTTATGTAAAAGGCATGTTAATGAAGAGCTCTCGTCTGTTGGACCTTGAGAAGCCCACTGGAGACAGTATCTTATGCTGTAGGCAGAAGTGGTGGGACCTCAATTCATTTTTCCTGTAAGAGTCCTACATAGTTTACTCACAAAAGCGCAGGTTTCCTTCATCCACACCTCAGCCCACATATATTGAAATGATGGATTTCCACCTAACTGGAAAAATGTCACTGTAATAGCAAGCATACACTCACATGGTGTTTGTATACTTGAAGGCCAGTAGATTCCTCTGCACACATAAATCCATGAACAATGTATTTAAAGCTCTTAAAATTTACCCAGTTGCCTTGATTGCATCTGGATTAAAAAGACACAGAAACATTTATGATAATAATATTATTACTCAGTTTATGCTTGAACCTGACAATGTTGTCAGTAGTGAATAACATACATTTGCTGATAAATCATCACATTAATGGAGTCTATAATGTAGTTGGGGTTATATGTTATAATGTTTTATTATATATTTACAGTGGGACCTAATGCCTTTGCTTATATGGTAGAAAATCATATTTGCTGTTTGTGGTTTTGGCTGAAGCACTCAGCTTCTCTACTTATTGATCTACTGAACTGCAAACCTAAATTATTCTCAAGGTACTCCATAAAGCAGAAATAGCCCTCAGGCACCATTGCATTTATAGGAAAAATTTTTATGTTGTTGTCAGTGAATTGTGTAACTCCTGAATATAAATGGCGGCAGGTGTTTCTAATTATTTATTTATTTATCAATCTATTTTTCTGGGTGTTTTACTCTTGGACTACAATGAGACCTTTCGAACTTTATTTCTGGACTGGAACATTTACCAAGATTTTGTCTATCTATTGTGGTTGCACATACTCAGGTCTATTACACAGGCTCGAATGAAAGACTTGACAGTAAATATTGACATAAAATTTCTGTTCTCAGTCTACAACTTTTTAGAGTTATCTAGAAGTATTTAGCATTCTTAAGGATTTGGTTTTAGGAGCAGATAATTCCCATGTTCGTTGTTGGTGCTGGGAACCTGTGCTGAAGTTAATTTGGTTTTTGGTGCACTTCAAAGATGAATCTTTGATGAAGCAAAAAGAGGAAAGACTTAGTTGATGGTGTTTTTCAAGTCTCCAATTAAACACTGTTGGAGATGTCATCTCTGGGTGTACACATGTGAGAAATAAAAGACTTGACATCATTCTTCCATGCAATTTCACTGCTATGAATCCAAAGAGCAGCCTTGCAACCTTCTCTTAACACAGCAATGCAAATGACATTTCTTAGACTAAGCAGAAACCACATATTAAGACCAAAAGTGTTTGGCTGTATTGTAATTAATTTAGTCTTGACTACTAACAAGAATATATCTCTCCTGTTACAGTGTACTATAAGAATTGCTTAAGGTGAGAACTGTAGGTAGGTATTCCCTGCTGTGGAAAAGCTCCATGTAGAACAGCCCTCTGCTGTTCATCTGTTTGGAGAGCCATGGTGGTGGTTCTCCAAAGGCAAACTCTGAGAGATGGGTTTTGGTGTCTCAAGAGATGTAGCATGGCATGAAGAAAGGGATGCTCTAACAGGCACACTGTGAGACTAATGAAGTTAGATGCATTAATCCTTCAGTATCTTAGGAAAAGCAAGAGACTGTAGCAAAATTCAAAAAGACATGAAAGAAGCCCATTCCATTCTTTAGTGTGTATTAACACATAAAAGACACAGTTTATATTATTACGAGAGCTTGGAAATAGAAAAGTCAAACACGGTACAAGGTTTTACCCTTATCACCAAACCTTTATGTTTTATGGAGTAGAATAATTCAGGTGGAAAAGTGTCACATCTAACCATTTTTTCAGGCAAAGTGGAAGTAGATTTGTACATGCTTATGCGCATTTATAAGAATACTAACTCTGGAAAAGAATCCTATATTAGAGTGTTTCAAAGAGAAAAAAATCCGTCTGCAAACAATATTGTATGTTATCTTAGAATCAAAGAGTTCTAAATATTCTGAGTTGTCAAGAATCATCAAGTCCAGCTTTTAAGTGAATGGCCCATACTGTAATGTCACATCATTTTAGCTTCTGGCTGAAAATAAATTTAGTATTTTAAAACAAACTACTGATTTGAAAAGAAAAGAAAAAGAATCTTACAACATAATTTTAGAATTTTCTCATTTTGACTGATTCTATCTCATGAAAAGTCTCCATAAGGAAACAAAAATTTAAGCAAAGAATAAAAGCTACTTTACTCACAATTAATTGTGAAAAATAATGCTCTTGCAGAGCACTCACAGGGGCAGGGGTCATTTGTGTAAACAATAATGTAGTACAATGTAAATCAAAAATAAATACAAAGGAGCCCATTTCAGACGCTAATTAACATTACATTTCATACTTATTTGAGATCAGTACTGAAAAGACCAATAAATTAAATCCTGATTTTGCAAAGTCATGTTTGTACCCTTGCATATCCGAGAGATTTCAGTGAGCTGACATACATGTAGGGGACAAACCTGGTAACTTGGATTATGTAATATGTACACTTTCACTGAAGTTTTGCAAATGTAGATTTAATGAAAACATTTTTCTGCTTAATATTCCTCTAGAGTTTTTGTAATGAGCGTCATTAAAACTTAGAATGTGCTTATTTGGAAGCAGTTGCAAGAACTTCTCCTCTTGCTTCATGTTTCTTGTAGTTAGCTTGCAATATCATTTTATATGAAACATGTTTTATCTCTGCCTCATATAACTGTGTGATAAAAGCTATCATTTTTTATTTATAAAGACAGAGAATTGTCTTCTCTTAGGGTTCAGCTACCAAACACAGGTTTTTATTGTGTCTCATTTGCAATACCTTCAGAATCTAGCAACACAAACCTTCAGACCTTTCAAAGTGTATTCATTTTCCCAAAAAAGATACTTTCCCACAGTGTCTTAACTGATTTCATCAAAGTGTCTCTGATGAGTTACTTCTCCTGAATGAATGTCATGGTGGAGAGGATGTCAATGGACAGCTCAGTCGCTTCATTGAATCTATTTTGATTACCATATGAAATGTCAACTAATTTCAAGACTTTGGTTTGCAATCACTGATCATCAATGTCAGAAAGCCTTAATTTAGCTTTTATTTCAGCTATTTTACTTAAAACTAAACCAGCCAGATTCCTCTCATTACCAGAATGAGACATCTGCACAAGTCTTTAACTTCAGTTGTTTTCCTTCAAGAGTTCCAGAATCGAGGCAGAGAGATCCAATTAAACCCTCTCACCACTGTAGCCCAAGAGTAACCAGAGTTTGCAGTTCAGGCAATGCTTCTGAATTCAGTGAACTTTGCTCATGTATCTGTAAGACATTACACCTCTCAAAAACAATCTATATCATACTGAAGTCTTCAGGAAATGTTGCACTTAAAAGGCCCAGCTCTTTGATCCATGTATGAAAGGTAAGGAAAAGTGTCCTGTCCACTTTGAGGAGACTACTGCTTGATCTTTACACCAGCATTACCACTTGAATGGTGGTAGTCCTGTAAATGACACACTAAATGGTTTAGTTCTTTGAGTCAGTACATTGCCATTGTGTCTGAGAACCACCATGGTATATTGAGGATCAAGCACACTGTAAGTGCCATTTATGCCTTTCAACAAATAGAAAACCTCTATTCACAAATGCTCTGTAGTTTCAGATGGCTTAGAGGCACTTAGTACACTAGTTCATTTACTCATTCCTTTTCTTTGTTCTGATGCAATCCATATTTGCTAGAACCCAGTTTAAAACCCTTCTGACCAGTTGTATTTTAAAATGAAACAAGTGGGAGAGCAACACTTAATTCCATACATTATGTCAGAAAGTGTGTGCTGCAAATACACAGAATTGTGGAATCATAGAATCATAGAATCATAGAATTGATTGGATTAGAAGGGATCTTGAAGATCATCTACTTCCAACACTTTTGCCATGGGCACTTGACCAGGTTGCTCAAAGCCCCCATCCAGCCTGGCCTTGAACTCTTCCAGGGATGAGGCATCCACAGTGTCTTTGTTGCAGTGCCTCAACACCCTCACAGCAAAGAACTGCCTCCAACAACTATTCTAAACCAAATTTTCAGTATTTCAGTTTGCATCAATTCTCCCTTTTCCTGTCAACACATTTTCTTGCAGTATTTCACTCCCATATAAGTATTCTGAATGATAAAAACAAATTTAAACTTTAAAGATAGCTGAATATTATGGATATTTCCTCTAAGTTCATCTTCATCAATCTTTTATTCAGAGAAAGAAAAAAAGATTTACTACATTTCTGGGGATCATGCACTCACCTAGAATAAATCATAACAGTTCTATTGCTTTCAATTTAGCTATACAGTTTACACTACATGAAGGGCTGTGTACACATTAAAACGCTTCAAACAAAACAGGTCCATAGCAGTGCTGAAAACACTCAAACAAATTAACAAGGAGAAAGAGATATTAATCTGTCAGTAAACAGTTGTGTTCCATTCCACTGAAAATAACCCTGCTCCAAATTTATCTTATATTCCACATAAGAGCAAACACAAAGTTTTTGGGTTTTTTTTTTGTTTTCTTCAGTTTACAGATTCTACCCTTCTCTAAATAAACAAATGTATTGGAGAAACACTTGTGGCTATCATTCTATTAAAAGGAAGGGTGGATGAAAAGAGAATAAATAGAAAAAATCCCTTCCTTTCACCAGAACTGATTTCATTTACAGGAAATCAAATTCAGTTAATTGTCTGCATAACAGCCCTCAACACCTTCATTTCAGACACATATTAGGACCTTAGCTATGATGAAATTTGCTGTTGGACCACCTCCCTGTTGCCCCTTATCAAAAACTGGACCAAAACCTTTTTGTCTCCAACCTCAGAGATAAGGCTTAAATAATGAAAACTCCAGGGCCTCTGAAAGAAATTCTGTTTTGAGGGTCAACAGATTTTCTTCTTGTTTGTGGTCCCAATTACTATAAGTCAGCTAAGGGGTGGAAACTGAATCTTACAGAGAAGAATTACCTGCTGTGAGGGTCGACACTATGCTGGCATTCTTTGCTAAAGTGAGAGTAATCCATGACTACAACATACATTCAATGACAGTTGGTACACTTAATACTCAAACAACCCTGAATAAAAGCAGCTAAAAATCCAAGGGCACCATGATACCTGTGGTTGTGTCACGAGAAAATCAAATATGTGTTTTGGTAAACTGGGTCCAAATGACTAACAGTTGAACTGCGTGGAGACCATCAGCTGTGGTGATCAAATCAGAAAGCAGCTTTTTCACTTTGGTGTCATGAATTTCTGTATTCGTTCTGATCGTCATTCTGATTTCTATATGAAATACAATTAATTTAATTAAAAGTAAATACCTTCCTCCTTATCACTGGTTTATAACATTTCTAGCTTCTAACAATTAGTATCTTGCTTGCCATTGATAATGATAGAGGTTTTGCAAGACAATTTTGGAATCTACCTATACCTTTTGAGCCAAATGTCTTTATTTATGATAACTCTGAGCTTAATCAACTTTAATGAGAATTTCTAAGGATTGACTTTGGCCACTGAATTCTTTCCAGTTTACAATAATATAGACTTTTGGGTCCACAGTGGCTAGGGAACTGGCATTGAGAACAAAATTAAAAGTGTGTTTAGATTTACAAATTCTTAAAGTATTGTAGAAAGCAGCAAGTCAGAGGTACCTCAAATTTAAACTGTCCTTTCTCTCAGTAGAAGAACATATAAATACTTTTTTCTTACTTGCTAGGCTCTAAAACTGTTTGTCTTTGCAGCTGTGAATAATTGCATTCTCAAATGGCATCCTGAAAATAAGTTCATCGCTGTTTACTTTCCTGTTCCATCTTTAGCTCTTTTTCTACCTTACTATCAGGTTTTGTCTATATACCATTTTAGAATTGAAGTGTTGTGTAACTTAGATTTCTGGATGCACCTATTCTATTACATACAGAAATGGATTTTTAAAAAGTGTTTCATGAGATGTCTGGGAAATTTTTATTATTTCCCTCTAGAAGCAGGCATTTTCCATTCCATTAAATCACAGGTGTAACCTTTTTTAATAGCTATTACGCACTGAATTTTAGCAGTCATTTCTCCTGTTCTTGAAAACATAATGCAAATATAAAATGAGAAATCATAAAAAACAGATTAATTTTTAATTTAATTTTAATGTTAGGATCACTAGTGGTAAAGATTGTACTGACTATGACTCCAAATACTTAAGTGTTGTTGAAAGGACATTTTGTCTGTAAAACCACTGGTGTGGGACAAACATGGCTCTCATTTACTAGAGAGCTGTCTTGCTGTTTTGTGGGACTGGACTAGGTGATCTCCAGAGGAACCTTCCAAAGCTAACTATCCTGTGACATACTAGTCAGCATGAAGCCACATACCTTCTAAGAACATAATGGACACACCACTGTGTGATGGCTCCACAGGTGACTCACTGAGTGGAGGAATTGGGAATCACTCTCTAAAGCTGGCATTTTGTCATTCCACTTGTATGCAGACACACATAGAAAACTTGTTAAATTATTTAGTTCTGTTTAAAAAGTTAGACTTGTTTTACAAAGTTAATTGAAAAGTTTTAAGCCATCCAGCAATTTACTATAAGTTTTAAAACATCCAGTAACTCAATGGGCTCTATGTAAGTAGTGGTAGTATCTAAATACTTTGAGAATGAGAAAATGGCAAGTGATTTTACTTAATTGTTCTTTACTATAACTTTCACCCGATGACATTAAACATAAGCTCTTTTTGAAAATAGTCATTAACCTTTTGCATGATGTATAACTAGCTTTATCACTCTGGAAAAAAAATTTCCACTCTGAGTTCTGAAAAGAAGATCCACTGGGAGACACGCAAATGGTAAACCACACCGAAGGACACAAAAAGGCCCATAAAACATCAGTAGGGTTATAAAGGTCTATGGATTTTAATTGCTGTGTGCCATTGGGCCTTTACAAAGCAATCAAGCAGGCAATCTCCGAAGACAACCCTGCCATAATACATTTAACAATAGAGTTCTCGCCCCATCAGCAGACTAGGGTTTATGAAGGTCCCAATTGCAATTAATGACCTTGTACATTGAGAGAAAAAGACAAAATTACTTAAATTAACTACCCTTTTTGAATACATATCTCAAGTATCAGAAAGTGTAATTTCAAGACAAGGAGTGCAAAAGTTTTGATTGATGATTGACAAAAAGATTCTTACAAGGCAGATATTCTTTTCTATGTAGATTTTTAAAGGTACAGAAATCTTTCTGCTGCTATCTAAGAGTGTTCTGAAAAAGTGTAATGCTAGCACATGGAGGATTTTGCTTTGGTTGTCATGTTACCATATTCTAACCATTCTGACAACTTCATGCTTCTCAAGATGCTCAGAAATTCCATATTTCTTATACTGAGGTTGAATTAAAATTGTAAATGTACCATAGTATAAATAAACAGGGTGGATTTTCCATAGTTTCTAATAATGTGGCTAACTGCCTGTCCTGATGACTATAATTTGTTTTTTGTTCTAAGGCAAAAGGTTTTTTGGGTTTTAGTACAATTTTACCTTTTTGAACAAGTTCTTTAGCTGTTTTATCAGCTAGTTGATTCCCTGTAATAACTGAGGAGTTTCCAAACTGACAGGCTTTATAGTGCATGACAGCCACTTCTTTCAGCTTTTGCACACTCTTAATGAGGTGACTAATTTTTTCTTTGTACTTAGTAGGAGACACCTATACCTATAACAATCCCCTTTCCTTCCATATGGAATGTAGTATTCCAAAAGCATGTTTTGATTCAGTCCATATATTTACTCTTTCTGCTCCAGCAATTTCTAGAAGTCAGTGTAAAGTCATTAATTCTGCTTTCTGTGCTGATGGGTTAAAAAGGTAAAGCCTAGGCTTGAGATTTCCATCAGACCATCTTCCATTTGGTACCTGCCGCTCTCATCTCAGCATAGCTCCAGTTTCAGGTCCTGGGTGGGATTGCTCTTGAGAGCTGATCTGCCAGAGCGCGCTTTTTCAGTGTTACCTGGCAGTCATGGTAACATGGTACATGGTACAAAGGTCTCTGGGCTTCTGAAGCCTTTAGAAACATGGCAGGGTTCAAAGAAGTACTTTAAATTCAATATTTTCCTGCTCCAATAGGACAACTCGGTATTTCAGCATTCTTCTTCTTGGTTCCAAAACAACTATTACCTTGTGGGGTACGTATACTTCAATCTTATGTCAGCTTTCATGTTACCTGGATGAAAGCACTGCAGCTGCCACCACTCTCAAGCATCAAAGCCGTGCTTTACTTGTGTTGTCCAATTGTTTGGAAAAGCAACCCACAGGCTGCTTCCATGACCCCAAATACTGAGCCAATTCCCCCAGTGCCAGGTGCATCCTGTAACGCAAACTAGCTCAAATGGTTTGCTTAAATTTGTGAGTCTCAAAGAAGGGGCTGTCATTAAGGCTATTTTTAGGGCTCTAAAGGCCTGACTCTCAGGAATCCACACCATGTATTTTTTTGGTGGAAGATCGTAAAAGGGTTTTTCCAGTACCCCATAACTGGAAATCTATACCCGCACCACCCAGCCACACCGAAGGAGGCGCATAGAGCTTTTAAAGCCCTGGGCTCCAGAGTCTGGCAAATGTCTTTTTGAGTTTTTCCCCAGACTTTATCCCTGTAAGCTCTCAAAATCAAGATATGTTACTGCTTCTTTGGCTAGTTGTGCCTTTTTCTTTGACATCCTAATCTAGCTCGTCACAAAAAATTTAACAGACTTTTACTATACTATCAAGACACTCCCCTTCAGTCTTGGTTGCTAGCAGAATACAATCAACATGGTAGTAAGTTTCTGTCCAGAATTTATTTTTTCTGGCTTTCCAACTCTCTTGCCAACTGATCACCAAATATAATGGGTGATATATTTTTTGAAGGCCTCAGGTAACCCTGTCCATGTTAGTTGCACCTTCCACCCAGTGGTTGAATTCCTGCACCATAAAGCAAACAATTTCTATATGGGTGAAGAGGTATACAGGAAAATACATACTTAAGATGCATCCTTAAGGAGCACTGTTAACCATTTGCTCTCCTCTATAAGGGAAGTTAAAAGAGCATTTTATTGCTCTTAATTCTTGTACTAACCTGTGTTCTCCAGTATTTTGTTTCATTACTGGTGAAATTTTGGTATTATAATGACACATTCTACCAATAAAACACATTACAGGAATTTATCAATTACCTTAGTCAATCCTTGTGTCATGTCTAGCCTTATTGGGTTTTTTTTTTTACTTACTAGTTTAGAGCTGGGCTTCAGTGGCATTTTTAGCAGTATCACCACTTTAGATTTTCCAGGTGTATCCACTGGCTACACCAAAGGACCTACTGAATTCTTCACGCCCTCAGGTATTTCTTCTTATTCTACCTGCTCCTACAATACAAAAGTTATCACTCACACAATTTTAGATTTTTTAATTTTTAATTTTATTTTTCCATTTTCCAAGGTAGTTTTTTCATCCAAGTTACTCAACAAAACTCTTCCTGTAAGGGACCCTGGACATTCCAGGATATACAAAAATTGTATATCCACTGTTATCCTAATTTAAATCCTAATTTTATCTAGTGTCCACTGTTTTCCTAATTTAAATGGTTATGGTTGTAAAAAAGGCCTACTTCCTTTTCTCCTTGTCACATCCACAGTGCTCACAGGTTCTGATAATACTGAATAAGTTGTTCTTGATTCAATTAAAAAAAATCTACATTTTCCTTCCCCAGCAATAATGTAACCAGGGACTCAGATGAGGATGATTCCCCTGGTCTGGTTCAGGAGGATTCCTCATCTTCATTTAAGGTAATGAGGAGCCACATTTATGTTTCCTCTCTGGTTTCACACAGCCTCGGAACATTCCTTTCACCAATACCCCCTTTCTTTAGAGTCTGCATACTGATCTTATAATTTAAGGTGCCAGACTTGGGCCAGTTTTTGTGATTGCTCAAAGAATACATCAGACACCAATCCCTGCAATATTTGACCAAGTGTTTCTAAGTGATTCCTCAGATCCATTGAAATTCTGGAGTAGTGTACTGTCTGAGTTGCCAGAAACTGTTACCAAAATATGGTCAAAAATCCCTTAACAGCAGTACAGCACTAATTAGCAGGAATGTTTATTTCAGCTCTGGATATACGGGGGATATCTCCACCTGTTGTGCATCTCAAGTACAGAAGAGCTCCCATATACATACTACATTTTACATACATATTCCTTTATTTTCCCAGAATAAACATAAATATGATAGTCATTTCCCCAAAACCATTAACATACGTTCCCTTCCCATTGTGTATGCTTTCATCTGTCCCAGGAGTCCCTCTGATGGTCTCTAGTGGTCATAGACCCCAAACTCATAGCTGGCTGCTTGATAACTGGTGTTAGTTTCCAACTATGGAGCTGAATTGGCACCAATCAATCAGTTGGAATCAAGGCAGATTCGTCATTTTGTACCTCTTCTTGGTTAAGGTTTACCACAGTTTAGATTGTGTAGTTCCATAAGCTAATGGTGTTGCAAAATAAGTATTGTATTAAAATCAGCTGAGCAAAAAGTTCATCTGGCAACACTACAGTCTCAGATGTTTTAGTTCTTTAATTTAGTTGTTATTTATTTAGACAACAACTCTGAAAAAGGTTTGCATGTATTTAATGTTATTAAAGGTTCTTTAACTATTCCCAGTGGACAAATAACTCATAATCTGCTGATCACTGAATTCATGTAGTCATTCAATCTCTACATGCACATGTTTCAAATCACAGTGTTCTTGTTCATTTGTAATATATATAACAATATATGTATTGCTCTGTTACAACAGATAAATGAAAACATCATTAACCTTGCATATAAAATGAATTTTTTTGGAACTTTTTTGAAGAGGAAAAAAAAGTGAGAGGTATCATTTGTTTCCCTACTGAGAAAACTCCTTATATCCTCTATGTAAGGGCTTTACTAGAGTAAAGCTGGGATACCCACTGGTCTCCTATGCTTAAGGAACAAAATTATTGACTGTGCTTGTAGGATGGAGCTTCAAGTGTTCTTTCTGGTCTGGAGACATCAAGCATTTTGAAACTACAGACTGACATCTCTTGCTGTTTCACAATATTCTATAGATTACTGATGAGGGCAGTAGAGCAGACAATAAAATGAACACCATAAAACAAGTAATTTTTTTCAGTGTTACATTCTGATGAAAAAGGGATTGTATGAGTTTCTTAGTTGCTTCAGGGAAGAGTACATAATGTTGCTGTGTCCACAGAAGCATATGATCAGGTTTTTCTTGATCATTGTTAACCAGTTGGAGAATGTTACAAGACACCTATCACAGGTTTTGTAAGCAAGAAGCAATTGTTAATCTTTGAAAGCTGTTTAGTTCCAACCTTCCATGCTTCTGGTTTATGTAGATTGTAGTCTGAATGCTTTCTTATTCATGATGCTGTATTTCAGCAGTACAGGGTTGGAGTGTACATTTTAATCATACTGCCTTTGTTTCCCCTTTTATTCTCTTTTTCTGTTCTGTATGAATTTATTAATAATTACTTATTTAGTCTCTAAATTAGGCACATGCTTTTCCATCTTTCTGAAATAGACACTAAGAATGAAATTTCTTTCAAGATAGGAACAGTGATTAAATTACCTCTCTGGTTAAATTAAAAGCAGCACAATAACTACATCTAGAATATAAATAAATAAGGCATGAACTAAAACACTCCTGCTGATGCTTCTGTTACTACAGCACCAAAGTGTGTGGTCATACCTAAAATGAGAATCCTCTGAGACAGGCAAAGCATGAGGACTACTGACAATGGAGAGAGAACTGAACCATTGACCTGTTATTGTTTTGGCTGTTGTATAGGAGACATGCAGTGTATTTGATGATTAAAGCTTCATAGAAGCACAGAAGAGTTACAGAGTCAGACAGATGAAGAGGGATCCTGCAAGTCAGTACAAGATAGACATTGTTTTAACAAATAGCTTATGGACGAAAGAAGCTCTGCAAGAAGAAGCTGAGTCAGAAATAGATTAAATATTTGACATATTTGGCAATAAATATTTACCAAAATTCAAAGATTTTTTTTTCAGTGGTCAATATATTTCAGAAAAATTCAGACATTAAAGAAAGTTCAAACTCCTAATAAACAATCCTAAAGAGTCAAAGAAAATATATTCAGTAAATAGTGTTGGAACATTTGGGTCATGTCTGTGAACATACCTTGTTTGCAGACACAATACCTGTTTTTTTCATCTATCAGGGCAAGTTAATAGCACCAGGAGACAGCTTCTATAAAGGAGATTTAGGAATTTCTCCTCTCTGTTACTTTGGTTTGATGCTTTGTATTACTTGACAGAAGAGTATTGCTATAATATGAATACTATTCTTGAGGTTTGTTTTTGCCATTTTAATCTTGTAATTAAGCTTCATAATCCAAAGTGTTTATCTTTTGGTGTTCCTCTAATTTGAAAAAAAAACAAAAAAAAACCAAACAAAAAAAAAAAAACAAACAAAAAATTCCCAACTGTTTCTAGCTCTCTGTTTTCTCAAATGCATTTGTATTTACAAATACAGCTGTCCACATGGCAAAGTGATACAGTCCAGCAGGGACTGATGTGCCATGGCTCATAAAATTTTCTAAATTTTTCACCTTAACTGACTGGTATTTTAGATTCTGCAAAGTAATTATATATCTGTTCTATTATTCCTAAAGTCACAACTATTTTTCCTTTTGAAAATGCAGCTTATATTAGAGGATAGACTAAGTTATAACCAGTTTTGGTTAAAAAACTAAAGAGTTGTAATTCTAATGATCAGTGTAGACAGAAAAACTCATAACATTCCCCACCCATGGCCCACTGAAATACAATAATGTTACATTTGGCAGAGTCCTCTAAGCTGCAAGTGCAACTATCTGTTTTTTTACATGGTGTAAAAATCAAATTTGATATTGTTACCAGTCTTGGAATTTAAGGAAGAAATGTGCTCTTTTAGGAAAAGTAATTCCTTGTAAATACCTACAGAAAGTAATGAAATACTGAATTTTAAAATGTAGAAAGAGCTAAAGATTCTGTTTCCTTTTTTGTGACTTGGTGAAAGAGAATGGAGGTCCCAACATATCCAGCTAGCTTAGCCTCAAATATCTTGTTCACATAAGTTAGCCACCTTTTAGAATTGCCCTTTTCAATTTGCCTCTGTGCTTGCTACTGTCCCCTAATTGCCTTTTAAATATCTTTGCAATGTTCTTTTCCCTTCCCCTCTTCCCACATTTCTTGCTGTATATAGAAAATTTATCTAAAGCATCTCTTTAACCCCCCAGTCTTTGATAAATGGTATTTTGTCACAATTTTATCTTCATTTGTTTTTTAAAAAGATTGCTTTTAAATGCAGATGCAATGTTTACACTCTTGTAGTGGTTAAGAAACCCCATGGGCTCACATAATTTTGAAGACCATCACATTCCTTTTTTGATGCTGTTGATCCACTGCCTGTAGACACTAAACATAATCTTTCCTACTGCCCAACATTTCATTTTAAGCACAGATGCTTAAAAGCATCTTCCTCCATTCACATAATTAGTTCCATAGGCTCTTGTCAGAGGATTTATGCTCTAATTTCTTCCTGTAACAATTTTTTTTAGTTCCACAGGCTCTTTGTTCTGTAGGCAAAGATGATCTGCCTCAGATCTGTGAAATGTTACTCATCTGAAACCTCAGTTTCCAAGCAAAGGACTATTGATGTATTTGCTAAATTTTAAAATTGCAATAGCAAAGTTTTAACTGAGGTGTAATTAGCTAAGCTGTATTAAAAATATTTCAAGTGATGTTGTCACCCTCTGTGAAATATCTCCCCAGTACAATCTTGTGAATTACAGTAGTTTAATAATACAGAATCTATTCCAGTTCTTTGGTCATAGCAACAACAAGCTATATTTCCTTGATTAAATGAATGATAACAATTTTTTACTGCTTTAAAATATTTTTTTTTTCCTTGTTAAGAATTACCAAGAGAAAATAAATAGAAAGTAGTCTGGATGGAAGACCTGGGTAGTTATGAAGAATAAATAATGAAGATTTTTCACAGGCAAAGGGTGTTGATATTTCACTAAAAATATGTTTTGTATCCCACTATTTTGTGCCTACATATTCAAATTTAGCTTCAATATTAAATACATATGTATGTTTAATTATGCATTCAAAGGCAAGGTAATGCTCCATGGCATTTTTCTGATGAAAAAGTAATAACTTTACTAGAGGCCGTACATAACACCAAATGCTTTTAAAATAGTTCTTGATATGCTATTGATCTGTATCAAGATTTTCAGTCAGTAAAAACATCTAAGTTACCACATACATATCAATATATGCTTCATCTACAATACCAGAATTAACTCTCTGAAACATTAACAGAAAAATTATGACTCCATTTGATCTTCAAACTTCCAGAAGCAATCCAAAAGGAGCAACTAGCAGTCAGCTGGTCACCTTGTGCTGACAGAGTTCTTAAGTCACCTCCCTGTGCATGCACTCTCACAACTTCTCCCAAACACCTTTAGCTGTGCAGACCGAAGAATACAAGCTAGGGAAAATTAATGAGGCATGTGCACTTGATAAAAACCTGGGATAAATTAATAAGCAGGTATTTGTTCAAGTGTTTAGCAAGGTTTCAGCGGCAGAGGAGGGAACCAGGTTCTTTACTGAATAAGCTGTGAGACATGATGAAAGACTTCAGGGGTGCAGATAAAAACTGAAATAGACATTCAGTGGGAAGGTCAGCAGAGAAAGCTATCTGTTAGGAGCTTCAGCCTGGAAACCACTGCCTTCTAATTTATCTGAGCCATCTTTTAAATGTTACATTACAAAACACTCTTCCTCTTTTTTGTAGCTGAAGGGAACATCTCACATAACTGTTTGGGGGTTTCAGTATTTTTCTTTTTTTTTTTTTCCTTTTAATTTCTGTGAAAGCTGTCTGGGAAAATTGTCTGGAAAACTTGTATATATCCATTTTCTATGCATGGGAAATTGATAAAGTACTGTTTTCAAAGTTGCAGTCTCCCATGTACTTTTTTAATCAGAGGAGATGATATAGCTTGAGGTGATCAAAATGGCTTATGATGGAGATTGATTATGGTGAGATTGGAAACACCCAAATATTTTGATACTTGCAATTAAATTGTTCCTTTATCATCAAGTATCATGTTTACTAAACCTTTGGGATAAAGATAAATGAGGTTTCTAGACATGACATGTAGAAACTAGATGCTCGTTCTCTTTATTCACTCCACTTGACATATAGGGGTTTTTTTTATGTCCCAAGTGTAGGACTTCATGCTAAAACTACTAGTAAAAATATGGTCCTGGGAATCTTCTATTTTTCCTTGCATGCTGGGTTTAGTTCCTAGGTATAACCCAATCTCATGACACACAAAGCTTCAGAAGACACTTGACAAGTAGAGCAAAGGAAGGAGAGGCAGAATATTTCTTTCCATTCTTGTTCTTAGTTGTAGGGACCAGCAGTAAGTAGGGCTGACCAGAGCTGGCAGGGAGGATTGACAGCAGAGGTCAAGGTACAGTGGGGCCAGGAATCACAGAGTTGGGATAGGGGAGCCCTTGAAATGCAAAAACAAAGCCAAGAGACAAGGAACAAACTTGTCTACACACTGAATTTCTCAAGGCCAGTCAACCTGCAGGATTATTAAAATGTCGAATGGAAATTCTTCATCTCTTTTATATAATCAGCCCTTTCTGATTTTATTTGGGTTTCTGTAGAAGATGTAATTGATCAAGCCAAATATCTTTGAATTGGAAAGAGCACATTTATGTTCACTTTCCTGTAACTCCACTCCAGATTTGAAATTGTTTCTTTGCTTGACTTCCAACAAAATCAAACCAAACAAAATTGATCCTACTTTCACCAGGAAAGATCCTTCATTTACAAAACAGAATCATTCAAATAAGAAGTGAATGGAAATTTATATAATAAAAAAAGGCCATATGTAAACAAGCTAAAGAATATCTAAGTCATAAAGAACGTTTATATTATTTATAAATGTTTTGGAAAATGTGTCCTTGTAATAAATCTTGAGATATATATATATATCTGTATGCATTAAGATTTGGAGGTATATTTGTGGAAATCTGTTAAAAAATTATTGCTATTGTGATAGCTTTATCTGATCCTCAAAAATTCTTTTTTTTTCCCTATTTTATGAGAAGCATGTAGAGTGGGAAGGATAATATAAAAGAAGGAATAAAAGGAAGTCATTATTCTAATGACACTACATGAGATAAAACTTTTTTTTTTCCTTTTGTAGGAGATGTTGACCACATGCAAAGGGCCACTGTGACCTTTCATTGCTTCACTTACGAATGTTCACTTCATTTAAAGAGATCTCCCTTAAGACTACAGACCACATAAAAAATGTCTTGCACAGCCTGCCTAGAGCCCCTTTCCATGTGTAATCAACACATCAACTCTTTTGCAGGTAGGTTTAATAACCACCAAATAAAGACTAAGTCTTACAAAGAAAATGAAAAAATTCCTTAATGCTGACTGCATAGTTGCCAGAAAAACTCCTCCTTATAAATCCTACAAACTTACAATATTAAATGCTTGCAAACATTGTAAAACACTATTTTCAGAGGAGCAAATAGGAATCTGCCAACCATTTAACTACATTGCACTGTGGAGATTTTTATTTACTGCCTCTATGAAGCATCAGTCTTCTTCACCTGTTATTTTGGCAGTTGCTGAAAGATTTCTTTTATTTGCTAGGATTAAGGGAAAAACATGAAATGTTTGTCCAGGCCTTTTATTAACTATAATCTTAAAATGTATCTTCCATGAAAGACTCTCTGCACACATAATGTGGCAATTTTTGTCTTTTTTTTGTCCTGTTCTATTTTCATGATTTCTGCATGAAGAAAGAACTTTCCAAGGAAGCATTCTACCAGATATATTATTATTTCCCTCCAGAATAAAACAAAACAAAAAAGGTTTTACTGAATTCAAAATTATTGTGATCTATTTGTCTTACCACCATAAATATAACAATATAGATACAGAGAAGAAACATTTCTCCTCCCTGTTGGAAAGAATTGTTGATGGGAAGTCCCTAATAATGTATTAAAGACTTATTTCACAAAGAAAAAAAGAAGAATTAATGTGTAATGCTATGGAAGTATTACACATTTTCTTTTGACTGTTTTCTTCCAAAATATAGTTGAAGAAATCTTCATCCATCACAAGTCCCCAGTATCCAGATCAGCTCTTAAAATGTAGAAAATTCAATTTCATAAGCATTTATATTAGGAATAAAACAAACCTTTAAACTAAACGTGATGCATAATGTTGACATAACAAATGTGGACACTAATTAAAGAGCAGCAGAATCCAGCAGAGAAGTTTGCCCTCCATCTGCTTGACCTGAGGTAATAACAATGTTCATTTAACTAGAGCTGACAGATTTTCTTGTGTTACTCTTGAATCACTAAAGTTGCCACCCTCAGTATGAATAACAATAACCATATGTGTGACATCATACAAAACAGGCAAGGCACAGTTAACTACCCCTTGAGTTTGCTGTCGTCTCCTCACTTGTTTTTCTTCCCTGATACTGAGGTTCATACATGCAGATCAGGTGCAGGCTTGGATTCTGAATCTTTCATACATACACAAGCCTTTAATACACTCGTGTGTCTTCAGATTTGGAGTGGTGCTGTATCAAAACCTAGATGCTATTACAGCATCATTTAAAAGAAATATGCTCAAACTGTGTCATAAATTCTTCATCCAATAATAGTTAACATTTCTGTCCTCATCATCCTTTTAGTTCTAGAAGCAGATAAAAAATAACTCACTAATAAAAACAGCTCTACTGGGTGAAAAAGTTCTGGCAGACTTCAGCTTTAGTAAATCAGAAACCGTGGAAAACTTTAGAATAAAAGAATTTCCTTAGAGCTCCCCCTGGGAATATATGTCTCTGTTTTCTCTTAGCATGTTAGGTTCTTCATATTTTTGCTGTATTTTTTTTTTTTTTTCCTGGTGACTCAACGATCCCGGCAAGTACTTGATGAACTGCCTATCTGCTTGAGGTAGTTTAAATGTATCCTTCACCCATCTCTAGGGTACCTAGATGGTCACACAATAATGTAGCCCTAAAAAATAAATGAAAACCAGTGACCAGATCTCAAAATTCTTGTGGTTGAAGTCAAATCATCACATTTAATGACAAAGCTGTGATTTCAGCAACATGCACACCCTAGTGTTTCACTATTGATTTTTAATCCTAGACAAATCTACAGTAGGCATAAAGACAAAAATGGAACCCAATCATAATGGAACCAAATCACATAAGAATTATCAGGACTCATTTCTGTGGTTAAACTCAGTCTGCAAAGCAAAGTATCAGCTATGTTGCAGCCTATGACGATAGGACAAGACCAAGAGTTCTCCAAAAAATGTCAGATCAGTTAGCAATCAATACTCTAAAGAAACAAGTTAAACTCAACCATCAGGTTTATTCATCAAGCCACCAATCAATCAGAGATAATTTTGTTCTCTGACTTATTATGAACCCAGTGTCATGCAATTCTCACCAGAAACACACACTTGGAGGTATTGTATTTTGTTATACTGCAATGCAAAAACGTTCTTCAATAGAAGAGGAATGTAGGTAATTTAAAATTAAAAATACAACAAAGGGGGAAAAAACATTTCATGGTTACTCGTTTGGAGGGGGCTGTGCGTTTTTTTCAACTTGGAATTGTTTGTTCACAGCAATAAATAACATTCCTTTTAATTATCTATGTTGCTCAAATCCTTTTGATGACCCACATGACAAGAGAGCAGCCTCACAAGTTCAAAATCATAAATCCAAAGATTATAAACATGGAGCAAAACTCATGAGAAAGGCTTGAACTCAAAAACACCCTTTTACAAAAGTAGGTTGGATGTCAGTGCCCCTTCAATAAGGGCAGATGGGTATCACATAAGGTTTCTCAAAATATGCATTTTAAACTTCCACCTTCTCTTCCACTCTAATATTCCAGTTATGTTCAAACTAGGGAAATGCATACACCTCAACCCCAACAGGTAAGAACAGCAAATTATGTAGTTAGGCAATTGGAGTTGTGATTCCTGGACCACTGATGACTCCTAATTGAGCTGCAGTGTTGTATGAAATTATCAGAAAGAGTTTTACTGTTATATTTAAGAAGGAAATAACATCAATTTCATCTAGTTTTGGTGTTCTGTAAGAAAACATATTCCTTTTTATAATAATACAGAAATTTTCCTTTTTGTTTTATTTTTTGAGATTTTCATGTTGCCCTTGAACAGTTGTTTCTGTTGAACATCTCAATTTCCTCTCCCTAATCCTTTTGTTTCAGATTTTTCTTTTGGGACAGGAAAACAAGAACAAAATGTTTAAACAGATTATTTTAGTCCTTTTTTTAAAAAACCATCATTCAGTATTCTTAACTTGTCTTGAGAACTTATCCACATTCCAAGCCCTTTTATTTTTTTTTAAGTAGTCTAAATTATTAAGTCTTCAAAGACCTCCTTGGAAGCAAAAAATGAAATAATATCTGTATGTTTTTCCTATTACATAGGAAATTAAAACATTCTTTTTGTTGCTGGAATTGACTGATGAACAGACCACATTTTTCTTGGTCTGGAACTCTGATGTCAATATGAGTTAAAATATTCTCTCCATCTCCCTGATCACTGCTGCTTCTGCCTATCTCCTTATAAAGATTATGCTTATGCTTAGTAAATGAAGAAAGGAATTAGTGATGCTCCTCTCATTTCCTGTCTTCCCACAGATGGTGATAAATTCAAATTCAGACTCCATTAAACCTGAGTAGAGAAACCCAGCAGGTGGCTACACTAATGGAAAATCCTGGCCTTGGAATAATGGGAATTGCAACCGACAGCTCTTCTATACCACAAAAAAGATGATGTATTCCTATTGACAGTGTTGCATTTGAGTCCAGAAGGCTGATCTGATAGTTCAGGCTGGGCACAAGGGAAGCAGAAAGCCCCATGGGTATTTTTCTTGGCTACACCACTGTAATTTTTGTCATCTGAACCTCCTATTACAATTCATTGTAAAAATTTCATGTAAGTTGGAGAGAGAGGAGAAAAAAAATCCCAAGCTTCTGCATTTTGGCCTACAGGCATACATTTGTTCTTTTTTCTTGGTTTAAAGGACAAATAAAGGTTGACACACAACAGCATTTCCAGCCACTTCTGTATTTTTAGTGCTGACATTCTTAGCCCAAGTGCTTTTAGTATTTCCAGACATTCCCATCTAAAGGAGTTTTTGTTAAAAAGATTGCCCTGAAGGTGTAATGCCTGATGTTCGGCTAAAATCTGTGAAGGAACACTGTATTTATGCTCCTTTTCTCCTCTGGATTTTTCCCCTTTCATTTAGATCCAGGGACTGTGTCAGCCACAGTCTGTGAAACTCACTTGGGAAAATGATTGGACAGACCTATAGACTGAACATAAAATTTAAGCTGCATTTTAGAAGATGTGGAGATTTTTTTTTCTCTGTGTGTTTTAATGCCCTGTCAGCAATTTTTAATGTGCAATGCATTCTGTTTTTTTATCCTAGTATATATATTTTTCCCAAGCTTTTATATACTAAGTTATTAAAATGCAGGAATTGCCAACCAAACCAAATTGCAAAGTGTCTGCACTTTTGCATTATTGATCACAAGATTATTTATGCTACACTTATTTGTTCACAGAACTCAGATTTGTATCAATTTAAGAAATGCATAGTAACCATTGCTAAAGGTCATACAACTAATGTCTCTAGTCTAAATTATTCTAAAAAATTTTTCTGAGTACTATTTAAGGGTTAACTCAAAATACTGTAAATATTTTATCTCTCTTGAAAATTAATCATTTCTGCAATAAATTACTTGGAGTTTTCTGTTTGTTGTTTATGAAATACATAATTTGCACAAAATATATTATCAACATATCGGATTCAAAAATGCTATAGCTCATTTCAAGAAGGGTTTCCATACTAGTATTTCTAAAACAATTTTTTCCTGCTTTTAGCAGTTTTTAAAATTTTCACTGGTTTTCAATATAAAATGCAAGCAGAGTCCTTTTTTTTCCTGCTTTCTTTTGTTTTATTTTGTCTTGCAATCTTTTTGCCTTATCTAGTTTCCCCTTGACAATAAAAAAATCTCTTTGTATAATACTGACTTTTTCTGCCTAAATATTTCACTTATTTTTTTCTGAATTCAGTCCCAAATAGTTGTCCAAGAAGAAGGACAATACTAAAACCAAGGTATTTCTTCATTGCTTAGAAACCCTTTAAATGGGACTATTTTCTTATCTAAAATTTCCACATCTTTATGTCTAAATATAATGCTCAAAGTTTATGATTCTCATTATGGATATTTCCTCCAATTTTATTACTGTTCATTTCACTTTTTTGTGACTAAAAAACCAAATTGTCATGTTAGTGACTTTTAAGCAAAAATTTCCTTCAGATCTTGGTTTCCTGGTTCCTATTGTATCAATATTTCTTCCTTGACACTTACTTACATATAATTCACACTTACGTCAGTGTTTAACATTGAAAAGATTTCAGCGAAATAAATAACAAATGAAATTAATATGCATAATATATCAATATATCTTAAGGTTGCCTGCATGAGACAATCACCAACAATTCCAGCTCAGCATTCACCATTTCTATCCCACATAAAGCCCAAATGCTTAGGTTAGACTGAAGTCCTATGAAAATTAAACTTTCTGAAATAAGGGAAGAACAGAAGGATTTGAATCAGGAAATTACTAAGCTGTTCTAGAATTTGTCCTCAGAACTATTGCCAGTAGAACTGGAGGGTTTTCACAGCAAGTTCTTTTCATGTTAAACCTTGTGAAGGTCCCAGTCTTCACAGAGTTGCTGTCAATCTGCTCTTGAATCCACACTCAGTGAACTTGTAAACATGCCATAATAGTTATTGGCCATTTTAGCATAATTCCAATACCAAAGTACCCTTTTGACTTGGAAACAGAACTTTATTTCAAGGCTGGATAATTCTAACATCACCCAACACTCATGGTTTTGCTGAAAATAAAGAAAATACACAAAGGGATATCCTCTTAAAGAGGAATTCTCTGAAAGAGAGGCTCCCCTCCTTTCCTCAGAATTCTTGTTTAACATCTTAAATAGGAACACGTATGCCTAATGGAACTTGGAATGGGGACACAGATGCAATCTCTTTCTGCACCTACCAGCAGAAGCATGTTTAAAAGTTCATTAATCAAGGTACTCACTGAATTGCTGGGATAAGGAATTGCTCTGGGCTTGCAGATAAACAGCTCCTAAATCTCTCAGGATGAATATAAGTCTGGAACTAGAGCAGAGGACAGAACTATTTCATTTTTGTAATCCTGAATGGAGAGAACATTTTTGTAACCCTAAGTGAAGGAGGACATTCTGCTTAACTGTGAATATATACATCTTATATTTTTTCTTGTCTTACCTATACAAGGTTAAAAATATTCAAGAAAAGTATTGAAGATAAATCAAATGGCAATGTTTGTGTTCTGTTATGAATATCTTATTGAAGTGGCAATCTTTTGTATTCCCATATTAGTGATATATCCTATTATGATGACAGGCTATGTCTTGGCTTACACAAAGTATGGTCTGATAAATAGATTTAATGCATAAATATCTGTTGGCAACACACAACAGCAAAACTGGGACAGATGTTTGGCTCTCTTTGGAGCCCATCAGAACAGTTCAACTGCTTTAGTTGTCAGATTGGTTCAGCCCTCACTCCAGATACAGAGCAGCTCAGTATTTTGATACTAACTAGTGCTAAGTGAAAAAATGTGTAGCAGCTAATACACTCAAGAAAATTTAGCCTTCTGCTCAGAGAATACTTCTGAGTAGATCATACTTTAGCTCATTTCATTGAACAAATGTGTTCAATTCACTTTGGAAATAAGCTGTTATGTGGATTAATTAAATGTGCAGAATTAAAAATGCTTAGTTTTTTGAGGGGGAGGGTCAAAACAGAGGAAGTGGGTGGTGATGTCATAGTTGCCAAAATGCAAGCATTTTGTTTGTGTAGGGGATAGCTCTGCTGTACATGCTGGCATGTAACCATTTCAAGTTTGTTATATGTGATGCTTTGGAGGAAAGAGCTTACATGGTGTGAGGTGAGAGGGAAGAAATACAACTTTGCTGTTTTTCTCCAATGTATCAAGGAAAAAACAGGAGTACTGGCACACAGCTTCCACTTTCTGAGTCTCTTGGGAATCCTTATGGTGCTCTTTCTTATATGCCTCCTTCTGCCTTTTGTAAAATTGTGGGTTTAGATGAGGTTATGCAAAAATTCTCAGTTGTCACTGAATTTTTAAAATTTTTACTTCCTAGAAATTGGAAAGATCTTGGGTCATCAGGTCCAATCTCCTGCAAGTGAAAAATTGCTCCCTACAGTTAGATTTCTTAAATTATTAATTGCTGGTAATTTATCTGATTAATTAGAACCTTTTATTTAAAATAAATTATTCAGATATTGTCATTATCTGACCAGCTTTGAAGGTGGCTATATAATATTCTGAAAATAGTGTGTAGACTACTCTAAAGTAATACCTAAATGTCCCAGGAAGAAAAATATTTACTGTACTTGGTTTTATAAAAACAGGTACAGGAAACATAGTCCTTGCGATGATATCTTTATAGACCAGTTAAAGACAAGGGATTAAACCACACAGTAGGAGAGAAGAAAAGACAGTGATAACAATGTAATTTGTGAAACTTCAGATTATAGATGCATGTGTGCTCTTACTTATTTTGATTTATGGGTATTTTAAACATGAGTTTCCTTTCCTATCACATTTATGTAAACATTCCTGTCTCTCTTGCCTAAACCCTTCTGACTTCTTAAAGGTATGCTGTTATATGCTTTCAGATGGAGAATTTGATAATCAAATCTTACACAGTCTTGAAAAAAATTCAGTCCTTTTCCCTGAGACTTCCTTGAACCAGGTGTTTCTACTTGGTCAAATAGTGTGTTTGTAGGAAGCAAGTCATCTACTCTTGACCAGGAGATAACGAAGTCATGACTCAAAATCCTTTGAAATCCATTACTTCCCTTGTTTTGTACCAAATCCTAGGCTTTCATTCTGCAAAAATTCTAAGGGAACATATTTTTAAGCCAAATTTAACTTTGACAAAGAACATTTCCTCCTTAGAGGATGTTGTGTGGAGCTTTTTTAACCCTTGGCTACAAAAGTTATTTTGACTTTAAGTTACGGTTTAAAACAAATGGTGGGGTGTGTGCTTTTGGATGAACTCTCAAGACTTTCTGAAGCTCCTCTGCACCACTTTTACCATAAATCATTAGCTTCCCACTCCTGATGTCAGAGTACAGTAACAGCTCTCTAGTGCTTACCTCCACCTAACCTTAAAATAGATCATGCCTTCTGGCAAGGGACAGGAGCAAGAGTTTTACTAAAAGACTGTATTTAAGCACAATGGGTGAAGACCTGCTACAGTGTCACTGCTGAAGGGGAGGTGAGAATGTCACGAACATATTGAAGATCAGGGACAGCAAGTTTGATATAAATAGACTTTGTGTTTTTGTTGAAGGGGAGGGATATGCAGTTTTCATAGAAAACTCCCCTTCCCTTTCCTTACCCTTATCTTTATTATTGACTTCCACTTCAAAGTACAAATGCAGAAGAGTCAAAACAGCTGGGCTGTTCAGCTGGAAGAGAAAATAGAAAAATATGAAACACGTATTCACATTTGACAGTAGTATTAAAGGAAACCGTAGGGGTAAAAGAAGACCTTTTCTCTAGCAATAATAATATTTTGCTCTTGTTAAGCAACAAAGAGTGCCATCAAAAAAATCCCCCAAGCACTTGGTGTACACTACCATAGTTTTCTTCAGAGGTGAACAGAGAAATTGGACTGTTTTATCATATCTCTTAAAGACCTTTTTAATATTGTGAACCACTAACAAGAAAAATAAAGGTAGAATACCTAAACATGAAATGAGAATGCACAAAATTTTATATGTTCTTCATTTAGAAAGCACATTGGCAAGAAAAAAAGTAGTAGCGTATGCATTCCTACATCACAGAAACTACCCTGAGACCCTGTTCAGCAATAGCAGAAGCAGCCCCTGATGATGCCTGCTATGTAAAAGGGCAATTTGCTGGTTGGCAAGATGAGGAAAAATGTGTGAATATTAAATCTAGATGTGATTATTGTCTCTGAACTGAACACCATTATTTTGGGTGAGTATCAGTAGTTTTATATTTTTTTTAAGTAATATTTCCAGAATTCTGTTGTGTTTTATATTAGTTTAAATAAACTGTCTACTACTATTTGTTTTACTTAATGTATTTATCTTTTTTTTTTCAATTTTACAAACAAGTGTTTCCTTGCTCTGTCATCCTCAGTAACTGTAGATTTTACTTTTACCCTCCTCTTTGAAGGTTGTAAGGTTTATATATCAGCTCTCCATGACAGATGCCCAGAAATTAAATTGAAATGCTTATTTCTTACTTAATTTGTTTTATTCTAGAAGTATAACAGAATTTTAGCTTCCAAGTAACTTATTAATGTGAAGGAATGCTCTGAGAGGGAGAGAAGGTCTAAAAAAACCACCTTGAGATGGCTCCAGAAAAGGCCTTCCAGGCTGGCATTGATGTTCTAAATGGAGAAAATGCATCAAGCAAAGCAGTCTGATAATGGTGCCCTCCACATCCCTATGTTTATAAAGAGGTGAAGCATTTTTGGATTAAAATAAGCTTTATAAATGTCAGGACGCCTCTGCCTAACTCTGCTAAGCCTGTCTAAAAATAGATTGTAGAAGATAAAGAAATATGTAGATTGTCATATATTTTTGTCCTCTGTTTCTTGATGGGTTTAATGTCAATAAATAATGGCTGAAGCCCTTGTAGAAAAAACTTCTTCACTCTGATGAATCTCCAGCATCACACAACAAGAATAGATGAAACAAACAGTATAATGTTATATGTTATCAGGTTTACTCAGATACAGTATATGTGTTTTTGAACTAGGAAGAACAGATTCAGCCACTTTCTTTCCCAGAATGATTTTATCAGGGCCTACATTGTTACAGTGTTAGAATAGTCATAAAAAACAGCACTTTCTTAAAGCAGATCATCAGCTCTGCCACACTATGTGATTGCAGCACTTACAATCTCTAGGAAAGTTAGCACTGCGCTGTCATTAATTTTTCTTTAATAATCTTTTCAAATACACCTGTAGTATTTTACTTGTGAAAAACAGATGAGGATTTTCTCAAATGTCAGGGGAATTGTGCACTGGAAGTCAAAATGAGCTGGGCACGTAAGCAGCAGTAGTTGCTTTAGGAAAGTGTAGCCTAAATGTCTTTGCTTATGTCAAATGCTATATTTATCCCCATTGAGAACTAGGTTGATGGGAAGCTGTCTGTTTAAATGAAACAGCTTTTTTTTTTTTTTTTTTTTAAATTAGACAAGCCTAAACATGTCCTAATTTCATGTATACATTTTGGTACCTTTTCACGAGAATTCTATGGAATTAAATTTTTGCTTCTTAAAATATGTGGTTTTGGCTTAAGCTACGCAAACTGTTAGAATGGTGAGTTGAGAAATAAGACTTTAGAAATGAAACAAGTTCATGTTTCAAAGTCTCCAACTGTAATAACAACAATATTCTTCTGGCTCATTAACAAAAGGAAAAGGAAATCCTTCAACAGGGGAAGGACAAAGACCTTGAAATAGTCCAATAACATTCAGTTCTATATACTTTCTTTTTCATCATTTTTACTATGTCTTGGAAGTATTTTCTCCAACAAAAGCTTTTCTGATTATTTTCTTCAAAGATACTTCCTTTGAAGAACGGGGGATTACAGGATGCCGAAGGATCCTTTGTGCATGCTCTGCAGAAGTTTCTTTCCCATCAGGTCTGCCTGCTCAGGTAGTGGGCTGCAGAGAGGCTTTCCCCCCACAGGAGACAAGGACTGCTGAGGGGTCATGTGTCCTCTCCTCTCGCCCTAAGCAGGAGTCAAAGTACAAGGATCACAGCTGTGGAAAACCACTTTCAGAGCCTGAAGCCCAGGGACACCTTCCACTCAGTCAGTGGTGGTGTGGTTTCCTTCACTTTAGCAGCACACTCTACTTAGGCATCAGAAGCTGCAAAAATTATCGCTGAACACCCACCCATCCACCCACCAGAGGAAAAACCCAAAAAAAAAAAGACTAAGAGGGGCATCTAGAAAGGAAAGGAGGACAGGGAGAGGGTGCTATGATGAACAGCCAGTTTGACCACAAGAACTTGGCCCGTACATGAATTATGCATTCACGGATTATAGATCACATAAGCAAATAAGAGACTTTGCAAAAATTGCTCACTGGTCATTAGATCTTCCTTGCACTGTTCATGTTTTTTCCTGTGGTGCTAATGCTTTCAGTGCTAGGAACTTATATATAGTTCTTATGAAATGATAGTGTTGGAACCCCATTGAATATGATTGGTTCAGAACATCTCTGGGCAGCTTGCAAATACCCTTTCAATTCACATTAGTATATTTCCAGTCTGAATTTTCTTTTAATTTTAAAAAAGAACTTTTAAAAAGAACAAAAAGAAAGTTCGATGTTTCCTAAAGCAACATTCAAAGCAATTAAATGAAACCTTTTTACCAGCATGATATTTTTCATTTTCACTATCACCTCCTTAGCCTTAAGTAAAAACCAAAAGAGACCTTTGAAAAATGATGATTTTTTATATTTAATAAGTGTTCTTTTCATGTTTCTGCTGTTGTATGCTTTTGAGCTATCTAGCAACTATGGATATATAGCTGGCAGAAGGGCAAACTTGTCTCATATCCTGTGAAGAGGTGACTACCTGAAGTGTGGGTATGAAAGAAAGTATAAGAATTCTCTGAAAGGTTTTACTACAGAGAATACAGGGCTGAGACCTTCATCTAACCCTGGATGCACATTATTCTTAATAATGCATATCCGCACATTTTTTGCAGACTGTAAGTAGTGAGCTTACTAAAATTGAAAATATTTTACAGGAATAGAAAAAAAATCATGTTTCCTGTATCATACACAGTTCTTTAATTTGTGACATATCACTTTTATCCCTTTTTCCTTTAACACCAGATTTGGTTTAATTAAATTTATGTCAAATGAACACATGAAATGAAAGGAAAATCAGAAAGCCTGCAGTTGCCCATTAGTGAGTCAGTGACTGCACAGTGAAAGGCTTTTGAAGCCTGGCTTACTGCCAGAACAAGCTTGCAATGATGCTCAGAGACACCCATGATGCTTTGAAGGAAAGAACTTAGCTGACCTGAACCTGTTCTGTGGAGTCAGTCCAAATCCTCATGGGCTGGATATAAAATCTATAGTAAGTCTGTCTTCAACCATTTACCTGTTAAGTGAAAAGAGGGTGTGAAACTACAATATGTGCACATAATTAATTAGAATAAATCATTCTTTGTTTAGTACATGCTTTAAAATAATCACATTCAAGTAATTTTTTAACCCAATAGCAATTTTTTTTCTCCTTTTTTCTAAAGTGGATCTACAAGCCTTTAAAATATGACATATCACTGCCTTACTTTCCATGCAGTGGAAATAATGTGTGTTGATCATGAGTGTGTCTGTCAGAACTTGGCCCTCTGGGATCCTGAATCTCTGCCAGATTTGAACCATGGATCATGTGAAGTGAAGCAGCACACAACTAATGTACTTCATGGGTCTGGGCTGGAGACAGTCAGCACTTTTCAGATGGGACACTGATGGCACGGCGTGGCTGCCATCGGAGAATAGTTGGCTGACACAGGCTGAAGGGAATGCCAAGAAAGTGCAGACTCCTAGGTCTGTGTCTTAACAATAAAGTCTGTCTTTAGGAAGAGGGTATTGTGAAGAATGGTAGGTTACAACTCCAATTATTCTGTATGAATTCGAGGTATAGTCTCCACAAGGAAAATGGTTTGCACGGTCAGCTCAACCCAGAACCAAATGTACAAAGAGAAGCAAGCTCAGTTCAGAATAAAAGCCTCCGTACCAACAGTCGGGTTGAATACATTCTGAGAATTCCATATTTTATATTCCTTTTCCAAGCTCTTTCTCTTATAAACAAGGCCATATAAACAGGCTTTGTTTATATGTTTATATAGTTTAGACTGCTAATTTGAATGTAATTATCTTCATGCTAGGCAACTTTCAGATATCTATCACACATGATTTATACAATAGAATATAATGTTAAATGGTAATTTGATAGAGTTATTTGCCAGCAAGTAGTGAGACAAAGAATTCTCACAATAATTATTTTTTTACTGATCCTCTGCATCCAGTTTAGCAGCTGCTAACTCTTGATCCATATCTCACAGTTTTAAGACCATAAATTAACTGCTGGAGTTTCAACACCTCAAAATATTTGGTCAACTTATTTCAATCTGCATTTTAGATTATTTTAGCAGAATAATGCTATATGTATTTTTTTTTCTATTATTTTAAAGTTAGGTTGTTTATTTTGTAATTCTCTAGACTGAAGGTTATGAAAGCATCCTACATTATTAGGAAATGTAAATACCTATGTATATTATTGTATTTATAAATGTAAATTTAGTAGTCACAAGAAAGTACAGCAAATCACATTTCACCAATTTCAAGACCCTTCAGAATTGTGATATTTCTTTGCACTTACTTTATTTCTTAGCACCTTGTGACTTGCAGTAAGGTCAGAGCCCATTATTTTAGTCAGTCTGACTCAGTGAGAAATACACCTTAAAATGACATAGAGCTGCTGGTCTCCAAACCTGCATTCTGACAAGTTTATGAATTAGTGTTGGATCTGGAATAAAACAAAATCAAATAAACATATACATTTAAACTGAAAATTTGAATACCTTTTGGAAACTGGAAAGATGAAAAAATAATTATTTACATTCCGGAAATAAAGTAGGTTGCACCAATATGAGATTTTTTGGTTTTGGAGGACCCAATATGTCATTGTTATGTGGTAGCCGAAATGTAAATCATGGGGGATTTTAGTTTTCCTTTTGGCTAAGTCCTTGCAGTGCCATATCTGTTACCTGACAGTAAGACATGCTTTGTATGTCCCTCCCTGCTTTACTCTTTTGAACCGTAAGTATAAATAATACTAGGCATACCTTTACTATATTTCCTTAATCTTTGACCATCCATACAGTTTTGGTTTTGGGGGATTATAAAGTTTAAAGAATCTTCAGTCCTTACTTGTGACTGTAATGTTTTTAATGTTTCTTGCTATGCACATTCTATTTCACTAAATAGAATTTTGTGTATAAAGAGAAGGTGTTTTCAATATTATTCTCCGTAAAGTAAAATGACTGGGGAAAAAACCCAGCCTAGGAATCTAAGGGTGTTAACAACTGCAAATGAGAGTTTGTTATTTACATGATAGAATAGCTGTAACGCAAGGCTTCATGAAATACATGTAAGAACTTTCTAGCACTTGTATTCCACTTGATCCCAAAATCTTTGTCACTTGTCAGCCTTCTAACTAATAAGATTTAAGAAATAGTTACAATGAATTCAAATTCCTCAGATTTCAAGAACAGGATGAGTTCAAAGGAAAAAACCCAAAATATTGAAGGTGTTAGAAGTTTGATGTCACCAGAAAAAAATGGGGTTTATTGTTCTTTATATTAATGAGAACCTTCACTCTTTACAAGTACAGCTGCTGCTTGTACTTAGAAAAGCCCTGTCATAGTAATCCTTAAAAAAAGCATTTTTAAAAATGGAATGTTTCACCAGAGAGAAGATCTGGTGTGAATCAACTGTGGTTTATATCATAAGTGCTTGACATCAAGAGTGTGATAAAAATACTTTTGTCATGCGAAGTGTCAGTTTACATTTTACATATGCAGCTTCTAATTTTGCTGCACAGATTTACATAACCACTTCAAAAGTAGTTTATTTCCTGTGGGAGTGGTCCAAACCTCAGAAAACAATACGTAACATAAGTTGCAGCAGAAGATAGAAGAAGGCAGTAATAATATCACATTGTGCCACTGGCAAGAGGTGCTTTTTATACCACTGACTAGCCTACCCATCAGGTAAAAAGTGTGGCCAGAGTAATTGAGATTGGGGTTAATTCAAACAAATGTTGAAAGTTTCTTCAAGGATTTTAGATTAGAATTATTTCTTCATTACCAGATGTAAAATACTAGCCTTTTTTCATCTTTTAGCCATGTTTCCCTTCTTGTCTAGGGTAAATGATAATTTTTGTCAGTAAAATAAGACTGTTTATTAGTTTTATTTCAAATCTTAACAAATTAGGACAGCACTTGAGAAGAAAAAATAAAATTATCTACACTATTAGGAAAAAAAGGACCGTTTTCAGAATCACTAGATTCAGATCTAGTTTTCAGATCCTTTGGAGATATTTTCAGTAATATTGTATTTTTCTATTAGAAACTACTGATTTATTTTTATTCAGGTTTCTCTCTCACTTGTACTTTGTAGTTTTTAAATGGAAATTTTCCATAAAAAAGATCTAATGTCTTTCTGTATTTGATTATGTTTAACAATATTACCTCCATAGTATGGATGATATGCACAAGCTTGCTTACTAATTGCCTTCAGAACCATCCTCCTTCCTTTTAGAAAAATAAAAAAAAAATAAATAATTAGGTAAATAAACACGGGGAATATAATATAGGAATATAATTTGATTACAAATACTGTGAGAAAAGCCATACTTGTAGAACACAGGATATAAACCTCTGTATCAAGAACAGCCTAACTAGAGTGTATCACCACCTGTCAGATGAAGGAAAAAGACCCTCCCCTACTTAAAATCCATCTCTAACATAAATGTCTTGGATTTTCAGAGCTGACTGACATCTTGATTTGACGAATTATCCAGATCTCACACCTTTTTTGTTATATAGCTAGAGCTTTATTTTTTCCCTCGTGAATTACTTCTTTGTTAATTTATATTATAGCAAAATAAATTGAGCAAACTGACAAATGCATACAGAACATTCTGGGTTAATTTTACTCTTTCTTTCTTTTTTTTTTTTCCCCATAAGGTTTTCACAGCATAACTTGTGACATTGGGAGAGCTACTTTTTAACAGCCTGGTTATATTGGAATGTTTTGATGAAAACCTGGACTAGAAAGCTACCTGATTCTATCCAATGCATCCTTGCAAAGCAGGAAATCTTACTGAAATTAAGATGAATTGGTGTCTCAAACCCTTTTAGATCTATGCATTAATTTTCAGACCTCCAACATGTTTTAAAGGAAGAAATTTAATCTTTGAAAATCAACACACATGGCTGTTAAAAATGCATTCATTGTTTAATATCCTGAATTAGAGAAGGGACCATTGCTACAGAAGACTGAGTGCATATTTTTTGATTAGCAGAGAGAAATTTCTCATACAATCTTTCAGTAAAAACTAGTAGTGAATCAAAGCTCTTTATAGTATTTGTTTTATGGGGATTTCTGTTTTGTTTTCATGGATGTCATTTGTGGTATGAAAATTCATGAACTAGGATGAGAAAAACCACAAATTTTGCTGAAATTAAGCCCTCTCCTGCATAATGTCATTTCTATGGCTTCCTACAAGAATTAAACAATGACATCACCCAACAGTGGCATTCAAAATGCTTTCAGATACATTTTATGGATCAAGGAGCATCTCTGTTGGTGAATCTTGTCTTCACAAATTCCCTACTTCCATTAAACATTCTTTGTGACGGAACTAAAGACTGAAATGAACATTATATTCTTCAACAAATAATATTTTAAAGCTTCTAGTCAATTTATGGCTTACAGAAGAAGCCCTGTAACTATGTTTATACACTTCACAGTGTTCCTGAAACAGCTGCTGCCTCAGTTTATAGTAACATGATGAAAGAAGCATCTTTTAGTACGTGTTGTTCTTTAGCACAGAGTTTTTGCAACAGAAGTACCTTAGGAAAATGAAATTTAGGGGGAGAGCTCATTAATTTTCTTTGTTAAGCACCTAAAAGGCTGCTTAGTTTAGAAAATGCTGTTATCTGGGTTAGAAGAAGTAGTAAGTGATGTGTCTCCAGAGAGAGAGAAAGAGAGAAAAAGAGAGAGAGAGAAAGAGAAAGACAGAGCGTTACATGCTGGTTAAGAACAATTTATGTCTCTGCTTTTACATATACTATTTAATATCAATGAGATGAGGAAGATAAATCTGCCAGTGTAATCGCTTGAGAATTTGCGAGTCAGTTGTCATGTTTCAACTTACTAAACGCATAAGGAAAATGTAGTGGGAAGAATACATTCCTTGTACTGAAAAATTGAACTTTATGGCTGCTTATGCATAGTTAAATGCCTGCAATTGCTGCTTTCTGTGGAGAACTCTAGACAACATTAAAAAAAAAAAAAAGGAAGAAAAAAATAACCCGAGGTAACCGAAGTGATGGCAAAATTTTGTCTTTCTGTGCTGTTTTTGTCATCTGCTTCTATCTGGCATTCTATATGAACACATATTTTTGCATACATTTTATGTGTGAGCCTTGGCATTTTAGCCCTCTCCTGCAGAGGCCCCTTAGTACCATATGCTTCTGTTTTTCTTCATTGCGTGATGTGATCTCTTCTGACTGTTACATGCACGTGAAAGGACAGTGGGCTTTTGGGGGAGAAGAAACCATGCTTTAGGAGAGCACACGTCAGTTGCTTTTCAGTCATTTGGAGCTGATTGGATCTGACAAGTGTTGTAGCTACTCGTCGTAATGGATGTCTCTGCTTTAGCAGAGGAGAGGTGAAAAGGATGTAATTCCCAGTGGAAGAAGGCAACATGAACTATTATTTAATTACAGGCTAATATAAAAATCCCTAGTAATCCCTTGTTGGTTTCCAGACTTGTATCTTCCTTTCTCTACAAGGTAACAGTCAGGGCTTTTAACACAGCGCTGACAGCTATGCCAGTTAGGAAAACAGCTCCTAAAACGCGGAAGATGCTAATTCCATTCTCTTTTGAAGCAAAAAAAAATCTGCATAATATGCAATAATTTCTCAAAATCTAGAAATCACTCACATTTTCGTGCTGTTTAAAAGATTGTTTTTTTCTTAATGTACAGCTTGAAATAACATTTCCATGTTAGACAGCAACTTTGTATCAGATTTGAAGGTTGCTTGCTTTTTTCATCAGGAAGGCTTGATTACTTCTCTGACTGAATCCCTGCAATTTATTTTGATTCAGTTAAAAACACCTGGCTCAGTTTCCTGTGACTCTGAGATTCACAGGTTTTTTTCTCATCTAGAGAAAAAGAAAACTTTTATTTGTTATGTCTGCTTTGGAAAAAGAAAGCTTGTGATCATTTGCTTCATCTTCATTACGTGATCCACGTGTGTCTGGGTAGTAAAAGACAGCAGCACCCAAAGTGATCTTCAGGCTTAAACACCACAAATATAATTAAGATTTTACACTCATAATTAAACTGGAACTGAAACTGAGATTTCATAACTTAGAGAAAATTTTAAGAACTCACATAAACAAGTAAATAATAAAATCCCCAAGACCTCAACAATCAACATCCCTCCAATCCTAGCCAATTACCACCCAAGGTAAATGCAGTGTAGTCTAAGTGTGGATCCTCACTTACTGAAACAGTTTTCAGTCACAGATATACATTTCTATGCAATGCTGGGTTTAGACGTTTTTATTGCTACGTTTTATTTTACCTTTAACAAGCGTAAAGACACAAAGAGGTGTTCTACTAAAGCTAGCATTAATATATGAGTATTAAAATTATATCAAAACAACATGGCCCTAAGATTTATCCTACACACAAAATTTTACAAGTCCTACCACAAGATAAAAAAGCCAGAACTAAAGAAATAAATCTCTTATGGAACAAATAAGAAAAATTAAAAAATGTAGTCTTATTGTATAAATGGTCTTTTATTTCACAAGCTGCTGCACAGGAAAAATTTTATGTTGGAATTTATTAAATATCTCAATATAAATGGGTAGATTCTCACCCTGACTACAATCTGTGAAAAAAAACCACAATGCCATACCACAGTTAATTATTAAGTTTTCACAATTTTCAGACACATTACTTCACAAAACATGAAGCATTCATCACATGCTTATGCACTCACTCGCTTATTTAAATAGAAGTTGAATTTCATTGAAATAAAAAGGTTGGTTTTTTTAAAATAACTTTATTAACTGACTTTAAGCTGACAGGGAAAAGTCCACCACTGAGTATGTGCCATGTAAATGACCTCTAAAATGCAATGTAGATCAAGCATCATGCATCTCTTCCTGGAGTTAAACTGCATCAGATCTTCTAGTTGTGCACTTCATCATGCAATTTTTTTACCACCAACATGTAATACAGCCTGAGATAAATGGATATTTTATGTTTTAAAATCCAATTTACAGAAACAGATATATGAACTAATCGCATGAATACTTTGCCATGTAATGCCTTTTTACTTCCCTTCATTCACATAATGATCCATATTTCTCCTTTAGTTTGAAGTTTTTAGAAGTACAAAACTTCTCTCCATCTTTGTCCAGTTATTTTTGAACTTCAGGCATTTTTGGATAGGCATAATGTCTTGTTGTATGTACTCCAAGGAGTGATATAAAGAAACTGTGTGTGTGCACATCCATACATGTACTGCCTATTGATACCAAATATTTAGTGCCTTCTGCACCTGAAAATATTCCTTGAGAAGAATCAAACCTGACATCAATTTTATCAATAGACACAACTTTCCCCACTAAATTAAAGCTGATTGAATATGTGAATGCCATTCTGAGTGCTCATTTCCAGCAAAGATGGCAAAAGAGGGGCAGTTTGTATTAGAAAACCTGACCAGGAGGAAGCATTCCCTACATATTTGAAATCTAGATTGAAGTTCCCTTGAGAACTGAAGCAATGGTCACAGGAAACAGAAGAGCTCAGACTTTGATGCTTGTCTTGTGTCAAGAGAAAAATACTAGGATGATATGCCAACAGCAAAAGGGTAAGGAAACCAGGGGAACCAAAAGAGGCAAGGGTGAACTTTGCAAAGAAGAAAAAAAAAAAAAAAAGCAGTTGAAAACAAATTATTTGGAAAGAACAAGGTGTAATTCATATATACTTCAAGGTTCTTGATTTCATCTCTGTATTTCTGCTTTTAGGCAACATCTATGTTTTGACAGAGTGTGAACAAAAGAGCAAGGAAAGGCTCATCTCCTTTCCAATGGAACAAATGTTATTTTGAACATTAATGACAGCAATTTATTCCTCCTCAATCAGTATGAACAATAGCAATGGCTAACTGATTTTTAAGGCACTGAACATGCCTGGGAAATTTGGCCAAAACTGGGGAAAAAAGAGGAGAAAATGACATAAAGAAAATTGAAAGTTCTTTGTCATGCATAACGTAGGGAAACAGCACACCTCGTTGTCTGGAAGGCAGAACCACAGTGCCAGGCCTGAAGCCACATCTCAGGGGACTCGGTGGCTCCCAGCTGGCATTTGGGGAAAACGGAAGAAGTGCAAGTATATCAGCATCCAATTTGTCTTGAAGGGATGTCCCTGAAGGTCAGTTCTGGAGGGCGGGATGTGAAAAGTATTCCCTGCAGGTACACCCCTCAATTGATATTGCTTATGTTTTCTTGGCTGCCAACTCTCTGGCAGATAATTTAAATATGCCTATGGCTGCTTTAGCCCTGAGCTACAGGCACGGCAGATGAGAGTAGTTTGGCCAGGCTCCTGTGGGTGCACTGCCTGTGTCAAAGGAATTGCACCCTGCCTTTCCATGATAGTACATCCTCAGTGCCCTCTGCAGCACACACCATACGGTGCTGCTTACATGGGAGGAAACATAAGGACGGACAGTATTTTGCACTTCTTCCTACCATTTTGGACAGATGGCAAGTGTTTATGCCTTTCCACGTGGCTGCACACTGGACAAGATGATCAAGACAGATGATTTATAATGGAGCTCACTGGAGATCAGATTCAGTCTACAGTGGCTTAATTTCACTGGAATGCCCATAAATTGGGGCTGTTTTTCGTGGCTGGCTAGCAGCATCCCTTTGAAACAGCTTCGAGTCTGCCACCATGCAGCATACACACACTACAGACACACCTCTTATTGTGAGGGACTTTGAACATTTCAGAGCTGCTTACCTAGATATAGAGTTAGAATTGTGTGTGGGTTACTGCTGATTTTCCTTTGCTCTCAGATGTCCCAAGATATTAAACATATAATGTATTAGAAGGGCTTGACTGTGCCAAGGAACAGGAGTGTAGGAGCACTGAGGACAGTGATGGGAGGGGAAAGGATCTGGTCAGCTCTGGAGAGAAAGCATGACATAAAGCAACTTTTTTCCAGAAAAGCTGGACAGCCTGGTATAATCTCTGCAAACCACTGTAGAAAGTATTCAATTGAAAGCTGAAGGCTCGAGCACAAATCCAGAAAAAAACCTTTGAGATTTACCAACTGCTTTTCTAAATCATGGAGCAGGGGGTCCTTTTTTCATTTGTGGGTCCACTCACAATCCAAACAAATCTGAAACCATTACAATGCATGGCAGTTGGTCAACAGTGTGGAAAAACCTCATTTACTGACTGGCCAGACAGTTTTAAAACCTTCAGATTTTTCTAAGTCTAGGTTATTAACTGTCTGACTGTAATCACATCTTCACCATAGGGAGCTTCAAAAGCTTTTCATTTGCATTGAATCGGTTGCCTTCCTCCCTTTCTTTTTCCCTCTGGAAATAAGCTTAAATAATTCAACAAAATGCACACATGGCTAGTGATTATTGAACCATTCTGAAACACTCAAGGCAAATAGACCATTCAGTAGCAGGAATTAAAACTTTCCTTGCAGTCACTGGGAGAAAGAAGTATACATATATATGGATAACCCTTGTCTCTTGGAAATGAACGTGTGTGTGTGTGCCACAGGATGTGCAGAGGGAGACTTACAAATAGTTCCTTCTCCCAATGACCTTGTGACCTTCCAAAAAAAAGTTTTTGAAATGGTGTTCAGAGACTATGTCAGAGATGAGCCATGACAGTTTATGGTGAGTAGAGTCAGTAATTTAGAAGAACAAAAATTTAGAACAATTTAGAACAAAAAATTCTTTCTTGTAACACTACACCTTTTCACTCTGACAGGGAATGACATTTTTTTTCATGCTACGAGTTTGTGTGAAGACATTCTAGGATGCTGGTAATTAATTCTTTAAGCTATGTACAGACACGCTTGCATCCTTGTACCAGTTTCACATATGGGAAAACAGACACACACACACAAAAAGGTAAAACCAATTGATGTGTTTAATTAATTATTTATTTTTAATTTAGCTTAATTTCATTTTTTTTTCATTTTTTTAATGGATAACATTATTTAATTTATCAAACTGAACATTTTAGGGCAAGTAAAAACGTGGAAGCAACAAGAAAGTCTCAGCTCAAAACCAAAAAATACAGCTTTTCATTAAATGAAAATTCATGATTGTATCTAATATTTCTAGACTGAGTGTGTTACTCAGCCTTTGGCCTTCCCCCATTTTCAGTACAGGTTCTGTCCTTACTGCTTTGTAATGGGAAACCTATGTAAGTGGCATCTATCTCTCAGTGGCTGCTATAAATGATGAGAACAAATAAACCTAAGAATGTCTCAAAAAATTAGTTTCTGTGATAATATCAACCTTTACAGTAGTTAATAGGAAAATGAGGAGAATGTCCTAAGGCACTTGATAACACTAAGTTTACATTTGTGGCTAGTTACAGTTTTTTACTTAGCAAAAGATAAACCAAACCACAAAATTATGACACAAATTTATCCCTGTGTTCTAAGGACAAATGGTACATTTGTTCCCTAGTTGCATGCCATTCTGACATCTGTTATATGAGCACATATAAGGTGAAAATGGATAAGAAATAATAGCCAAATACACATCGCTTGAGATCAAATCTGATTAGTAGGCCTCCATATCATGTTAACTAGAACAGAGATGTTAGATGCTTAAATACTGAAATCCAGGCAATACTCCTTGCACAATTCAGCTTCTCCATTATGTAGAGAGACATAATAATATATATACACCACTAGTTATGCTGGTATCAAATATTTCACTTAAGGTTTTTTCCTATACTAAAGACTCAGAGACCTCAGTAACAGGCAGTGGGATCCCCAGCTGAATTAACAACTCTTTTCTTCTCATTATTTAGGAAAATAGAAAAGACATTAATGTCTGAAGGCCATGACCCAAGAATACTGCCTTCCAATCATTACTTTTACAAATATATGTGTATATATATCACTGATTGATATCAGAGTCTGGAAAGAAATGTAAGACTGGGAACCAATATTGATTTTTGCAGGTGAGTGTCTATTTTGTGTATTGAATTTTTCATAAAATTTAGCTGTGGCTATGAATATTAGCATATTATAATTGAAATCATAGGAAACAATTTCTGTCATGTCCCTTTTAACTTTAAAAAGTGTTGTACTCCTGGGCATGTTAAATTAATTGCTTGTCTATTTCTGTTGAACAATGCTGCTTGCTGACAACTAGAAATAAATCCTGTAATAATAATATTCAAGCACCACTTATATTTGATTGATGTGTGGCATACATCCAAGATGCTCTCGCCTGAGTGTCTTCATGGGTGAGATTCTTTCATAAGAGTGGTTGCTCTGCAAAGCAGTTCAACACAATGTGATTTTAAAGTGCACTTTACCAGCCTATTGAGGATCGGCCTAAAATAATTATCAATAGCCTGGACCTCACTGTGGCTCCAGTAGAGCAAGGGAAAGGAAATTCAGCCAAGAAAAAGAGATATGACAGAATAACATGGTAAATAAAAATCACACTGATTTTAGTGTCAAGATTGTATTTCATCACTGCCAGTTTGCTGACTGGCCTTTCAGAGCTACCACTGTCATATGAAATGATGGTGGAATATAATTCACACTTATGCACTTATTTTGTTCAAATCATGAGGAACACTGTTACTCTACAGACATTTTTGGATTTGAATTTTTCAGATTCATAGTCTAAAGAAAGAATCATCCCAATATGTAGAATTATCCCTGCTGAATAGGTGAACGGAATAGAATCGCAGATTTATGCCCAAATTGTTGGCAAGTCTGTATTAGCAGAACACAGTTCGGACACAGCCACAAGAATTTACTGTCACACTGAAAATCAAAATATGGACTCAACGAGTGACATCTCTTGCAGTTTAAGCTTCAGCATTTACTGTGCTGATACTCTGCTTGTCCTATGAGAACTAGGTTACCTAAGTGAATTCAGGAGAGATGATTTTCCCTTTGTAATTTTCTTCTGAGAATTTTTTTCCTCCATATTTTTGTGCAGTGCTATTTTTCCTCTTGTTATGACCTGCCTCTGAGGCAGGGTAGCTCAGGATCCTGTTAATATGTCTGTGGGGTGAATTAGAGTGAAAAAAAACTGAGTGACTGGTGTATGTGCATGAGGCAGACTTATTTTAAAACATTTTAAGTGCCGAGGAAAGCAGACATGAGGCCATTTTTGTTCCTTTCTGTAAATATATATAATGTCACATAGAAAATACGTGAGGAAAAGAAAGAAAAAGAGAGATAAAAGTAAATAATGGAGAGGGAAGGTATCACAACCTGTGGATCCAGCAACTTGATTGCTGCTGTTTTAACGTCTGCAGTCAGAGTCATGCTTGGTGTGGGGGCTCAAGACAAAGAGTTTGTCAGGGTATGTACATTCAAGTTAGCATGGGAATGCCTGAATCCCTCCCTAGTGGGGCAATTCATATCTGATGCAACATTATGGGACATGCAAAATCTACTGTCAGAAAGTTTCCAGGAGTTGGGAGAGGTGCTCTAGGGTCCTTGGTGGTCCATAATCTCCTTTAGGCATATGCCCATTGTTTGACCCTGCTTCCTGTGACTGAGCAGACGTGCCTTACCATGAAAATGGGAGAGTCAGCATTAAAAAAACATTGCTGCACATGTGTAGGGTCTGCTTCTTTCCACCCCTTTCCCTTATTTGGTCTGAAAACAGTTTGTATAAGACAAAACTTTGTCAACTGTCCTGGATGCAATCAATCACAGAGCAACCTAGACAATTTTCAGGTTGCCACACCTCCCAGGCATCACATTAGTGTCTCGTTTCACTCCTACTCTGCCCCCCAAACCTTTTCTTTTGTGCAGTCAACTAGAGCTTAAGTGGAATGAGATTCAATCAGTACTATAGCACAAGGACAAAATTCACAGCCCTAAAACTATCTGATGTTTACACTGAGTTTAGGACAAGTAAACTTCAAGATAAAGCTGACCTAAAGCCCAGGAATAGACTGGATCCGAGGACACTAGTGCGTGATATCCATTGAGCTAGTGCATGCTCAACATGAGAGCACAGCTGTTTCCAAGTTCTACAGGCTGTTGAGTTCTATCTCCTTCAGTTTTGATGAGGTTGTCTGGATGTAGAAGCAGAATTTAGTTCCCATTTTTTATCTCATGAAGCTGTCTGCCAAAAGAATTGGCTGAAACTGGATGTTACTAATGACAAATGCCCCAGAACTTCACACTAAGCTCTATAAAAGCCCAAAGTTTTGAAGTTCATAAAAAATAAATTGATTTCTTTTCATCTCATCACTTCCTATTTTTGTATTCCTTTGCTAGAAATAGAAGAACATTCTTTTAAATTAAAAAAATAAAAAAGGAAAGCATCTGAAGTAGTTTTACAGAATAAAGAAGTTCACCTGAACTTATGTGTGAATCCAAATTGCAACATGCTAATATTCAACTCAGATTAGTCAGGAGTACGTGCCCTGTTGTGAGTTACTGGTTAATTTTATATTGCCTGTCAAGATTATGAAGTGGAATTATACCTCAGGCACTGATAGCTGAAATTTTCCATTGCTAATAAGCAATGGAAGTTTTAAATCCAGTTTTGTCATGGTGTTCATATTATGCAGGTCCCCAAATTTTTCTGTCATCATTTTGACACAGTACCTGTAACTCTGCTGACATGGAAGAATAAAATGTGTCTCTGCTCTAATACGGATGCAATGTGATTTCAGGAAGCAATATCAAGCCATTCACAAATATATTTTTCTGAATTGTACTCTTGCTGTTTATAGGGCTGCAGCCTCTCTTGATTAGACATCATTCAAAATTCAAGCATCCTATGTAAGATGTAAGTGTTTGACCCCTCGAAACAAACAATGATATCAGAATCCTAACTGTTTTCCTCACCTCTCCAAATTCAAGGCAAACCTTCTGAAACCTGTAAAGTATGAAGTAGCTCTGTCAGAGAAAAAAAAAATTACTCATTTTCCAGATGCAAGAATTGGGAGGCAGCTTCTGGAATGTTTAGGCTTTCTATATAATTCTGTGCTTAGTCAGACTCAGTTTGAGGGCTTGCTTTACACCATTTTAGCAAAGAAGGTTTTAATCAGATGATATGTTAGGCCCAGTTGATTAATTACTCTGTTATTGAGGCAGGATTGTACAGGGGTTTAATGCTAAGAATCATCTTCCCTAGGCCTACCTCCTGCCATCATCTGTCAGATTATGCTTCATTACTTGTTCATTCATTTTCCAGATTGCTCAGACAAATAAGGAGCCCAGTTGCTAAAAAAGTGCTTTTCATTTTTGCCAATTATGGAATAAAGAATTAACAAAAGATGATAATTTCGAGTCCTCTATTGTATGGCATTGAAAGAGACAGCTCTTGCAATTTCCACTCAGAAACAATTCCATAGAGAGCATAAATTAATACACTGAGATTTCGTTGGTCTTTAGTGGTCTTAGAAAAGTGTGTATGAAGAAAAGTGAGGATAGTGTTTTGTTTACTTTTTAATTTGCTTAACCCTGTTTCATGGGTAAACATTGTTGGGTGAAGAGTTGCAGTATCTCATCCAGAAAAGCAGAAGTTTTGTTGACACACATTTAAATAATGGTAAGAGAATCATGTCAAAATTGTTAATAAAATTCTGCTTCCATTTGCCATAACATGAAAAATAAAACAGAACAAGGATAGTTTATTAAAAGTCCTTATTTTAAATATTTGCAAATGTGCTTTGCTGTGTTTGTATTTTCTTCTTTCTGTCTATTTTCCTCAGACATCTGCTGAAGGACGGTTATTATTGCAAGATTTCCTGAAAGATGAAGGAGATGATGAAAATTATGAAGTTTGAACAATCGTGAAAAAAATCTTTGATTTTCTTTTCTGTTTCTAGCACAGAACACCATGATATTGTAAGTTAAATAATCTCCTTTACTATAGAATGTACATATAGAAATAGATGTGTTCTCCTTCAGTGAGCTGTCTTCTTGACTGCCTGTTTTCCAGCAGTGTACTTCTTGGTATGAAGAATAATCCTAATGGTAAAGAAAAACAGGCTATTCATTCAGGTTAAAGAAAAATTCAGTTGGAAAGGATTGTCACAGACAACATTATTCTCCTTTTACTGCCTGTCTGCTTCTTGATTCTGAACATAAAAACTAGAAAATGTTCTCTTTCTAGAGATGAGATTTCAAAATTGCAAGCCTAGAACACCTGAAAGGGTTAAGCGTCTGGAAGTCCTGTTTACCTCAAATGTTTTGTTCTGATATCACCTGAGACTGAATGTTAGATATTGCCAGAGTAACCAAAATGCTAGTTATCAAAATCATATCAGATCACAATGCAAGCCAATTGACAAAAGGATAAAATAATCACAGTTATCTGGATTGTTCTAGTTTTTTAAAAATTTTTCTCTTTTAGTTTCACAACATTATTTTTTCTATGAAGAGGGGGATTTCAGAAAGAAAGAAACATTGACACTTCCCAATACTCCTTAAAAGAAAATCCCTTCAATAATTAAAAATTCTGGGTTTAGACTCTTTCTTTGCCCAACTTTTTGCCACAGAAGGTGATAAAATTCATTAATTTGCTTTGTATTATCTTTTTATAAGTACTTATTTTTTACAATTTTCCTCAAACTTTCTAAATTAAGAAAAATACGGCAGGAGGAAACACGGCATTAGATTTACTTTTAACAATTTTTGATGGAAATTATTTTGAAATCTTGCTGTTCCGAAGTTTTTTGGTTGGTTGGGATTTTCTGGACCAGTTCTTCACACTTTGAGATGATAGCAAGTATTAGAGTGCAGATTTTCTTCCCTTGTACCTCCTGGCCTTTGCTGTCTGAATTGTGACATTAACATCACAGAGACAATATTTTGAGGTGTTTAAGTAGACAAAACCATGCAAAATGTAGATATCAAGGAAAGAGAGTAGAGAGCCAAAGGCACTGGGAAGGAGTGATGTGAGATCATATTTCTACATAAGAACTACCTGAGAAAGAGGAGAGATGTGCTGGTGAGACTCCCATGGGGCAACATTTCACAAAGAAGTGTATGGTCAGATTTATCAAAAGCAATTTAATCGTTATAGATGAAGACAGGCTAGATGTCCTGAGGGAGAAAAAGACCATGGCAAAAGGAAATATAGCAAAATGCCTGAGTGTGGGCATTATGAGAAATCCAGAAAGGGAGTTAATGGGAGAGTGGTCCTTCCTGGCTGCAACAGATGAATTGGTGCAGTAACTAGGGTGAGAAAGCAAAGATACAAAAAGGAAGAGAATGGAAGGAAAGAATGAGGTTATTACAGAGCAAATGAAAAAGAAAGTAAGGAGCAATAAGGGGAGAAATCTCTGATCACTTAGGGCTTGATGTGCTGTTCTTCTGAAGGCATTCATGTACAAGAAAGAGACATTGTCTGAAGATAAAGAACTGCGGGTGATGGAGTTGGTATCTTCAGGAAAAATCAGAATAGAAAGATGAATCATGGATATAAATTCTGTAATGAGTTAATGTGCCTGAGACAGACAGGATGAATCAGGATAGTCATCAGGGACTTGTTATTTTAACATGTTCCATAGCAGCAGAGCCCCACAAGAAAAAATAGCACCACCTTAATTTTTATGGCCTTTGGATAAACAGAAAAGAGTTCTAATGTCTGCTTCATTCATGCCAATGCATTCATCAAATATTGTGCACATTAATGCTGAAAGCTTGGCAAGGAACACACTCTGTGCCTTCACCATGAGAATGAGACAAAATACTTCAGGTTAGATATGACTGGCACTAGGAAAGTTTAGAAATTATTTTTTCATCATTTTCTGTGCAGACTCCACAAAAGATGGTGATGCTCCTAAGAGCAGCTTGCATTTATAAGGCCACTAGTTGTGACTGAACAAGATATTCTTTTGTCTCAGATGCTCTTCAGAACAGCAGAAAGCAGACTTCCAGGCTCCTTTCCACTCCATCCTACAGGCACTCAGGCTTCATCTTTGCCATGCTTTCTTCTAACAAAGGGAATCTAGGTCATTCTGAAATGAAGTGGTGTTAAAAGAAATAGATGAACAAACAAAGCCAATGCTAATTCCTCTTTTACTTCTTTAATAGTTTAAAAAATTGAAAAAGTTTTATTACAGGATCAGGTACTTCTCTACCTTCCAAGTTACTTGTGGCCAAGATAGTTTTCCATAAATATGCATCTCATTCATTGTTCAGCATAGAAAATAGTATTTTTCTGTGAAAAGGATTTTTTATCCTTTAACAACGGCGAAAACCCCAAAGAACTCTTCAACATGTCGTGAATATAATAATTTGTTTAATAAGATATTGGTGTCCATTTGGTATATTATGGGTTATTATTATAACCCATGGTATGGGTTATAAATTATTTTATATATTCATATGGCACAATGGCTACAAAATCAGTGATCCAGAATATGGGAATTTTTGACAATGTTCTGGGTGCCTGATTTTTCATTCAGCATTTAATTTAGTCTTGCTCCTGTTTAGTTGTTAGGTTCTTATGCCTCTTCATTATAATCTCCATATCTTCTTAGTGTATGTTTCACTGCTCCATTCACTGACTGTATCTTAGCATCGAACCAGAACTGGGTAAATACATACTATCTGGAAAGCCTTGCCACAAATATGTTACACAGCAAGGTTTCCATCCTGATTGCTTTTAACTTGAAGACATGGTAGTAGCAACTAAACAGTGAACACAGCATAAGGTCCCTTTAAATAAAGAAATAAATATGCAATTGACTCTTTCCGATTCACCACACAACCAGTGAATACAGATCATTTTAAACTGTGAATTTCAAAGTATTTACTTACTGTTTTAGCAAGTACTATTTCACAAAACTGAAATTGATAGCATAACAAATATCTTTCTTCCCAAGTCAGTTTTTAATTTTTATATACGACTGCATGAACTAGAGCAAAGCAACCAAACAAAAAATTATCAAAGAATTGGTAAAGGTGTTATTCAAAATAACAGCCATAGCAGCAATGGAAATCTGCATATGGACAAAATTGGGTTAGAAAGACAGAGGAAGTTGTCATAAATTAAAATAAGAGGGTCTACAAAAACACAGAGGAATGTCTTCACATTCTTTGTTTAGAGGGATTGTGTTTGCTTTTTTTCTGAGGAGGACTGATAGAATTTTAGAGAAGAATAGAAGAGAAAAAGCTGGCAACAAAGTTAAACTGGTCATAGGAAGGACTGTACAAGGGTGAGAAAAAAAGGAAGAGAGGAATTAGTGAAAAATATTTTTATATTCACTTGAAGCTACACAGAGTATTTGAAAATGTCAGTCACTAATTATATATATGAACAACACATTTGGAAATAGATTCCCATATTAATTGATATTCTTTCCTCTGCTCAGGAACACTTTTTGTTCCACATGAATTTGTATTTCAGTGAGGATATAGAATATTTAAAACTTATTAACTGTCTTTGCAAAGCTATTTAAATGTAAGCATTATTAAGCCATTCTTTAACTCAAGGATGACATAGGAGACAAATCAGATGAGCACTTTATGGCTTCAATACTGTCAAACTATTTTGTGAGACTAATGTTACTGCATTGACTCTACACAGTTATTTTTAATGATACAAGTGTAGTTTTAATAGGCAATTTTATTAGCAGAAGAGAATCTTTCTCACTGTAACAAAAACAAATGTCTTCCTTTTGCCAATCATAGTACTTTTTTTCCTTAAAACTACATGAAGGTCTGTGTTTTGCTACTCATCTCCCATTGAAAAATTTAAGCTACTCTGCCTATTCAGAGTTAGATCATTAGAAATTCAGTAACGACAGATGAAATAAAAAAACCATAGTGCAGTAATGATGTTATCAAATCACAAAGTTTTTCTTTCAGAAATCTCTTCAAGCTTAGTGAAGAAACTTGGAAAGTAATCCTAATCACCGGGGACTTTTTTCAAAGACATTTCCTCACTCAGATAATGGTAAAAACCTCAAATTGCTAACCAGGGCATAGACAAGGACTAGAGTCTTTCATAGGTGCTTCATTTTAAGGTCCTACATATGTAGCTGATTCTGAAAATATCTCAGTTGAAAAAGGAAGAAATTGTATATGTGAAATAGACACACTTAAAATATTTTGTGGCCCTTATTTCTGAAACCTTGAATACAGATTGTGAGTGCTAATAATGCAATTAAAATTGTGTGTTTATATGCAAGTGCACAATGCACAAACAATTGGATAAGATTGTATATGACCCCCTAGCTACTCAGCTGATTTTTAAGAATACTCCTAAACAATAGTATGCATTAGAACTTTCAAAAAATTTTTTTAAGTTTTCCTCCTTTTCCAGTAACTCTCCTTGTCCTCTCTCTGTTACTTGTCTTTTCCTTTCCCTGACACAGAAATCCTGATTCCTCCATGAATCTGATCTCCACCTTTTCCTGAAAGACCAGAAATTTCACTGTTTCTTTTTCCTAGCAATTTTCTTCAGCCATAGGTTCTAGGTGGTTCCTCCTCCTCCATGTCCTGCGGAATTCTGAGTCTCCTGTCGAAGTAACTGTGTTGTGATTGTCTGCCTTTGCCGATTAGGTCTGCAGTAGCAGTTACTCCTGAACCTTAGAAAGAAATGACAAAATTTTCATTGCTGAAAGACTAGAGGACATATAGAAAGGAGAGGAAGGAAAATAATGTCCTTATATTGCAGGAGGATAGAAGGTCATAATTAATGGGGCTGGGAAGAGAATATTCATTTAATAGGAGGCATTGGACATCAAAATATCTGCAGCAAGACATTCCAGAATGTTGCTTTGGAAATTATATGTTAATAAAGTCTTCCTAAAAGCATTAAACCTGATCTCATAGAGGCTGACTAGAAAAAGAACCTATGCCAATCTTAAAATGAGAACCTCTTATTTGTCCCAGAATTATTCAGTGGGACTCAACACAGATTTTTTCTTATGCATAGAGAAACTGGGAAATGGATGATCATACAAGATTAAGGCCCTCACAAATGCTCCATGAACTGGGTAATATTTTTATTATTACCAGTAGCTGTTGGACAAAGTGGCCTTAAGCAGATGAGTATTTTCTCTTTTAAGATCCTTTGATTATTGATGACTGCAAAAGGTGATTGGAAAATAACAGTGCCCAAAAGTCTTTGAAAGTCTGATTGTGAAGATATCAGTTTACACTGCAACCTCACTCAGTTTGTACTGTAGGTAATAGTGCTTCACAAAATCCAGTGTTTTGGTTAACTACAGCTTTTTCCGTCTCTAAGTCAAAATGATTAAAACAAAGGTGTGATGTAGACTTATTCAGATCTTGCCTGTAAATTCAGAAATCTGGAGACACTTAACTTTTTAATTCATATCATAACACACTTTCCATAGAGGGAATAAAAAGGAATTAATGAAAGAAATTACTGGAAAATATTTATTTTCCAATCTGTCTGTATGACATCTTTCAGGGTCTTTGGCCTCTTATACAAACATTTAAAACCAAAGAATATAAATAATTCAAAGGCTACCTTTGAGAGGATGGATTAGAGTCCAAGAAATTCAAATTTCCTCAATTGTGTAATCTACATTACTTAATAGAGCAGGGAGCCAATTAAGAGCAGTCCCTTATTCAGTTTAATTAGGCTAACTACAGGTGAGGGAGTCATATAGGAAAGGGAGGTGCATTCAGTAGAGAGACTCTTTGATGTCATATCTCTTCCACTCTGACAGAACTAAAGAGATCTAGTTCTTGACTTTTACCCTCTTAATGCTAGAAAGTAAACAAGTCACACATTTTATATTATTAAGACTTTGAAATTGAAAGCCCAAGGCATTCTGTCTGATGCTAAGGAGAGAAGGGGAGGGAAAGAAGGGAGGCAGCTGCTGTATTCCTTCTTTCAAATCAATGACACTTCTATGACATGTATGATTCTTAATTTCAGCTTTTTTATACGCTTACATGATCAACAAGCTCACACAGCTCTTTGGTAAGTTGACCAGAAAAAAATACTTATTTTGTGCTCTGAGCTGCATTCTAGTGCCAAATTAGAAAGTATAGCTAAAGTTGCACTTTCCAAATCTGAAAAAGATGCAGGGTTGAGACAAGAGATAGTTCCCTTTCAAAGGTATCCATCAAGGTATGAGTTATGTTCTGGTATCATAACTCCAGTGATCATTCTTCCTGTTGCAGATCTTTGAGTCTGTGTCCTTCCACTTTACTGATATGTTGATAGGCACAGACACCCAGAATATGGGGGTACATGCTATACAGATAGCAAGTTAAAAAAAAAAAAAAAAAAAAAAAAAAGAAGACAATGAAGATGCAACTATCCATAAATATTCATTAATACAAACAGAAAGAAAAAAAAAAAAAAAGGAAGGGAAGACAATTAATACCATATCAAAATTGATAAATCAACAGTCACCCTTGAACTGTTTGAAAAAGTCTGTTCTCCCCGGCTTATTGTCATCATACTTGACAGTCTCAAAATCTGCTTATACTGAGGAAGGAAATCACTGCTCATAGGAGGGACAAAGACCCTTTCATTTCAGTTTAATTTCAGTGCAGAAGCACTGAAGAAATATTTTTCTTTCATGCAGTATCTAATCTTTTATCTTTCTGTGGCTTTCATAGTTTTCACGACCAGAACATCTCATGACATCCTAAAATGTCTTCTCAAACAGCAGAGGTCATATAAATTCTCAGGCTCAGTATCCTTCACTGTTTACACAGCATAGACAGTGTACACTTTTGATTGTACAACTCAAGATACAGGATGGCACACACAGCACCTGGGAGAAGAGATCAGGTTCAAAACACTGCTATAATTTCTTCCTTCTGTTGCGATAAATATTTCCTACAAAGCAATACACAAGGTGCAATGTTCTCCTAGAATAACCTCCCTTTTCTTTTTCTTCCTGTCAGCTGCATCTCTGAGCCTCAGCATTCTACACACAGTAACTTTAAATTTTAAAGTGTCAGTTTGTCCTTGCATTTAGGGAACAGGAAATTTCCTGTTAATCCTAAGGAAGGCACACATATCCCTGTTCCTAAATGTTCACATTTACATATCTTTTTGCTTTTCTACTCCAGTTATTGACTCAGAGCTTCTTTAATGGGAGGTTATCAATGAAGTGCTCAGATCATTAGCTAGCATTAAGTTATGCCTTTGAGCTAGTCCTCATTTTATACAACATGATGATTACAACTAAAGATCAATGTGAGGTAACTAAAATCATACAAGGTAGTCCAAGGCTACTAACCCTGCACAAATTTAAGAAAAGAAACCATTTACAAGACTGTCCTATTTTACCTCTTAATAGCAATGCACTTGTCAACACCAATGACAGCTTCATGCATAATTTCAGGTTTTTTCTTTAACTGATGAAACTATCCATTCCTATGTGCAATATTATAGAAATGACAATAAGTCTGGGTCAGGTATTCTTGGAAAATTAAATGCTTAGAACCTGCTTTACTGCAGAAGCTGCAAAAGAACATCTGTCTCCCTACCTATTCTGAGAGGGAGCAGAACACTTCATTTCAAAGCTCACACCAAGACTTATGTTAAAGTATTTTCCTCAGTTATTAAGAATCACTACATGCCAGCATGCATCATTTTATGCTGCAAGGCAATGCAAAGCACAACAGAGAGTTTTTAAAAAAATATGTAATGATTAAGTTTCAGTTCAACTTTATAAATAAAAGAATATATACCAGCTTTTAAAAAAAAATTAAAATAGCACTTTTATGACTGATTTTCTTGAATCTCTGTCTAAGCAGGCCTGGGACTCTAAATAGGAATAAAGATTTCTAATCCTCAAGAAAGACCTCCAGATGCACATCAACAGCATTCAGCATTCAGAGGGCAGCTGGTAAACTGGATTATATTCTTTTTGAAAAGCACTATGACAAAGTTGTTTATTCGGCAAAACAAACTGTTCTCTGTGTCCGTTAACAAGGCTGGCTTTGTGCAGCACAGACTTCTGCAGTACTGACTCCTGTTTGGAACCATTTCACACTAATTAGAAATAAGAGAAAAGGCTGTGTTCATAAACAGCCCAGCTCCAGACCTCTTTCAAACCACTCTTTCTGAAAATTAACTCACTTGTAACCCTCTATGAATAACAGAGCTGCACAAACAGGACTGGGAAAAATATATTGTTAATAATTGTCAGCTTGCTGTGCAAAATGCCAATGCAAATTGTATAGAACATTACCCAAATCATAGGAAATTACAAACTATTAAATGCTGTGCAGTTCCATCTTCTAAGGCTACAGATAGGGTGGTTTTTGAAGTGTGTAGGAACAATACGAATATGCGATGAAGAAAAGAGTAATTGTCATGAAAGAAATTAAATAATTGAATAATGTACTAAATGTGGGTGTAGATCTGTATCTTATTTGTATATGATTATTATGGAATACTATTCAATCCATAAAATAGGAATAAGAATATCAGAAACATTTTGATATTGTGGGGGGAAAAAAAACCATTCTTCATCATTTACAATGCAAAAACGTATGTTGAAAAATTAAAAAGTAAACCTGGAATTGTCATGTAGCAAATATTTCTAAGGACCAGTTATGCACTAGGGAGGCTTATTTCTAATTTCTACATGCATCTTGCACTTTAGGTGGCATTTGCTCATAGAAGTAATCCCCCCTAAATCCATGGGGCTACTTGTGGAAGGGACAGATGTCATAAATCATGTCATAAATATGCTTCAGAATACATTTGAAAAGGCAGAAATTCTGAACCTATTTAGAAAAAATAAAATTATAACAAGCTACCACTACAAAACTATCTTGAAAATTATTTGGTATGAATCCAGAGGTTTTCATCACAATTCAGCCTTATTTCTAAAATCTGAAAAAGAATCCAACAAAAATCTAAATAGGGAAAAGAGATGTCTTCAGGTCACAGGAGAGAGTTTATCCTGTGATTTAGGTGCTGTACACTAATTATTCTTAAATCAAACCTGCATTTGAGATATAGCAAGAGCTGTGCTTTTTTATATCTGCATAATAAATGTAAAATAAGAAACAGAAGTAGAAATAAAAATAAAATTGGTTGAGGCTTTTGTTAAGAAAGATAGTACTGTCTAGAATTAACGTGCAGCACACCCTAATGTTTTTATTTCTCATGGTCATTTTCCTTGCTTCATTCTGTTCTTAAGGAAATAAAGGTTTACAAATTTTTTCTTATGATTATGACAGTAATGATGCATTGCTTGGGATTTGTGATCCAAGTTTCAGGATTGTTGTAAAATGAATGGAGAACTAACTCTATTTCCTAGTGAGCCTTGCATCTCTCCATTGCTTTTCTTGAATACAAAAGTAGACCTTTTTGACAACAAGTCAAAATGGACTGGGTTTCCTTTCAAGGATCAGAAAGAAGTGGGATAATGTTTAGATCCCACGTAGTGTGATTGAAAAGATAGTTCAAACTATTTTGAGCTTGCTTCCGATGGACAGACTGAATTGAGGAGATTATATGCTGCTACTACAAAGCTTGTAAGAAATGAGTTCTAAACATGATGAATTTACATGGCTCAAGGAGTCAACATTGATTTGAGGAATGAAATAGTTTTCAGGTAAGAATAGTCTTGTTCCACAAATATGTGTCTTATTTAACTCTCAAATACTAAAGGGAAAGTTTTTCCTGCAAATTTCTTCAATGTCTCTAGTGAAAAGAATTAAAGATGATCACCCCATGCTCTTTCCACTCAATTTTCCACCTAACAAAACTAATTAAATTTCAAACATGAAAACCAAATCAAATTTCATACAGGCCATGTAGTTCAAATATATTTTTATGCTTTGATGAATTGATACATCAAATTCCAAGAGGCTTTCAGTAACTTCCTAGAAATAATTATTTTTTTTAATAGATATCTGGGAGATAACTTACAGCTTATTGTTAGTAACATCACTATTGTAGAAGAATTCCTTCTGCATATATTTTAATTGCATGTTACTAAGTTTTCTGTCTAATTTAGTTTTGCTTTTAACAAAACATGGGTACATAACAGTTATATATTTGATCCTTCATATAAATTGTAATTCTAATCTGCTAGCTGTAGTATACCTACTTAAAGCATGGAAGATTTTTATCTCAATTCTACTTATTTTCATCTTCAGATTTCATAATTATAGATTCATTTCCTTGTAGACCTGGGAAAAACCATATAAGAATATACAAAATGGAGAAAAATACTGTTTAAAAATTTCACATTACAACTTCCTAGAGAATTTTTTGAAGCAAGGCAAACTTCGCAAAGCAAAAAGACCCCCCCCAAAACCTGATAATACACAGCTAGAAAGAGAATATTTTTATTAATAACTAGATCACTTGTTTTACATATTTTTGTTTGTCTAAAGGTGAGCAGAGGAAGCATTTTAGCAAGACAGACTTTACAGAATTCACAAAATGCTACATTTTGCCAACAGTGCTTACCTATGCTACCTGTGACCAGTTGACTCCCAAGAAAGTTTTACCTTTTCCAGAAATGTTTACCTGAAAGCAGTGTCATGTATAATGGTATCATCAGCCAGTCAACAATCTATGGTCATTCTTCTGATATTTTTGAAAACACTGTCCTCTACTGGTTGTGATTTTGGAAGAGACTACACAAGAATTGTATCTTCAATGACAGGTCTCCATGGACAGGTCAATAGAGCATGAAAACCTTTTGAGAAGATGAAAAACACTTATTATTTTTTTATATAGATATATGCACTGGCTCTCCAACCAATACACACTTCCTTCTCAGATGGAAATAACCACTAGTAGTAACAAAGAAAACCCAAGTTAAACCATTATTGTTGCTTCAACAATAATGTTGAAGCATTTACTTTTTTTTACTTTTTCACTTTCAGTGTTTACTTTTTTTTACTTCTCCTCCTTTCAGTGTTTTGCTTTCATATGACTTTCAATCTCCCCTTCTTATTTCTCCCTAGAAACAGATCCAAAAACCCTTGAAACTCCAAGCTTCCAGTAATAAGGCTTTTTCCACATTTTAGTGTGAGGATAATCCTAGCAAGTGCATAACCAAGTAGTAAAAAAATACAGTTAGCTTTCAAGGGTGACAGGGTAGAGATCACAAATCGCAAGCTGCTTTTTTAACATCTCCACTGAACCTTCTGGAATAACAGAGAAAGAACAGAGCAGCAAAGGGACAGAGAATTAAGGCTTTTAGATCAAATTTTGAGGAAATGACCACTGCCTTTCATCCAGAAATGACCCATGTAAGGGCAGAGTGTAGAACATTTCCGTAGCTCCATGTCCCTGTTCTGATGAGGAGAACACAGCTTGGAGTCTCTATGGACTGACAGATTTGCTAATAATAAATTGTATGTACCTCACCTGCAGGTGCTTTTTCTTTTATTGTCAATTATCTACTGCTATTATCTCTCTCTTGCCACCCAGACTTGGTCTTAAATTGAAGAATAAATCATCAGGAGACCTGCTAGTTCTGAAGCCTAACTTCAAGCCTCTCCGAAGAATCTTTTGTGCAAATACTAAATTAATAACTCAAGCATTTTCATGTCCTTGTTCATTCAATGGATGGTTTCATTATAGTTTTCTAATGGTCCATCTAAACTGTAGTTCTCCATTTTCATGTCATACACATGGGTAGAATTGGAACAAGTTTTCATCATGTGTCTGACTCTTCCTATTGATTATATTAAAGTAACTGGGCAGTCCTATTAGAGGAAAAGTTTGTATAAATACAGACAAGTTACATTCCTCCTGGCCATTAAATACATTCACTGATCTAATTTTTTTCGACCTTTTACAGGACATCAGTTCATTATACCACCAAAAATCCAGTTTCTGGCATGAAAATTGTTTTAAGATCACTATTTCCCATTTCTTTGTTAACTGAATACATCTTTCTCAGAATAAAAGTAGCAGAAGAAAGTGTGGGCTGCATAGAAGTCCTTTGTTAGAGCTTTTGAACTCCCTAGTTGTGGACTACAAAGAGTGCAGCGCGCTGCCTCTCACCACCACAGAACAGAAGCTCTGAGCGCTGTCCTTTTTTTTCTTCCTTTCCTTTTTTTTTCTTTTTTTTTTTTTTTTTTTTTTTTTTGTGTGTGTGTGTCTTGATATACAGGATACATTACTGAGTGCCTGTAAAATACCTTGATGGAAATCAGAGGTGAAAATGACAGTTCAAATGTCTGGTCTGGGTTTCAAAGATCTATGGTAATCTATTTTTACTTATAACAGATACTGAGAAGAGAAAAAAAGACCCAGCAAAGCAGTGTTCAGACTTATATTACAATCTTTGTCTGCACCTGCCCTTTCCTGGAGCTGTCAAGCCCAGAGCATTCTCTGAAAATAAAAGTAGTTCCAGAGAGGTTACCAATATATGTTATTTCTTATTAGTTATCTTCTTAGGATATTGCTAAGACACAAAGACTATACGATTCTTTTCAGCTACAAACAATGAGTCAGGATCCATGCTGGCTTGAAGCATGTGTCATTCCTGGATTTCAATGCAATGGCCTGGAATTGAGTTTTTAATCTTTTTTTAAAAACACTTCCTGTTTTATGTAGGAAGTTTTATAAGTTAACCAGGCAGAAAGCAAAAATATATTGGTTAGTCAATTAATATTTGAATAGTTTTGGCAATTGGCATTTAGTATTACACCTCCTGAAATAAAATACATATCTTTAAGCATGAAAAATTTTTGTGCTATTATTTTCTGTGAAACATTAACATTATCTAGCTTCTTTTTTTTATTTCCATGCACTGCCAAACTTTGTGGAGATTTATAATTTGTTGAACTCTGAAGAGCAAAAAGTATCAAGTGCTCAAAAATGTCAGTTCTGGAAACTATACCTGCTGTATAAATGCTTATCATTCACACAGCTCATTATATGTTAAAAAAATAGTCATGGTAATCAGTGGCAAATGTTACCCAATCATTCTCAATGGACTTCCTGTCTACTGAGACTCCAAATCTCCTTTGGAAATACTAGAAGACAATCACTGACAATTACCACAATCATGCTCCTTTAGAAGTGTATGGATGCTCTCCATGATCTGCATTTTGAGACAGGCACAAGTTGCAATGCCAACTTTCTCAAGTTGAAGGAGTCTGGGTGCTTAATTTGTAACTCAGATAGTTCTGAAACTTCCAGACATATAACACCACAAGGGCTTGGTACCCAGATTTTCCTGTCTCTGAAGGAACAGATCTAAAAGTGTAGGACTTATTATTATATTTCTTTTATAAATGAGACCCACCTTTGGTCCTTCATAACAAGTGAGGATCATCATGAGGAAGGAGGATGACCATCAATAATGGATACATCAGGTGCTGTATAAACATAGGCATGAACTCAGGAATTTGTAATTGTGACTGTAGAAGATCAACAATAACAAGTCTTTAGTACAGAGATGCCTGAAAATTAATGTCAGACAAATAAGGCTTTATCTATTCAGACAGTTTAATGTTAATAAGGTTGGGTTAGAATTTACAGTCCACTAACTCCTCCATACAAAGAACACCTTTAAGCAAGGCAGTTTTAAGGTAAAACAAGTTGCCTCATGCTGTTTCCTCACAGGGAGTTAATGCAGAGTAACCAATGTACTGTAAATTTGCACCCCAGTTTACCATGGAATAACTTCCCTCAGTAGATAACTCTAAATACAACGTGTATAGGGAAATCAACAGCTAAGGCTCAGTAATTAGTATTAAAAACGATTCAGGTTTTGAAGTTTTCCATTCCCTTTTTTCAACCCATCTCTATTCACAGCTTTTCTCAAGGATGGGTTCTGGTGTAAATTTGCCATCTGGTTATTCCTCTCTAGGTCTAAGTGATCACATGTAAAAAATTGTCATCTCTGAGAAAGGAAATACAATGCAGCTTTCCAATTGATTGCATAAGTGTTTATTTCCTGTTCATAAAATATTTTGTCAGCATATGAAGAGGTGGAAAGCCTTTCATCTCATTTAACTTATGAAGATATTACAAATAAAAATATTACGAATAACCAAACACAGTCAGTTCAGATTTGTTTGTAAAAAAACTCACAAAATGAAAAATGCTTCAGCAAAGTCATCAAATCACTGCAGGATGAAAGGAGACATTATAAAATAATCTTATTCTTGGTATGTATAATTCATTAGCAGACATAAACCAAGAGTAAACTTGGCAAGGAGAGGACCCGAAATCTGCCTATAAAAAAATCATATAGCGGCAAAACTGAATTATTATTACATATTTTGTTTTAATGGTCACGTTTGAACAATTGCTCTATTTTGTACCTATTCAGGGATACATAAGCAGACCCACTAGAAAAGAGGCCATTAAAATGCCGAAAATTCCAATCACCTGAACATTGGCATTTTTTTTTTCTTTGCCAGGACTAAAATGTAAGAAAATCAAAGGAACATTTGAAATTCTAGATTTCAAGAAGGAAAACTGAAAAAATAGCAGGTCTGAGAAAAGACAGTACTTTAGAGTTTCCATAGCAAAAAAAACCAAGTATGGAAGTGCACTAGTTTCTGAAGACAAGATGTTTCAGTGGATAGAAAAAATTTGTATTAAAATAAAAATTATTAAAAAAAACCCCAAAGCCCATAATGAAAACTCCCTTTAAAAATAAGTACAGAAATCAATATATTTCCTTATATGACACATCTATATCATGAGGAGAAAGGTGAGGGCCAGGGTCAAGGAAATAAACTTGATTACCCAAAGGAATTTTTATAAAACGAGGGTGATAAATAGGTTTTTAATACTGGACAAACTGAACTGATAGACTCAAATTTCTTACAGGAGAAAACAGCTCTCCTGTCTGCTGAGAAGATGACATACTGAAGAGGGAGACAGGTATTTCCTGGAGTCAGTGGAGCTTCCTAAACTTTTGTAGACCATCATCACCATTGTGAAAATTTCAGCACACATTTTTTACAGAAACCTCTTGGGCCAGAAAAGGAGTGGGAGAAGCGCAGATAAACTGTTCTCTCCTGCCACCTTGAGCTGATGATCTACCTACTCCAGGAGGACAAAGCAGAGGGAGAGGTCACAGAAAGTTTTCTTTGGGAGTGAAATAGTCATCTGATGCCAATGGTGAACAATGATCACTGTACAGAGTGCAGGAGTAAGAGGCCACATTGTGATTTAGAGCTTCAGACAAAAGCCTTTATTCTGGGATAACACAGTAGATGCAACAACACCAGGCTGCAGCTGTAGTAGAACTCTGCTCTAGATACTCGTCTTGATGAAAAATTTTCATATTTACATTTGGCAGAAGCCACTCATCGGCTGCTTGGGATATTTTGTTTGTCTGTGGGAGTTTTGCTTGGGTTTTTTGGTTGTTTGTTTGGTTTTCTGTTGTTTTTGTTCTGGTTGTGGCCTTTTTTTGTTGTTTTTTTTTTCTTTTGTTTTGTTTTGATGCATTTAATGCAATTTGGATACCACTGATACTTACAACATTGAACTGCCTGGTTTGTGAGGGTAACACAGCAGGAAATTCTAAATAGAGACTTTTTGAGAGATAATTTTAACAAACCTTGACCAAACTGGCACATCTACAAAGAAAGGAAAATAGGAAACAAGCAAAGGATTATTTTTTTTTTTTTAAAAAACAAACCTGTCAGTTCTGTTGCAGCAAATTTTAAAATATTTAAAGTGCTTTAAGTAATCATCCATATGTGTACCAAATATGGTCAGAAAGTTATTCTGATGGAACATTCAACCATCAATTATTAGTGTGAGGGTCATGCAAAGATTGGAGAAACACCTTGTTGGGACAGATGGCTATGTTTATGAGATACAGGATCATGGAACCAACAAGGCTGGAAAAGAGACATTTAAATCATCCATCAACTCAGCACAACCATTTAAACTCTGAAACCACTAAATACTGTTCATAGAATGCTGTGGTCCATAGGCTTTTTGGTCCGTAGCCTTGTTTATTCCATAGCATCCAGTTCAAAATTACTTTTCAAAATGTTTTGGAACAGATGTTCCCATCTACATCAAAGAACAGAATGGCAACTTGAAAAAGATATTTTAAGGCAGAGATAATTTTTGTGTCCCATTCTTGTGTGAACACAAAAAGCTATGTATTTTTAAGGGCTTGACTTGGACTCATGAAATTGAATAAAATTATTATGATCAACAAAAGAAAATAAAAGTAGGCTGTCAACAGAAGCAAAGCAAAAGTATTCTGTCCCAAAACACTCATGAGAAAGGAAAGATAAGTGGATATGCAAAGCCAATTGCTTGTCTCCACAGCATAATCACCTCCAGGTAAATGAAAGCTAATATATAATCCCAAGTGGGGCAAGTTTTATAGTGCTCCTTTTTCATTTGCTGTTACTTCACTAATAATTCATTTGCCCCATGGGACCATTAAAGTCAATGGAATTAACTCAGACTTGAAATCCTACATCCAGTTCCATCTCTTCTTTTTCACAGCTTATAACCACTTGAGATGATGGAAGTCCTTCTGATGAGTAAATGCTATTGTTAACCTACTTATTGTTATTAAATGCTGTCTTCATTACTCTTGCATGGATTTAAAATCAGCCTAATAGATACACCATGTTTATTATACCCACAGCACTGAGTGTTAAGAATTAATAGGGATTTTGTGATGAATAATTATCTTGTGAGTTATCATATAAATAATAAAACAGGGACTGCAAACATCAATGTTAAAAGGAAATTCATTATCAAGGCTCTCAGAGAAACATTTTCCTGTCAACTCTAAAACAATGCCATAAAGTTTTAAACTTATTTAATATTCTTTTTGCCTTATTCTTCATCACCTCCATTAAGTTAAATGCTACCTCAATTATAGGGGCTTCAAATTTTGCATCTAAGCCCCTAACATCATGCTTAAAGAACCCATATCTGAATCTCCAGTCTTGAAGTCACATTTTATTCTTAATCTAGAAAAGATGAAAATATTTAAATCTGTGCTTTCTTGAACAATGCAGCATGCAGATAATTGAAATATCTTTAATCACAATGCCAAGAAAATGCTGCACTATATTCTAATTATAGTAGATGAGAACGAAGTTCTTTGCCAAATAAGCTGGATACAAGAAAGTGCTTTTACAACCACTGCCCACTATTAAAATAATGTGGGTTTTTTTTTATTTTGAAGTTTTATGTCACCTTTCCAAAGACAATACATCAAACAAGAAAAGGAAGTCAGAGATGATAACTAAAAACTCTTGACTAACATTTGATGGCTCTGGCTGACATCAATAGTAAACTATTGAAAACCATTATCTCCTGTGTCAAGAAGAAAATTTAGGAAAAGCAAAAACACTCTCTTAAAATGTTGTGCCCACGTAATTTATCTTCAGAAAATTCATAGATCTGTTGCAGCTTTAAGAGAAAGAAACATTTCTATTATATGATATCTTTTGTCTTTATGTGGCTTTGATATTCTGATCCTGATATTCTATTCTGACCACTGTTACCAGGAAAATAGTTTAAATTATTCTCTTGACCTTTAAATGGCAACTTGGTATTTATTTTTGCTTTTTTAAAAATATGATCAATAGGTTGAAAGAAGAAGGTATTGAAGGCCTATTTTTATAGATGCAATACTGCTCTCTTGTACAATTACAATTTTAAACTGAATTCTGATCTCATTCAAGAGAAAAGTGAATTCCCAATTAACTTTGTTTGGAATCACAAGTGTCCTGTTATACATCTTGGCATCTGAGAAAAATTTCTTTCATCTTAGTCCTATTGTTTCCCTGTATTTCATGCTTAGATGATCTAAGCCTCTGGAGATTCCTTTCTTTTACAAAATAAATTTAAGTTCCACTAAACAGTCTCAGGAACATATTATTCAAATATATTCACCAGACTGAGAGAACAGAGCACATACAGGAAAGGAAATGTTATTGTATCAAATAACTTGTGCTAGCCAGCTCCAGGTGAGCTTTCCATGTCAAAACGTACTGACTGCAGAAACCAGACAGTTAACTCAAAAGTAATGTCGTGTTCATGACATCTGACACTTTTTTAGAAGTCTTTGCAATTATTTGTAAAGAGAAATTTGCTGCGAATAAATATGTCATTTAACAGTGAACATTTTGGCCTGTGCAGAAATTTACATGGACAATAATCTATCAATAACCATACTATTTTGGATTGTGATTTCCACAAATTCTTCTGAGCAAACAATACTAAATTCATCCCAGATTCTCCACTGCAATCAATAAATACCTGTACCAATGATTACATCAACACTTTTTCCTTCAGCAGAGACATGAAAACTTGTCATCTCTTACATGTAAAGCCCATAACACCATTTAAGTTTTGTAAATGTTTGAAATATTTAAATATTCTTTCAAATCTTCCCACAAACAAAAGTATGTTATTATATGCATAGATGAAGTTGATCAATCTGCTTCCAAATATTTTCTTAGAAAGTTGGAGATGGGGATAAAAATCTTAAATATTCTCCCTTAAAGTCTGCTTATGGAAAGAATTTCAGTAAACTAAATTGATTTCCTTCACAATAAGAACCTCTTCATGCTGGGAAGTTTAAACTAAAGGGTAAAGTCGGGGATCACAAAATTAATGAATAAATTTTCATATAGTCAGAGAGAAGCCAAATTAAGTTTGCAGCCACATTCTATAACCAGTCTTTTCCCCAAATTTCGTTTCTTGCTTTTGCAATTTAAACAGTATTTAAAATGTGGCATTTTGATGAGACAACTTTGAACATTTATTAATGTCAGGAGAGTATGTGGAACAAATGCACAGATTAAGAATAACAGAAAGAAATTATCCTCTGCTCATGTACATGGTTGCAACTTTGCCTCCAGGAGGACTTTTAGATTGCTTTGCATGGTTGTAAAGTATACATGGCTTGCTAAAACAGGTCATTCATCAAGCCCCTACTCATCCAAACCCTCAAGCACATAACCTAAACATGTTCTGTGAATGCTCCAAATCAGACATCTCCTTATTGCTATTCTCACTGCGAGAGTCCTTAAACCCTTTTTGCCACGGGCACTAAATGTTTTTTAATAAACATCTCTGGCTGCTTCATCAAGCTCAAGCCTGGGGAATGCTTCTCATGGATTTTCTGGCAGATTTGCATGAAATGCAATTATCATTTAGGCTATTTCTACAGAAATCTGCTCTTTTGAGCAGGATTTAAAATCATGGTCTAAGCTAGAAAGCACATTCATCACAGGTAGTTCCTCCCCAATACACTGCTTTTGTTTA